>NC_083294.1:3060027-3379316 GCF_963506605.1 Zootoca vivipara | reverse complement strand
AGTATGGACTTCCAGGACCAATTACACTCATACTTCGGGTTAAGTACGCTTCAGGTTGAGTACAGACTTCCGGAAACTTGAGTACTTAAACCGAGGTACCACTGTAAGTAAGTAAGTAAGTAAGTATACGATTAATTTTCACAAAAGTTATGCTGACCAATCATTCCATTTCAAGTCTTGAGCTGCTATCTGCACAGAAAGACAAAATGGACCAGATTTCATTTTACACATTGTGAATATCCTGGCCGAGGCCCCCTATGGAATCAGAGGCCCTGGACAAGTGTCCCATATGCCCCGCCCCTCTGTCTGGGCCTGGGGTAGAGAGAAGGGGTGTTGTTTTTAAGGGGGTGAAGAGAGAGGGGGTGTTTTTTTGGGGAGGGGGTGCAGAGCCAGGCAGAGGCCCGGGCCAGGTAAATAACGTGCCCCCCCTTTTCTTTTTACCCTGGGGACCACTGAAGTCTGATAAATAAGCAAGCATACAATTAATTTTCACAAAAGTTACGCTGACGGTTAATTCCATTTCAAGGCGTGAGCCGTTATCTGCATATAAAGACAGAAGGGGGAAAGATTTCATTTTACGCATTGTGAATATCCTGGCCGAGGCCCCTTTGGAATTTGCCTATAGGGCACCCCCCTCTGTCTGGGCCTGGGGATGAGAGAGGGGGTGTTTTGGGGGGAAGTTGTGGGGGAGGGGTGTTTGGGGGGGGCTTGTCCAGCCCCTTGCCGAGCCAGGCAGAGGCCCGGGGCCAGGTAGATAATGTGCCCCCCCCCTTTTTTACCATGGGGATCACTGAAGTCTGATAAATTTTTGGAGGGGGTTGTGGGAGAGGGGGTGTTTTTGGGGTGTGTGTGTGTGTTTTGGGGGGTTGTCCAGTCCCTTGCAGACCCAGGCAGAGGGCCCTGGCCAGGTAGATGACGTGCCCCCTTTTCACCCTGGGGATCACTGAAGTCTGATAATTTTTTGGAGGTGTTGTGGGAGAGGGGGTGTTTTTTGGAAGGGGAGGGGGTGTTTTTTGGGGGGTTGTCCAGTCCCTTGCAGAGGCCCTGGCCAGGTAGATAACGTGCCCCCCCTTTTTACCCGGGGGATCACTGAAGTCTGATAAATTTTTGGATGGGTTGTGGGAGAGGGGGTGTTTTTTGGGGGGGTGTTTTTTTTGGGTGTGTGTTGTCCAGTTCCTTGCAGAGCCAGGAAGCGCTCTTGGAGCTGCCCAAACCGGGAGTGAGGGGGGGGGGTCCAGAGAGAGAAACTGCTAATCCAAAGAGCCAAGAGGGGAAAGCGCTTCTCTTCCCCCCCCCACGCGCTGCTGCATCTCAGCCCAGGCCACAGCTGTCAAGTTGTCCCTTTCCTCTCGAGGAAGCCTATTCAGCGTAAAAGAATCTCCCTTAAAAAGGGGGAGACGAGTTAAGATTGTCTTCCGTACACGGTTTTAACAACGGGTCTCTAAGTGGAGGGAGGATGGAAAATGCAGGGGTGGAAATGGTCAGGGTGGGCGCAGAGCTGTGAAGTTTTCCCTTTTCTCGCGAGGAAGCCTATTCAGCCTAAGGGAATTTCCCTTAAAAAAAGGGAGAACTGGACAGGTATGTCAGGGGTGAGAAAGGTACTTCTTCTTTGGCGGTCGGATCACTCATCACTCGTAGCCATAGCTGTCCACGTTTTCCCTTTCCTCGCGAGGGAAGCCTATTCAACCAAAGGGAATTGCCCAGGCCCAGCAAAACAACAAGCCCCTGGGGAGAGAGGGGAAGAAGGGGTTAGTGAGAATGAAGCGATCCTTTCTCCCGCTCTCAATCTGGATTGTGCGCCACCCCGATGGAGGGGTGCCAAATGCGGATTCGGAGGGCAGAAGAGAAGCGAAGCAACGCAAAGGCCCGGCGGGGTGGGGTTGGGGGGGGCGGGCTGCGGAGCAGGAGAGGTTTGGCTGCGAAATTGGAAGAAAATAAAAAGAAAAGCCGAGGGTTTTTAAAAGGAAGCGCAATTGACGGGGCATCGCAGGGTCCGACCTCCAATCCTTGCAGAACGAAACAAGCAATGATTTTAAAATGACTTGGGAAAAGAAGAAATCTCGGGCTGTTTGAAAGAAATAAAAAATACTGTACTGTATTGTCACTGTACAATGTTTACAGTGAGATTCAACGAGCCCTTCCCTCCCCCAATCTTGTTACTCTCTGAGTGAGGCCGCTTTTGCGCAAAACACACCCAACTCTTCCTTCAAGTAGGACTCTTAGGGGAAAATTAGATCCTCAGCCGCTTTGGGCTGCCGGCTGACCTGCGCTTGCTTGGGAGTAAACCTCACTGAGTTCAGTGCGACTTCTTTCAGAGTAAAAATGCGCAGCGTTTCCAGCCCTAGGTTTAAGGCGCAAAGCATTTCCAGGCGACATGTGGCGCGCTCCTTTGCGCGCCTACTAGGAAGTAAGTCCAAGCGAGCTGAAGAATAGAATAGAAGAGTAATTTATTTATTCGCCAAGTACTTACATACTTGGAATTTACTTCCTCTCCAGAGTTTCCCTATCCCTCTTTAAGCCAAACGAATGAACCAAACGCGCGCTCAATCCTCGCCTTCTTGCGCTTGTTGCAAAACACACAAATGTCCCAAGTTTTGTTTCGTGGTTTCCCACGCAAAAAAAAAAAGATGTTTGCAAATTGAACTGTTGTTCTTGTTGTCCTTTAGTTCCTTAAACTAATGCGTAAAAATAAGAAGAGACGGACTAGGGGAATTCTGTTTTCAACCGGCCCTCTTAAGCAACTCCAGAATTTCACGCATCACGACACCCGACGGCTAATTTATCCAATTTCTGAGTTCTTCGTTCCACCTTTCAAGAAAAGCATTTTTTAAAGACGGCTAATTTATCCAATTTCTGAGTTCTCCGCTCCACCTTTCAAGAAAAGCATTTTTAAAGGCGGCTAATTGATCCAATTTCTAAGTTCTCCGTTCCACCTTTGAAGAAAAACATTTGGAAAGAGCAAACGGAGGCAAACACCCAAAAGGAAAACAAAAAGAAAGAAAGCCGATTTTTTTTGGAAAATAATAATCAAAAAGCAAGTTGATAATTCCCGCGCTATGTCTTTTCCGATTAGCAAATTCCAAAAAGATCCGAAATGAAAACGGGGGGGGGGGGGGGAATACAGTGACTAAAAAGGCGGTTGCAAGCGTCGTGTTCTGATGGATCTAAATCGGTTCCTCTCCATTTTCAACAAAATCCCAAAATAAAACTGAGCACGTAAAACCGGCCCGAGCATTTTTTTTATTGTTTCCCAGGCCTGAGGGTGGAAGCGCCAACCGGGAATCGAGAAACGGTTTGGAGCTGTCGCGACAGTGGGCGAAAGAAGGAAGGCACTGTGACCGAACGGGTGAGAGGGTTTTTTTGGCTGAATGGTCAGTTTGTTTTAAACTAAAAAAACAGGATAAAAAAACGGTCTAATTTTCCCATCAACAAAATAAATAAAAATAAAGGCCTTTGTCACTTCGAATATCTTGTGCTGTCACTATGAATATCTTGTGCTCAACGAGGATGAATTTAATCTATTTTTACATATCGTTTTTTATATATATAAATAGATAACTGTGTAGAGATATGACGGGACTTTACCTTTTTTTTTGTTTTAAATGGGGAATCCGAAAGGAAGAAAAAGGAAGAAACATAACTTTAGCCAGCCCAAAAAAATATGAAAGTAAAAGAAATTTGATTTATCAGCCAAAGCCGCTCGCTCCCCCTCTTAGAATTATTTCTTCAACGAATTGCATTTTCTTTCTCAGCTTCTTCACCCCTTCTTAAAATAAATTTAAAAAACCCACTTCCAGTAGCACCTTAGAGACCAATTAAGTTTGCCATAGGTATGACGCTTTCGTGTGCATGCACACTTCTTCAGATAGATACCCCTTCATGTTAGCTACTCCGAATATCCTGAAACGCAGGATCTTTCCCCGGGAAGCCGCTGCGCTTTTCCTCAGCACCGGAGGAAGCGCCTTGGGCAGGCTCGCTGTTCGCCCGAGTCTGTTCCTTCCTTTGCAAGGGGATTATTACTATTTAAATTACTATTTAAATGAAGGCATATATATATTGTTGTTGTTATTATGATGATGATTTAAATGAATGCATATATATCTTGTTGTTATGATTTAAATGAATGCATATATATATATATATATATATGTTGTTGTTTTTATGATTTAAATGAATGCATAATTATTATTATGATTATGATTTAAATAAATGCACATATCTAGAATTGCTCGGCCGTTGGGGCAAATCTGGGGGTCTCCTTGTTATGGGAAAGGAGTTTTTTTTCCCTTAACACCACTGCCCTCATTTCCCCCAAACTTTGGGATCTCTGGGCCCTTCTCGGTGAGTCAGAAGGAAGCCATCCGCGGAGCTTCCCCCAAACTTTGGGGTCTGGGCCCTTCTTGGCGAGCCAGAGGGAAGCCATCCGCGGAGCAGCGGGGGAGCGCGCGTCTCCTTCTAGGTTGATCCTACCGTTTCAGTCTCGGCGCGCCCGATGGCGGGAGCTGATGGCCGGCGTGTCGCCTTTGGCTCGCCGGGTCCATTTCGTCGATGACTCCGTGCATCTCCGAGCCGGCCAGGCTGTGGGAAGAGCATGGCAGGGCTGGGTTGGGGGGCGGCGCCGCCGCTGAGGAGGCCCCGCGCTTCTCCCGCTTCTCCCGTTACGCGCGGCGAGGCCACGCCATGCCTCCAAGGCGCCCGCGCCGTCTGGCCGTTGCGCTTGCTTTTTCAGTCCCTTGGAGAGGTCGGCTGGGTCCCTTGGAGAGGGGCGGGACGGTCGCCGGCTTAGCTGGCGCCGGGCTCCTGGACGGGCCGGATCCGTGGAGCAGGGCAGGCAGGCGCGCAACGGGGGCGGAGGTGCCTGCGCTTCTCTCCAGGGCAGGCAGGCGCGGAACGGTGGCACGGGGGACGGAGCGAGCCAGCGCGCAAGCAACTGGCGGAGGGGAGGGCCAGGCCAGGCCGGGCGACCGGGAAGAGGAGGAGGAAGGAGGAGGAGGTGGTGGAGGAGGAGCCGCGATCCAGGCTGGAGCCGCCGTAGTCCTAGCCCAGCGCAAGGCTCCGCGCCTTTTCTAGCGTTGCTCTGACATCACGTCGGGCGCGGCGCCCATTGGCTGCTCAGCTCCTCTCTCCCTGGCCCAGAGCTGTCGAGTTTGCCCTTTTTCTCGCGAGGAAGCCTATTCAGCCGAAGGGAGAACTTGACAGCTATGCGCCCTGGCCGCGCCGTCGGTGCAGAGCCCAGCCTGGCTGCTGCTGCAGGGCTGAGGCAGAGGAAAGATAGTCCGGATAGAGACCCCCCCTCCGGCTCCTCCCCACCACTCCCAGCCCTCCTGGGGAAAACGGGGGGGGGGGAAGCTTCCGCCTTACCCCATCCTCGCAGGAGGAAGAGTCGTACTTTTTTAGACCCTCCAGCACTTTTGAATTACGGTGCTGGAGGAGACTCTTGAGAGTCCCGTGGACTGCAAGAAGACCCAACCTCTCCATCCTGAAGGAAATCAGCCCTGAGGGCTCCCTGGAAGGACAGATCCTGAAGCTGAGGCTCCCAGACTTGGGCCACCTCATGAGAAGAGAAGAGTTCCCTGATGTTGGGAAAGATGGAGGGCGCAAGGAGAAGGGGAAGGCAGAGGAGGGGATGGTTGGACAGTGTTCTCGAAGCTACCAACATGCTCCAAGACTTTGGCCACCTCAGGAGAAGAGAAGACTCCCTGGTGTTGGGAAAGCTGGAGGGCACAAGGAGAAGGGGACGACACTGCTCTGGTCCATGGGGTCGGACACGACTAAACAACAACAGAGAGGATCTTGTGGTGAGGATTTCCCATCCCTCTTTGACACCTGGAGAAAAAGAGCCAGGCAGGCAGGCAGGGAGGGAGGGAGGGAGGGAGATGGTGTGTGCGTTCGGAGGGGCGCTTCTTTAAAATCCCTGGATTTCTAGAAGTCCTGCCAGGACACCCCGCCTGCCGCCTCCTCTCTTTCTGTCCTGGGGCCCCAATGTCCTAGCTGTCAAGTGTTCCCTTTCTTGAAGGGAAATTCCCTTATGCCGAAGAGGGTTCTTCGCGCGACGACAGCTATGGGCCACACTCCCCCTTGCTCCAAGCTGCAAAGCTTTGGGGCTCCAAGACTTTGGCCACCTCAGGAGAAGAGAAGATCCCCCTCCCCCGCTGATGTTGGGAAAGATGGAGGGCACAATAAGAAGGGGACGACAGAGGATGAGATGGTTGGACAGTGTTCTCAAAGCCACCAACATGCTCCAAGACTTTGGCCACCTCATGAGAAGAGAACACTACCTGATGTTGAGAAAGATGGAGGGCGCAAGGAGAAGGGGACGGCACACGGTGGACGACTGGCAGATGAAGCTGATAGAATTCATGGAACTGTCCGAGCTGACTGGGAGACTCCGAGACCAGGGAGAAGAATGAGTGGAAGAAGATTGGAAGAAATTGAAAGTTTATTGAGAGAAGAATTATAAGATTAGTAATACCTCGTAAAGGATTTGGAAGTAAAGGAGGTTGCAGAAGTAAGATAGATGAATGTTTTATGTGTTATGATTTAGATATATGATAGGATGTTATTATGCTCTTCAGACCAAAATTAAATCCTGAGGTTTTGGAAATTTCTGATTGAAAAGGGATGAAGAGTATTGCTTAGATTAGATAATTATGAAAAAGAATGTGATTAAGATTTAGAAAGTGCGAAGCAAGTGATATAGAGTAACGTAGATGGGAGGGAAAGGAGGAAGTCGATAAAGATACGGAATATAAGAGTGAGTGAAAAATTAATTGTTTTTGTAGTTATGTATTGTTATGTTGTTTTTTGTATATGATATGTTAGTTGTTTTCAATGCTTTCTTATTATAAAAAATCAATAAGTCGATAAAGATACGGAATATAAGAGTGAGTGAGAATTTAATTGTTTTTGTAGTAATGTATTGTTATGTTGTTGTTTTGTATATGATATGTTTGTTGTTTTCAATGTTTTCTTATTATAAAAAATCAATAAGTCGATAAAGATACGGAATATAAGAGTGAGTGAGAATTTAATTGTTTTTGTAGTTTTGCATTGTTATGTTTTTTATTGTTTGTATGTGATATGCTAGTTGTCTTCAATGTTTTATTATTATAAAAAAAATCTTTTTTTTTATTTTAAAGAGAAGGGGGCGGCAGAGGACGAGATGGTTGGACAGTGTTCTCAAAGCCACCAACATGAGTCTGACCAAACTGCGGGAGGCAGTGGAAGACAGGAGTGCCTGGCGTGCTCTGGTCCAGGGGGTCACAAAGAGTTGGACACGACTAAACAACTAAACAACAACAACAACAAATCAAGTTCATCAGTTTTGTTGCAATTAATTGTTGTTGCTGTTTTGAATTTTATTGTGTTATTTTCCTTAGTGGGATGTGGAAACCGATCTTCTGAATAACGCTTTTTATTGGATAGGTTTGAGGGCACTAGGAGAAGCGGACGGCAGAGGACGAGATGGTTGGACAGTGTTCCCGAAGCCACCAACATGAGTCTGACCAAACTGCAGGAGGTAGTGGAAGACAGGAATGGCTGGCATGCTCTGGTCCAGGGGGTCACGAAGAGTCAGGATAATTAGAGAGGAATTAACCAAGAAAGTTGTTACGTGTTTTTGTTTTTGTATGCCACAACAGCACCTAGAATTGTATTAGCAAAGAATTGGAAAACGGAAGACATACCTACGGTGGAAGAATAGCAGATGAAGCTGATAGAATTCATGGAACTGTCCGAGCTGGCTGGGAGACCAGGGGGAAGAATCAGTGGAAGAAGATTGGAAGAAATTTAAAGTTTCTTTAGAAAAGAATTGTAAGATTAGTAGTTTTCAGCCAAAGATTTGGAAGGAAAAGGAGGTTTACTTGAGAAGTTAATTATGTATTAATATTCATTTAAGTGTTATTATCATATTGATTATCAAGATTTAATTAGTATAGAATGGTTTTCTTTTTGAGTAAAGTCTAAGAGATTGATAGGATTGATAAGTTATTAAGAGTATTAATAGGTCTAGGCAATTATTAAAAAGATTGGAATCAAAATCTGGAAAGTACGAATGAAGGACTATAAAGAAACCCAGTTGGGAGGGAATGGAGGAAGTTGATAAAAATTGGTGATATAAGATTGATATGATATTTCTTTTTTCTTTCTTTTTTTGGTTTTATTGTAATGTTGGTATTCTGTTACGGTATGTTGGGTATATTTTGTGTTCTTTTTCTGTTTTTTTCTGTTGTTCTATAAAATTTATTCTATAATATATATATATATATATATATATATATATATATATATATATATGAGAGAAATGGTTGGACAGTAGGGTGACGACTTTCTCTTTTTTTCTCAAAAAGTATTTCCTTTTGCACAAATAGATGAACTTTTGCCTATTAATGACTAAAATGAGGTATATTCCATTGAAATATTTAAAAAGGTCACGCACAAACCGTTTTTTAATTTTTTGGTATGCCGTTTTACCATTTCATAAAATGGTATTCACAATTCCAGATATATTTCGTATCAAATTTGGACACAATGCCACATTCCACAATAGGGAGTGTTCTTAGCAAAATAGGCTATGCAAATGTCACACCTGCGCAAGGTAAAAGCCCCTTTTGGCGACCTCCAAACTCAGCCAGAAGACCCTGCCGGGCATGCTGGGAAAAGAACCTCCAGGAGAGGGAGCAAAACATCGCCCTCTAGCGGCATCTCTACTGTTACTGCAACTAAAAAAAGCTTCCTTGTGTGTTTGATGACCCTATATAATGTTGTATATATGTGACACTCAAATTTGGGTTCAATTTTATATCTGCCTACAGTGACTTCAAAAATGGTCCAAAAACGAATCAATAATTTTTTAAAAAAATCATTGTGTGCGTGAGGTTTTTAAATCAAATCTCTTTGAAAGTCAGATTTTATCTAATTGTTAATGAAAGCTCATCAAATTATGATACAGGGAAAGGAGGTTGTAAAAAAAGTCATTACCCTATTGGACAGTGTTCTCGAAGCTACCAACATGCTCCAAGACTTTGGCCACCTCATGAGAAGAGAAGACTCCCTGATGTTGGGAAAGATGAAGGGCACAAGGAGAAGGGGAGAACAGGGGATGAGATGGTTGGACAATGTTCTCGAAGCCACCAACATGCTCCAAGACTTTGGCCATCTCAGGAGAAGAGAAGATTCCGTGGAAAAGACCCTGATGTTGGGAAGGTGGAGGGCACAAGAAGACAGGGACGACCGAGGACGAGATGGCTGGACAGTGTTCTCGAAGCTACAAACATGAGTCTGACCAAACTGCGGGAGGCAGTGGAAGACAGGAGTGCCTGGCGTGCTCTGGTCCATGGGGTCACAAAGAGCCAGACACAACTAAACGACTAAACAACAACAACAACAGGGCCACACTCACCCTTGCTCCAAGCTGCAAAGCTTTGTGGATCCAAGACTTTGGCCACCTCATGAGAAGAGAAGACTCCCTGGAAAAGACCCTGATGTTGGGAAAGATGGAGGGCACAAGGAGAAGGGGACGGCAGAAGACAAGATGGTTGGACAGTGTTCTGGAAGCTACGAACATGCTCCAAGACTTGGGCCTCCCCATAGGCTCCGGCACAAGCTGTGCTTTCTATTTCAGCACCCGCAGGGAACGGAACCGGCCACCGCCCAGCAGCTCTCTGAGGATGATCCTGGGATGGGGTGGGGTGGGGCTTTCGTTCTGGGGACAGCTACCCCCAACAGAAAAGGGTGGGGGAAGTAGGGTGGAGAAAGATAAGGAGGTTACAAACGTTGCAAGAGGAGCGCAAGCTAACAACAGCTTCCTGACAGTAAGAGCTGTTCGGCAGTGGAATTTGCTGCCGAGGAGTGTGGTGGAGTCTCCTTCTTTGGAGGTCTTTAAGCGGAGGCTTGACAGCCATCTGTCAGGAATGCTTGGATTATGTTTCCTGTTTGGCAGAGGGTTGGACTGGATGGCCCTTGGGGTCTCTTCCAACTCTATTATTCTATGATTCTACTAGCAGACCCGGCCACGCGTTGCTGTCAGCCATATGTCAATAATGCTTTGATGGTGTTTCCTGCTTGCCATGGGGGTTGGACTGGATGGCCCTTGTGGTCCCTTCCAACTCTATGATTCTATGACTAACTCCCGAGGAAGGGAGAGCTCAGCAAGGGATTAGCGCAGCAAGGACAAAAAGAGTTGCTAGGTGTGGCTTCTAATCAGTTGGTTAGAATTTTATTAGAATTTGGTTTTGAGTAGAAGAGAGAAGGATTTCGGCAATGTGAATTGTTTAGGAAATAAGGTCTGATGTATGGATTAAGTCTTAATGTCTTAATGTATAATGTATAATTGATGTATGGGTTATATCAGGCACCCCCAAACTGCGTCCCACCAGATGTTTTGGCCTACAACTCCCACGATCCCTAGCTTACAGGAGCAGTGGTGGGGGAAGATGGGAATTGTAGTCCAAAACATCTGGAGGGCCGAAGTTTGGGGGTGCCTGGGTTATATCATGCAGTTTTCGTATATCTCCAACAAGATCTCAATATCTCTTAACCCAGGCACCCCCAAACTTCAGCCCTCCAGATGGCTTGGACTACAATTCCCATCATCCCTGACCACTGGTCCTGTAAGCTAGGGATCATGGGAGTTGTAGGTCAAAATATCTGGAGGGCTGCAGTTTGAGGGTGCCTGCGTTAAGAGATATTGAGATATTGTTGGAGATGTATGAAAACTGCATGATATAGCTATAAAATTGATCTCAAGGAAGGAGAGGAGAGGAAGTCTATATTGTCAAGAAACAAGATTTAAAATGATATTTCTCTCTCTCTCTTTCCCCCCGTCATTTTTCTTCCCCCCACCTTTTTTCTTTTAAAATTCTTTTTCTATATTGTTCTTTTTTGTGCGTGTGTTGTTTTGAAATGAATAAAAATTATATGAAAAAAATGATCTCAAGGAAGAAGAGGCAAGGAAGTCTATAATGTCAAGAAACAAGATTTAAAATGATATTTATTTTCCTCTCTTTTTCCCCCGTCATTTTTTAAAAATTCTTTTTCTATGTTGTCCTTTTTTGTGCTTATGTTGTTTTAAAATGAATAAAAATCATATGAGAGAAAAAAAGAGTTGCTAGGTGGTTGGGGTGCGTTTCTGAAGGAAGCGGCTCAATTCTATTAGTATATAGTAATAGTAATAATAATAATAATAATAATAATAATAATAATAATAATAATAATTGAACATGGCTATCATATCACAGGAGGGAGAAAGGTTGTTTTCTGCTGCTCCAGAGAAGCGGACACGGAGCAATGGATTTGACAGTGGAACTTGCTTAAAGACCTCCAAAAAAGGAGATTCCACCGCACTCCTTGGCAGCAAATTTCACTGCCAAGTCAGCTAGTAGAATCATAGAATCATAGAGATACATCATTCCTGACAGATGGCCGTCAAGCCTCCGCTTAAAGACCTCCAAAGAAGAAGACTCCACCACACTCCTTGGCAGCAAAGCCCACTGCCGAACAGCTCTTACTGTCAAGAAGTTCTTCCTAATGTTGAGGTGGAATCTTCTTTCTTGTAGTTTGAATCCATTGCTCTGTGTTCACTTCTCTGGAGCAGCAGAAACAGATCGCTTTATCATGTATAATGAGATAAGAATCCAACGTCGCTGTTCAAACCAGGTCTCCCCCATCCTTCTGAGTGATACCCCTCCCCACCCTTTCTCTACATATAAGCATCTGGGGACTTCTATTTCAGTGTATCTGAAGAAGTGTGCATGCACACGAAAGTTCATACCAAAATAAAAAACTTAGTTTGCCTTTAAGGTGCTGCTGGAAGGAATTTTTTTATTTTGTTTTCCTTTTCTGTTATCTTCGTTCTTCCTTTTTTTCTTGGGGGTGATATTGCAGAAATGGAATTGTATTGAATGTATTGTACCAGAAGCTGGTAAAATGCGGGCTAGACAATGCTACTGGGGAGGGGTGGCTAATACCCCAGAGGACAGGATCACACTTTCAAATGACCTTAGCAGATTAGACAACTGGGCCAAAGCAAACAAGATGAATTTTAACAGGGAAAAATGTAAAGTACTACACTTGGGCCCAAAAAATGAAAGGCAAAAATACAGGATGGGAGACACCTGGCTTGAGAGCAGTCCATGTGAAAAGGATCTCGGAGTCTTGGTAGACCACCAACTTGACATGAGTCAGCAGTGTGATGCAGCAGCTCAAAAAGCCAATGCAATTCTGGGCTGCATCAAGAGGAGTATAGCATCTAGATAAAGGGAAGTAATAGTAACACTGTCTTCTGCTCTGGTCAGGCATCACCTGGAGTACTGTGTCCAGTTCTGGGCACCACAGTTCAAGAAGGATACAGACAAGCTGGAACGTGCCCAGAAGAGGGCAACCAAAATGGTCCAAGGCCTGGAAACGATGCCTTATGAGGAACGGCTTAGGGAGCTGGGTATGTTTAGCCTGGAGAAGAGAAGGTTAAGGGGTGATATGATAGCCATGTTGAAATATATTAAAGGATGTCATATAGAGGAGGGAGAAAGGTTTTTTCTGCTGCTCCAGAGAAGCGGACACGGAGCAATGGATTCAAGCTACAAGAAAGAAGATTCCACCTCAACATTAGAAGAACTTCCTGACAGTAAGAGCTGTTCGGCAGTGGAATTTGCTACCAAGGAGTGTGGTGGAGTCTCCTTCTTTGGAGGTCTTTAAGCAGAGGCTTGACAGGCATATGTCAAGAATGATATTATGGCGTTTCCTGCTTTGCAGGGGGTTGGACTGGATGGCCCTTGGGGGTCTCTTCCACCTCTATAATTCTATGATTCTATGAACGATCCCGTTTCGCCATCTCTGGCTTCATCAGCAAATTGGATACAATTGTAGAAAATATACAGACAGAGGATTACAGGTGCTCTGACGGCTGCAATTTGTACCGCTCATCCTGGTGTTTCCTGCTTTGCAGGGGGTTGGACTGGATGGCCCTTGCGGTCTCTTCCAACTCTAGCTTTCTATGATACTATGATTTCAGTGTATCTGAAGAAGTGTGCATGCACACGAAAACTCATACCAAAATAAAAAGCTTAGCTGGTCTTTAAGGTGTTGCTGGAAGGAATTTTTTTATTTTGTTTTCCTTCTCTGTTATCTTCTTTTTTCCTTTTTTTGTTGCTGGTGATATTGCAGGAATGGAATTGTATTGAATGTATTGATGGTATAAATTGCAATAAAAGTTATAATAATCATAATAATCATAGTAATATAACGATCAATACATTTTTTGCTGCCGCTGCTGCTGCTGCTCTAGTCCGGAGTGATGGGATCGTGGCGCTGGGATTTCAGAAACGAGCTTGCCAGGCATCCCTCCGGCGTGCTTACAATCCGTCCTTTCCACCCTGGGTGTCTGTCTCGTCTTCCTTGCACTTCACTCCAGCAGATAATGAGAGCGAGGGATGGGTGGGAAAGGGAGGGCTTTCGGGGGGGGGGCTCCTTCATCCCTCTTAAATTATAGCCCTTGCCTTGCTGTTTTCCAAGCATTAAATCAATCTAATTACATAAAATATAGACTCCAGTCCCTCTGAGATCGTTAGCGGGGACCCTGCCCTGCTTGGAGGGGCTCGATTGAGCAAACTTCGCAAGCCGGTCGCTCCGCAGCCAGCCGCCGGTCCACGGATCCTCGCTATGCGCTGCTCCCTGGCACAGAACGAGCAAATCGACACAACTTCCAGGCAAAACCAGAGGGTCGCTGCTAAGAAGCGTAGAATTGTAGAGTTGGAAGGAGCCCTGGGGGTCGTCTAGCCCAACCCCCTGCAATGTAAAAGTAGAATCATAGAATCATAGAGTTGGAAGAGACCACAAGGGCCATCCAGTCCACCCTGTGCTAACTTCCAGCCTATTCTCTGTTTCGGTTTACATATCCAAATTTCTTTTGTATACCTTTTGCATATTAATTTCATTCTATTTATTTTCATAGAATCATAGAGTTGGAAGAGACCACAAGGGCCATCCAGTCCAACCCCCTGCCAAGCAGGAAACACCATCAAAGCATTCTTGACATATGCCTGTCAAGCCTCTGCTTAAAGACCTCCAAAGAAGGAGACTCCACCACACTCCTTGGCAGCAAATTCCACTGCCGAACAGCTCTTACTGTCAGGAAGTTCTTCCTAATGTTTAGATGGAAGCTTCTTTCTTGTAGTTTGAATCCATTGCTCTGTGTCCGCTTCTCTCCTTTTATATATTTGAACATGGCTATCATATCACCCCTTAACCTTCTCTTCTCCAGCCTAAACATACCCAGCTCCCTAAGCCGTTCCTCATAAGGCATCATTTCCAGGCCTTTGACCGTTTTGGTTGCCCTCTTCTGGACACGTTCCAGCTTGTCAGTATCCTTCTTGAACTGTGGTGCCCAGATCTGGACACAGTACTCCAGGTGAGGTCTGACCAGAGCAGAATACAGTGGTACTATTGCTTCCTTTGATCTAGATGCTATACTCCTCTTGATGCAGCCCAGAATTGCATTGGCTTTTTGAGCTGCTGCATCACACTGTTGACTCATGTTCAAATTCATCTTATTTGCTTTGGCCCAGTTGTATAATTGTTAAGGTCATTTTGAAGTGTGATCCTGTCCTCTGGGGCAGTGCTCCTCAACCTTGGGCCTCCAGATGTTTTTGGCCTACAACTTCCATGATCCCTAGCTAGCAGGACCAGTGGTCAGGGATGATGGGAATTGTAGTCTCAAAACATCTGGAGGCCCAAGGTTGAGGACCACTGCTCTGGGGTATTAGCCACCCCTCCCAATTTGGTGTCATCTGCAAACTTGCTCAGGATGCCCTCAAGCCCATCATCCAAGTCATTGATGAAGATGTTGAATAAGACTGGGCCCTGTGGCACCCCACTAGTCACCACTCTCCAGGATGAAGAGGAGCCATGGATGAGCACCCTTTGGGTTTGGTCAGCCAGCCAGTTCCAAGTCCACTGAATGGTAGCATTGCATAGCCTGCATTTTACCAGCTTCTTTACAAGCATATCATGGGGCACCTTGTCAAAGGTCGAAGAACCATTGCTTCAATACTGGTGATCTTTGCTTCTTCCAGTACTCTGATATTAGTTGGCCTGTACAGTCCGCTTTCAATCCTGAACAATTTTTTTTAATAAAAAAATCCTTTCAGTAGCACCTTAGAGACCAACTAAGTTTGTCAGAGGTATGAGCTTTCGTGCGCATTCACACTTCAATCCGGCGTCAGGGTTTGTGCCAGGGAACTGCCTTCCCTTGCAAGCTGCTGGCTAGGCTTAGGAAAAGGGTAGGGGGGCCCAGGGGGGTCTCCTCCCAGCCCCGATTCCCCTTGACATCCCAGTCAAGCAGACAGACAGACGGAGGGAACACTTGAAACCCGGCAATTAGCTGGGGCTTCCGCCTCCCTTGGTGGAGCCCTGCCATTGTTTGGCTTCTGTCGTAGGAGCGAGCCTGCCGTTTGGGGACTGACAGGCAGCAGATGGCCTTGGCTGGGCAGGGCGGGTGCTCACCTGTCACCTCCCAGCAGGTGGAGGGTGGCTGTCTGAGGAGCTCCCATTGGAAAAAAGGTATTTGAAAGAATAATAATACAGCATCTTAAAAAGCAGAGACATCACCTTGCCAACAAAGGTCCGTCTAGTTCAAGCTATGGTTTTCCCAGTAGTGATGTATGGAAGTGAGAGCTGGACCATGAAGAAGGCTGGCCACCGAAGAATGGATGCTTTTGAATTCTGGTGCTGGAGGAGACTCTTGAGAGTCCCATGGACTGCAAGAAGATCAAACCTATCCATTCTGAAGAAAATCAGCCCTGAGTGGTCACCGGAAGGACAGGTCCTGAAGCTGAGGCTCCAAGACTTTGGCCACCGCATGAGAAGAGAAGACTCCCTGGAAAAGACCCTGAGGTTGGGAAAGATGGAGGGCACTAGGAGAAGGGGGCGACAGAGGATGAGATGGTTGGACAGTGTTCTCGAAGCTACGAGTTTGACCAAACTGCGGGAGGCAGTGGAAGACAGGAGTGCCTGGCGTGCTCTGGTCCATAGGGTCATGAAGAGTCGGACATGACTAAACGACGAAACAACCTCTATTTAAGTACACAATTGGTTCCGGAAGTCTGTACTTAACCTGAAGCGTACTTAACCTGAAGCGATCTTTCCCATTGAAAGCAATGGAAAGTGGATTAATCCGTTCCAGACAGGTCCGCGGAGTACTTAAACTGAAGCATACTTAACCTAAAGCGAACTTTCCCATTGAAAGTAAGGGAATTAATCGGATTAATCCATTCCAGACGGGTCCGTGGAGTACTCAACCTGAAGCATACTTAACCCGAAGTATGAGTGTAATTCGTTCCGGAAGTCTGTACTTAACCTGAAGCGTACTTAACCTGAAGTGAACTTTCCCATTGAAAGTAATGGAAAGTGGAACACTGTCGAACAGCTCTTACTGTCAGGAAGTTCTTCCTAATGTTTAGGTGGAATCTTCTTTCTTGTAGTTTGAATCCATTGCTCCATGTCCGCTTCTCTGGAGCAGCAGAAAACAACCTTTCTCCCTCCTCTATATGACATCCTTTAATATATTTGAACATGGCTATCATATCACCCCTTAACCTTCTCTTCTACAGGCTAAACATACCCAGCTCCCTAAACTCCCTAAGAATTGCATTGGCTTTTTGAGCTGTTGCATCACACTGTTGACTCATGTCAAGTTTGTGGTCTACAAAAACTCCTAGATCTTTTTCACATGTACTGCTCTCAAGCCAGGTGTCACCCATCCTTTCTTTATTATTATTTGCCCAACATTTCTCCCTGTTCAAATTCATCTCGTTAGCTTTGGCCCAGTTGTCTAATCTGTGAAGGTCATTTGGAAGTGTGATCCTGTCCTCTGGGGTATTAGCCACCCCTCCCCATTTGGTGTCATCTGCAAACTTGCTCAGGATGCCCTCAAGCCCATCGTCCAAGTCATTGATAAAGATGTTGAAGAAGACAGGGCCCAAGACAGAACCCTGTGGCATCTTGAACGAACTATCCAAGATGGCGTTGGGAAGAATTTCCAGAACATTACTGAATGTAGGAGAACATCCTCTTCTGCTCCAGAGAGTCAAGAAAATGGCAAATGACCTGGATCAGTTTTATAGCAGGTTCGAAAGTCAAGCATTATCGACTAGTGCAGGCCCCCCCAAACCTGGGCCCTCCAGATGTTTTGGACTACAATTCCCATCATCCCTGCCTACTGGTCCTGTTAGCTAGGGATCATGGGAGTTGTAGGCCAAAACATCTGAAGGGCCGCAGTTTGGGGATGCCTGAACTAGTGCTATTCAGTTGGCGCCAGAGGCACCAATAGCTTCCTCAATCTGTTCTGAAGTCACTCCGCTGGTGATCTTGAAATAGCATTCTGCCCACTTTGTATAAAGTACTGAGCAAGTTTGCAGATGACACCAAATTGGGAGGGGTGGCTAATACCCCAGAGGACAGGATCACACTTCCAAATGATGGGCATGACGGAGGCATGACGGCCATCTGTCAGGAATGCTTTGATGGTGTTTCCTGCTTGGCAGGGGGTTGGACTGGATGGCCCCTGTGGTCTCTTCGAACTCTAGGATTCTATGTTTCTATGACTTCGTTTGACCGGTCATGTTGTGCGGATGCCTGATTATTGTCTCCCAAAGCAACTCCTCTATTCTGAACTTAAAAATGAAACGCACTGCTGTTTCTCCTGAGCCCCACAGTTGGGTCTGCTCTGTTGGGGAACAGAGCTGTCTGCGTCACATGACCAGCCCTGCTTTGGCCATGTTTAGCTGGGGATAGGACACTCGCTTCTCTATGTTGAATTGCTTAGGGGGAGGCCATATTCTTTGCCTCAAGCAGCAAAGGAACCTAGAATCGTAGAGTTGGAAGAGACCACAAGGGCCATCCAGTCCAACCCCCGGCCAAGCAGAAAACACCAACAAAGCACTCTTGACATATGGAAAAAGGAGGAGGAGGAAGAGGAGGAGGAGGAGGAGGAGGAGAGGAGGACTAGGAGGAGCAGGAGGAAGAAGAGGAAGAGGAAGAGGAAGAGGAAGAGGAAGAAGAAGAAGAAGAAGAAGAAGAAGAAGAAGAAGAAGAAGAAGAAGAAGAGGAGGAGGGGGGGGGAGGGGGGAGGGGGAGGGGAGGAGGGAGGAGGAGGAGAGGAGGACTAGGAGGAGGAGCAGGAGGAAGAAGAGGAGGAGGAGGAGAAGGAGGAGAAGAAGAAGAGGAGGAGGAGGAGGAGGAAGGAGGAGGAGGAGAAGAAGACAAGGGGAGGCAGCTCCCCGGCACAAACCCTAACTCCGGATTGAAAGCGGATTGTAAAGCCCGCTCCGGTTTTTCCGCTGCGGTGAGAGGCCCGTTGTACGCCCCGACCCAACAAGGCAGTGAGGGGACATCGCATGTCCATCGGGTGGGGTGGGGATCCCCTTGGCACTGGCCCCCCGATAACTGGGTGCCAAGTTCCCATTTCAGGGAAAAGGTAAAGAAAAAAGGCGGGTGGGTGCGCAGAAGAAGCCCTCGAGGTGCCCAAAGGCCTCGGCGTGGGACCCTAGCTGTCAAGTTGTCCCTTTTTTTAAGGCTTCCTGAATAGGCTTCCTCGCGAGAAAGGGGGAAGCTTGACAGCTAGGCGTGCGTGGGACTCTGTGCTCTCGCTCCCGGGCGCAGCACGCTGCGTTTTCTCGTCTCCATTGAGGCGTTTTTCGCCCTTTTGTGTAGAGAGTTCTGAAACATAGCTGTCAAGTTGTTCCCTTTTTAAGGGAAATTTCCTTCTGCTCAATAGGCTTTCTCGCGAGAAAAGGGGCAACTTGACAGCTAGTCGCGGGACTCTTCGCCCTCGCTTCTAGGGCGCAGCTTGCTGCGTTTTCTCGTATCCAATGAGTTGTTGTTTTTTTCTTTCCCCCCCAAATATATTTATTATTTTTATAACAAACAGAAACAAAAAGAAAACAGAAGCATACAAAATACAAAAATATAAAATACAAAAAAGGAAGAATTACAAAAACTTCAATTTATATCTAATCTAATGTTGGTGACTTCCTCATGTCCCTTCCAGCTGCGTTACATTGTATATCATCTTTAGTAATTTCTAAATCTTATTCCTATACCTTATTTACCATATAACTACAGTATTCTTTTTCTAATCTTATCTTATATCATATCACAAAATCTCGCACTTATTGCATATTTATAACTACACCTCACTATCAATATTTAGTAAACATTTTTTATTTCTACAACCTCCCTGTACCTCCTAAACTTCTATTAATTCTTTCCAATAATACAATTATTTCTTAAATACACTTTAAATTTTTTCCAAGCTTCTTCCCTCTGGTCTCGGAGTCTCCCGGTTAGCTCTGCCGATTCCATAAATTCCATCGTCTTCTTCTGCCACTCATCTATCGTTGGTAATTCTTCGTTCTTCCAATTCTTAGCTAATAATATTCTTGCTGCTGTTGTGGCATATGGAAAAAAATGTAACATCTTTCTTGGGTACAGTATTTCCTCTCTAACTATCCCAAGTGAGAAGGCTTCTGGTTTCTTAACAAAAGTGTTTTTCAACACTTTTTTCAATTCATTATAAATATTTTCCCAGAAGTCTCTTACTTGGGGGCAAGTCCACCACACAGGGTAAAAAGTTACTTCTTGTTTTTTTTTACATTTCCAATATTTGTTGTCATGTTTATGATAAATCTTGGGAAATTATACCGGTGTAAGATACCATCTATACATCATTTTCATCATATTTCCTCTTAAAGTGTTAACATGTGGTAAATTTAAGACTTTTCTTCCACAACCTTTCCCAGTCCTCCACCATAATATTATGTCCCACATCATTTGCCCATTTAATCATTACTGATTTCGTTTGTTCATCTCTCGTATGCCATTCCAACAATAAATTATACATTTTAAAGAGATTATTTGTTTTTTGTTTCTAACAATCCATTAAGTTGCTTTCGCCCTTTTGTATAAGAGGGTTCTTATACAACACCACAGTTCAAGAAGGATACTGACAAGCTGGAACGTGTCCAGAAGAGGGCAACCAAAATGGTCAAAGGCCTGGAAATGATTCTTTATGAGGAACGGCTTAGGGAGCTGGGTATGTTTAGGCTGGAGAAGAGAAGGTGAAGGGGTGATATGATAGCCATGTTCAAAGATATCAAAGGATGTCATATAGAGGAGGGAGAAAGGTTGTTTTCTGCTGCTCCAGAGAAGCGAACACGGAGCAATGGCTTCAAACTGCAAGAAAGAAGATTCCACCTCAACATTAGGAAGAACTTCCTGACAGTAAGAGCTGTTCGACAGTGGAATTTGCTGCCAAGGAGTGTGATGGAGTCTCCTTCTTTGGAGGTCTTTAAGCAGAGGCTTGACAGGCATATGTCAAGAATGCTTTGATGGTGTTTCTTGCTTGGCAGGGGATGGCCCTTGTGGTCTCTTCCAACTCTATGATTCTATGTCCGTCCTATGTAGCGAAAAACACAGCAGAGAAATAGGTACTGCTGCACCGGGAAGGTAAACAGCGTTTCCATGTGCTCTGGCTTTTGACACGGTCCTGTGTGGACTGGATGGCCCTTGGGGTCTCTTCCTACTCTAGGATTCTATGATCCTACTAGCTGGCCCGGCCACGCGTTGCTGTCAGCCATATGTCAAGAATGCTTTGATGGTGTTTCCTGCTTGGCCTGGATGGCCCTTGTGGTCTCTTCCAACTCTTTGATTCTATGATTCTTTGATTCTATGATCCATGCTTGTGGCTTGAGCATCCTTCGTAGGTCGCTTTCTGCTCGAGACAGAAATGCATGGATTGCAACTGCGACTGAGGGTCCTGTGCATTGAGGGGGGAGGTGGTGGGGAGGGAGGGGCAGGGGGGTCACAGGGGGCTGCCTGGTGCAGACGGTCTTCTGGACCCCCAGCGAACGTGGCTTTATTTAATGAGCGCGTCTTCGCTGACAGCTCCATTATTTGTGTTCGCTTGCTTCGAGTCAAAGCTGATTAGTTACACTTACTGCTGCAAAGATTTAATGATTTTTTTATTGTTTATCTTCCATTTATTTTGATTAACATCTCCCTTTTGTTTCCTTGCCGGCGCAATTAGGTGCAGCATAACAGCGACGGCTTTAATTTGGTTGAAATTAAGATGAATCAGTGACGGATTATGGCACTTTGTTTAACAAATAAATCACAGTTAAGAGGATGGTATTAGTAATAAATGGGGGGAAGGGGGAGAGAGAGCCTAATTTAAGTGTGTAGATCTGTTCACTTCAAGTGTGCCAAAAAGCGTGCGTGTGAGGAGGGGCTTTGCTTTTAAAGGAAACTCCATTTGGGGGTTGTGTTTTTGGCAAGGAGATGACATGAGGAAAGGGGAGAATTGGTTTCTAAAAGCAGCCACAGTTTGTACAGAAACTGAGGTTTAAAGGAAGAATCAGTGACAAACTAACTACGGTATAGACATTTTGATGGTTGCATGTGTCATCAAGAGCAGGAATAAAGACAGGAGCATGTGATAATTTGAGAACTGAAAGTCCGGCTTAGACTCTTGTACTCCTTCCAAGTACAGTCATACCTCGGTTTAAGTACACTCCGAGTACTTTCAGTTTAAATACCCCACGGACCCGTCTGGAACAGATTAATCCACTTTCCACTACTTTCATTGGGAAAGTTTGCTTCAGGTTAAGTTTGCTTCAGGTTAAGTACGGACTTCCAGAACCAATTACCCTCATACTTCGGGTTAAGTATGCTTCAGGTTGAGTACTCCCCGGACCCTTCTGGAACGGATCAATCCACTTTCCAATACAGTGATACCTCGATATTTAGGTACTTCGGTTTGTTGTTGTTGTTCTTGTTTATTATTATTATTATTATTATTATTATTATTATTATTATTATTATTATTTATACCCCGCCCATCTGGCTGGGTTTCCCCCAACACTCTGGGCGGCTTCCAACAAATAGAAAAATACATTAAAATATCACAGATTAAAAACTTCCCTAAACAGGGCCACCCAACATAAATTAATAAACAAATTCAACCCAAAATAATGGAAACTTGTTGGGTAAATTAAATCATTTAAACACTAAACAATAAACGATATCAAATTAAACAAAACATAGCAAGTCCCGAAACAAATTTATAAAATATAAACATGTAAACATAAAATCTATTCATTATAATTTAAAATTGACTTCCATTCGCTAATATATTGCTTCCCTTACTATAATCACATAACTTGCTTTACCCCTTATTGATTTAGAATCCTAGACTTATGAATTAATTCTTTCATCCATATATATATATATATATATATATATATATATATATATATTCCAACGCTTCAGGTTAAGTACTTAAACCGAGGTACCACTGTAGCTGATAATGCTTGACTTTCGAACCTGCTATAAAACTGATCCAGGTCGTTTGCCAATTTTTTTGACTCTCTGGAGCAGAAGAAGATGTTCCCTTATATACAGTAGTAGTAGTAGTAGTAGTAGTAGTAATTTATTTTTACCCCGCCCATCTGACTGGGTTTCCCCAGCCACTGTGGGCGGCTTCCAACAAAAATATTAAAATACAATAATTTCTTAAAGATTAAAAGCTTCCCTAAACAGGGCTGCCTTCAGATGTCCTCTAAAAGTCTGGTAGTTGTTTTTCTTTTTGACATCTGGTGGGAGGGTGTTCCAAAGGGTGGGTGCCACCACCGAGAAGGCCCTCTGCCTGGTTCCCTGTAACTTGGCTTCTCGTAGCGAGGGTACCACCAGAAGGCCCTCGGCGCTGGACCTCAGTGTCTGGGCAAAATGATGGGGGTGGAGACGCTCCTTCAGGTATACTGGACCGAGGCCGTTTAGGGCTTTAAAGGTCAGCACCAACACTTTGAATTGTGCTCGGAAACGTACTGGGAGCCATAGTAGGTCTCTTAGGATCGGTGTTATGTGGTCTCAGCAGCCACTCCCAGTCACTAGTCTAGCTGCCGCATTCTGGATTAATTGCAGTTTCCGGGTCACTGTCAAAGGTAACCCCACATAGAGCGCATTGCAGTAGTCCAAGCGGGAGATACCTAGAGCATGCACCACTCTGGCGAGACAGTCCACGGGCAGGTAGGGTCTCATCCTGCGTCCCAGAAGGAGCTGCCCTGGACACAGAATGGACCTGCGCCTTCATGGACAGCTGTGAGTCCAAAATGACTCCCAGGCTGCGCACCTGGTCCTTCAGGGGCATAGTTACCCCATTCAGGACCACGGAGTCCCCCACACCTGCCCGCCTCCTGTCTCCCACAAACAGTCCTTCTGTCTTGTCAGGAATCAACCTCAATCTGTTCTATCAATTCTTCCGAGTCCCTGTTGAGAATTGACTCTGAATCATAGGTGCGTTTTGCCACTTTAATCTTGTTCGTCAGTGTGTTCCTAGCCTGGATGTACAAAAATCTCTCTCCTTTCCAGTAAGCCTCCTCTTTAGCATCTTTGAGTTTCTCGAGTTTTCTTGATTAAGAAGGTGCACTTCATCCATTTTATTGGCAAGTGAGAGAAGATTTGGGAGGTTAGCAGTTCTTTTAATTAATGAGCCATCCTCCTCAGGGCCGGCGCATCCATTAAGGCAAACTAGGCAGTTGCCCAGGGTGCCAAAATGGAGGGGGCACTGGTGTGTCTCCCCGCTGCCTAGTTCGCCTTAATGGACGCGCTAAATACAAATTATATGTAAATTAAATATAAATTAACTACAAATTTAAACACAAAATGAAATTAGAATAAAAAATGAAAACTAAAAATGAAAATAAAAATTACTTCTGATTGATGATATATCGTTTCTATCCATTTCTAACTGTTCCCTCTTTTCTTCATTTTATATTTTCCCACCCCTCACGCCGCCGCCACAAACACTCTGTGAGGTGAGTGGGGCTAAGAGACTTCAGAGAAGGGTGACTAGCCCAAGGTCGCCCAGCAGTTGCATGTGGAGAAGCAGAGACTCGAACCCGGTTCCCCATATTAGGAGTCTACCGCTCTTAACCACTACAACACGCTGGGACAACATTATACAAGGTTCCCCCCCTGCCGCTAACAAGACAACTGCATTAAGCTCCATAATATATTTCCTTCAAAGCATTTGAAGTGACCTTTTTGTGCCCCGTTCGCAAAGGGAGAAGAAATAACCATTCTTATTTCTCAGGCGTAGGATTACACCAAAAACTATAACTCAGGCCCATTAAAAAAAAAAACCTTAGCCAAGCTGCAGACCCATTCCCAAAAGAGAAGAGCACATGTTGATTGACCTGAAATGAACCCTCCTCTTTATAGTCGAAGAAGATTTAAATATGAGAGGACATGTTCAAGGGTTACTGCCTCTCAACAGACCACTTCTGCCTGTCTGTAGAATCCCTTCATGATTTACAGCGGCCCCATGATTTATAAGCACATGGAGACCACGAACGGACTCTGCGCGGCTCTCTCTTTCGCTCTCTAAATGTTTACTAACTTTCCAGCGATGTTTCCTGCTTGGCAGGGGGTTGGATTGGATGGCCCTTGTGGTCTCTTCCAACTCTAGGATTCTATGATTCTACTAGCTGACCCCGCCACGCGTTGCTGTCAGCCATATGTCAAGAATGCTTGGATGGTGTCATATAGAGGAGGGATGAAGGTTGTTTTCTGCTGCTCCAGAGAAGCGGATACGGAGCAATGGATTCAAGCTACAAGAAAGAAGATTCCACCTAAACATTAGGAAGAACTTCCTGACAGTAAGAGCTGTTTGGCAGTGGAATTTGCTACCAAGGAGTGTGGTGGAGTCTCCTTCTTTGGAGATCTTTAAGCAGAGGCTTGACAGGCATATGTCAAGAATGCTTTGATGGTGTTTCCTGCTTGGCAGGGGGTTGGACTGGATGGCCCTTGTTGCCTCTTCCAACTCTATGATTCTACTAGCTGACCTGGCCACGCGTTGCTGTCAGCCATATGTCAAGAATGCGTTGATGGTGTTTCCTGCTTGGCAGGGGGTTGGACTGGATGGCCCTTTTGGTCTCTTCCAACTCTATGATAGTATGATGGTGTTTCCTGCTTGGCAGAGGGTTGGACTGGATGGCCCTTGTTGCCTCTTCCAAGTCTATGATTCTATGATTCTACTAGCTGACCCGGCCACGTGTTGCTGTCAGCCATATTGTCAAGAATGCGTTGATGGTGTTTCCTGCTTGGAAGGGGGTTGGACTGGATGACCCTTGTGATCTCTTCCAACTCTATGATTCTTCCAAATCTATGATTCTATGATTCTACTAGCTGACCCGGCCACGCACTGCTGTCAGCCATATGCCAAGAATGCTTGGATGGTGTTTCCTGCTTGGCAGGGGGTTGGACTGGATGGCCCTTGTGGTCTCTTCCAACTCTAGGATTCTATGATTCTACTCACCTGGGTGGGGGTTGGGGGGGAGGGGACGGGATAGGTCATAACACAGTGGGACCAGTCACAGGGATGAGCCGGGGGTGGGGGAAAGAGGGGGCGTGATATGTCATGGGTCGGGACAGGGTGGGGGGAATCACAGGATAAGCCGGGGTGGGGGGAAGAGGGGGCGTGGTACATCATGGGTTGGGACAGGGTGGGGGCAGTCATAGGGATAAGCCGGGGGTGGGGGGAGGAGGGGGAGGATAGGTCATGGGTCGGGACAGGGTGGGGGGAATCACAGGGATAAGGGAGGTGGGGGGAAGAGGGGGCGTGATACGTCATGGGTTGGGACACGGTGGGGGAATCACAGGGATAAGCTGGAGGTGGGGGGGAAGAGGGGGCGGGATACGTCATGGATCGGCACAGGGTGGGGGGAATCACACGGATGAGCCACAGCAACGCGTGGCAGGGCCAGCTAGCTTCATACATAACGTCTACAAATAAAGTGCATGGCTTCTAAACAATCTATTGGAATTCTAAAACACTATAAAGTATCAGTGAATCATTCAAGTATATGCTTCAGATTTTAACTAGAAGTGCTAACTATTTTAGATTTTAACTATTTAGAAGTATTGCTAGCAAGAACCCCCACCCCTAACAGCTCCCAAACTTTGGATCATCCAGGCATATGAGATGGATGGATGCATAGCTGTCAAACTTTCCATTTTCTCGCGAGGAAGCCTATTCAACATAAGGGATTTTCCCTTCAAAACAGGGAGAACTTGACAGCTATGGATGGATGATGTACTTAAATCTTAATGGCTTTCTTGCGCATTAATGCCACACTTCTTGGGGGAAATGAAGACTGATTTACGTATCTGCGCTTGCGTATGCCTTATGCGTATGCCTGCCTGCACGAAAGGTAGGACGCCTGCTCCATGTTGATTTATTGGGGATCAGCTTTCTGAGCTGATTTAGGGAAGCGGAGCATTGCCATCATATTTTTAAGCAAATGGCGATGCAACGTACAAAAGGGAAAGAAATGTTGCCAAAGGAAGAGGGACACATTCATAGAATCATAGAATCATAGAGTTGGCTGGTCCGCTTTCATGGTTTCAAGGCACGGCTGGACAGGCCCACCCTTCCCAGTGTTAAATTTAGGTTGAGCAAATAATTCACTGGCCACCTTGCTCTAATCCAGTTTCTCCTTTCTACAAGTTTATGCTGAAAGCAAGGAAATAACTTCTTGTTGTTTCGTTGTTCAGATGTGTCCGACTCTTCATGACCCCATGGAGGAAATAACTAAAGACCTGCAATAAAATATCATAGAATCAAAGAATCATAGGGTTGGAAGAGACCCCAAGGGCCATCCAGTCCAACCCCCTGCCAAGCAGGAAACACCATCAAAGCATTCTTGACATATGGCTGACAGCAACGCGTGGCCGGGTCAGCTAGTAGAATCATAGAATCCTAGAGTTGTTGGTGCTGCGTACCCTTGAATACCCCCCCCCCCGGGAAGCCCTAAGCGCACTTCACACATGCTCAGGGAACGCTTGTGCATGCAGTTGTTATAGGCAGTACCACAATTCCTCCCTCCCTCCCTTCCATATTTATTTATTTATTAATTGGGGTGAGGGTGGGAGAAGCTGCTGGTGCTGCGTACCCTTGAATACCCCTCGGGAAGCCCTAAGCGCACTTCACACATGCTCTGGGGAACGCTTGTGCATGAAGTTGTTAAAGCCAGTACCACAATTCCTTCCTTCCTTCCTTCCTTATTATTTTATTTTATATCTATTTATATATATTTATATATTTATTTATTGGGGTGGTGGGGTGGGGTGGGGAAGCTTCCTTCCTTATTTATTTTATTTTATTTTACTTTATTTCCCGCCCCCTTTTTATTTTTTCATTTCTTATTATTTTTATTTTTATTTATTTATTTTTCATTTTTTTCATTTTTCATAGAATCATAGAGTTGGGAGAGACCACAGGGGCCATCCAGTCCAACCCTCTGCCAAGCATGAAAGACCATCAAAGCATTCTTGACATATGGCTGACAGCAACGTGTGGCCGGATCAGCTAGTAGAATCACAGAATCATAGAGTTGGAAGAGACCACAAGGGCCATCCAGTCCAAGCCCCTGCCAAGCAGGAAACACCATCAAAGCATTCTTGACATATGCCTGTCAAGCCTCTGCTTAAATACCTCCAAAGAAGGAGACTCCACCACACCCCTTGGCAGCCAATTCCACTGTCGAACAGCTCTTACTGTCAGGAAGTTCTTCCTAATGTTGAGGTGGAAACTTCTTTCTTGTAGTTTGAATCCTTTGCTCCGTGTCCGCTTTTTAATTTTTAATTTATTTATTTATTGGGGGCTTGGGGGTGTGGAAGCTGCTGGTGCTGCTTACCCTTTAATATCCCCCGGAAGCCCGAAGCACACTTTGCACATGCTCGGGGGAACGCTTGTACATGAAGTTGTTACAGTGATTCCTTCCTTTCATCCACGATTCCTTCCTTCCTTGCATCCAAATTTTTATTTATTTATTTATTTTATTTATTTACCCCCGGGAAGCCCTAAGCGCACTTTGCACATGCTCGGGGGGACGCATGGCCAAGCGGGCGTCGCCGTCCCCTTCGGAGCAGCAGCCGAGGCGGCCTCGGACTCCGGCTTCCGGCCTGGCGGGACTACATCTCCCGGCGTGCCCCGCGCCGGCGCGCTTCCGGCTCTTCCGCCCCGCTCCCCGCTAGCCTCGCCTCCGTCGCGGACTCTGCCTGGCGGGATGGAGTGACCGCCCGAGCCGAGCCGAACAGAGCCGAGCCAAGCCGAACCCCCGGAGGACCCGCTGCTCGCTCGCTCGCCCGGGGCCCATGCGGCCCCTCAGAGACCATGGCGTCCCGCATTAAGTGAGTGACCAGGAGGAGGAGGAGCAGCCCCTCCCGCCGGGAGTGCGTGCTTGGGAGGGAGGGAGGGGGAGGGGGAGGGCGCGCGCGCACGAGAGAGAGACAGCGAGCGCGGACAGCCATCCCTTGGTCTGTCTAGGTCTGTCTATGCCAGGCAAAGGCCGCCTTGGCTCTCCAGATGGGCAACTACAACTCCCATGATCCCTGACACTGGCCCTGTTAGCTGGGGATCATGGGAGTTGTACTTCCAAAACATCTGGAGAGCCAAGGTTGCCTATGCCTGTTTTGGAACTACAACTCCTATGATCCCTAGCTGACAGGGCCAGTGGTCAGGGATCATGGGAGTTGTGGTTCCAAAATAGCTCGAGAGCCAAAGTTGCCTATACCTGCTCTGGATATTTTAGAACTACAACTCCCATGGTCCCTGACACTGGGCCTGTCAGTTAGGGATCATGGAGTTGTAGTTCCAAAGCGTCAAAAGAGCCAAGGTTGCCGATGCCTGCTCTAGAGGTTTTGGAACTACAACTCCCATGATCCCTGACCACTGGTCCTGTTAGCGAGGGATCATGGGAGTTGAAGTTCCAAAACACCTGGAGAGCCAAGGTTCCCTATGCCTGCTCTAGATGTTTTGGAACTACAACTCCCATGGTCCCTAACCACTGGCCCTGTCAGCTAGGGATCATGGGAGTTGCAGTTCCAAAGCACCTGGAGAGCCAAGGTTGTTTATGCCTGTTTTGGAACTCCTTCTTTGGAGGTCTTTAAGCAGAGGCTTGACGGCCATCTGTCAGCAATGCTTTGATGGTGTTTCCTGCTTGGCAGGGGGTTGGACTGGATGGCCCTTGGGGTCTCTTCCAACTCTAGCATTCTATTCCTGGCGCCGCGCCGACCCGGAGATGGGCAACCGCACTGCAGCGCGCCAGTAAGAGCGGGGGTTGCCGGGGGCCGCACAATTGGCTTGTGCAGGCCGCATCCGTAGTTTGGGCCCCTTGCTTGAGACTTTCCCATACACCTAGGACAGGCCTCCCCAAACTGGGGCCCTCCAGATGTTTTGGCCTACAACTCCCATGATCCCTAGCTAACAGGACCAGTGGTCGGGGAAGTTGGGAATTGTAGTCCAAAACATCTGGAGGGCCGACGTTTGGGGATGCCTGACCTAGGACCTTGCAGTACTTTCTTTGTCTGTGTTTGGAGCAGGCATCCCCAAACTTTGGCCCTCCAGACGTTTTGGACTACAATTCCCATCATCCCTGACCACTGGTCCTGTTAGCTAGGGATCATGGGAGTTGTAGGCCAAACACCTGTTTGGGGATGCCTGGTTTGGAGGTTTGCTTCTGCTGGCTTTGATAAATTGCTCTTGCAAAATTGGGAGCTGGGAGAAAATACTTTTATCTACAGCTTTACTTCGCCAGCTTGGCTTGAAGTTGTCCGCAGCAGCCAGATGGTTTATCCAGCCTCAGAGTGATCAGATGAAATTGACCTGGAGGTTGTTGTTGTTGTTGTTTAGTCGTTGAGTCGTGTCCAACTCTTTGTGACCCCATGGACCATAGCACGCCAGGCACTCCTGTCTTCCACTGCCTCCCGCAGTTTGGTCAAACTCATGTACGTAGCTTCGAGAACACAGTCCAACAGTCTCGTCCTCTGTCTTCCCCGTCTCCTTGCGCCCTCCATCTTTCCCAACATAAGGGTCTTTTCCAGGGAGTCTTCTCTTCTCATGAGGTGGCATAAAGTCTTGGAGCCTCAGCTTCAGGACCTGTCCTTCCGGTGAGCACTCAGGGCTGATTTCCTTCAGAATGGATCGGTTTGACCTTCTTACAGTCTATGGGACTCTCAAGAGCCTTCGCCAACACCAGAATTCAAAAGCATCAATTCTTCACTGAATGCTCCCATTCATTGGATTTGGAACTGGCTGACTGACCGAACCCAAAGGGTGCTCATCAATGGCTCCTCCTCATCCTGGAGAGAAGTGACTAGTGGGGTGCCACAGGGTTCTGTCTTGGGCCCAGTCTTCTTCGACATCTTTATCAATGACTTGGATGATGGGCTTGAGGGCATCCTGAGCAACTTTGCAGATCACACCAAATGGGGAGGGGTGGCTAATACCCCAGGGGACAGGATCACACTTCCATATGACCTTAGCAGTGTTCAGAACGGCATCTCTCCCTCCTCCCTTCCTGTGCCCTTCCTTCATCTGTAAAGAACTGCACTAGAGAGAGTGGATGTAGCCTATCTTGATTTTAGCAAGGCCTTTGACAAGGTGTCCCATGATATTCTTGTAAAGAAGCTGGTAAAATGCGGGCTAGACAATGCTACCATTCAGTGGATTTGTAACTGGCTGGCTGACCGAACCCAAAGGGTGCTCATCAATGGCTCCTCCTCATCGTGGAGAGAAGTGATTAGTGGGGTGCCACAGGGTTCTGTCTTGGGCCCAGTCTTCTTCAACATCAAACAAGATGAATTTGAACAAGAGTCAACCGTAACAAAACAGTGGTACTATTACTTCCCTTGATCTAGATGCTATACTCCTATTGATGCAGCCCAGAATTGCATTGGCTTTTTGAGCTGCTGCATCACACTGTTGACTCATGTCAAGTTTGTGGTCTACCAAGACTCCTAGATCCTTTTCACACGCAGTGCTCTCAAGCCAGGTGCCACCCATCCTGTATTTGTGCCTTTCAATTTTATTTTATTTTGCCCATGTGGAGTACTTTACATGTCTGCTTGTTCAAATTCATCTTGTTTGCTTTGGCCCAGTTGTCTAATCTGTCATTTGGAAGTGTGATCCTGTCCTCTCGGGTATTAGCCACCCCTCCCCATTTGGTGTCATCTGCAAACTTGCTCAGGATGCCCTCAAGCCCATCATCCAAGTCATTGATCAAGATGTTGAAGAAGACTGGGCCCAAGACAGAACCCTGTGGCACCCCACTAGTCACTACTCTCCAGGATGAGGAGGAGCCATTGATGAGCACCCTTTGGGTTCGGTCAGCCAGCCAGTTCCAAATCAACTGAATGGTAGCATTGCCTAGCCGACATTTTACCAACTTCTTTGCAAGAATATCATGGGGCACCTTGTCAAAGTCCTTGCTGAAATCAAGAATATCATAGTCACTACTCTCCAGGATGAGGAGGAGCCACTGATGAGATGTTCTTGCTGGGAAGGACCGTAAAATGCGGGAGATCCTTAAACAGCAAGATCTCGCGCTCTGCAAGGGGCCAACAATCTTTCCCTAAATTATCCCCGGCACACTTGTTTTTTTGATTGCAAAGGGAAAGAAAAATGTTAACAGGGCAACTGGGAGCTTGAGTTTCTGCTTCCTGCGCTTGTGTTCAGACGCCCCGATTTATTAACACTTAAGGGCTATGAGAACTCTGGGACTGACTAAGACATGAGACCCATATTAAATTTCACTGTGTCAGGATACGGAGGATTATAAATAGCTTAAGGAAATTTTGTGGGTTGACTGGCCTGGGCTACTGAAAGCTGGGAATACAGTCATACCTCGGTTGAAGTACGCCTCGGTTTGAGTACTTTCAGTTTAAGTACTCCGCGGACCCGTCTGGAATGAATTAATCCACTTTCCATTACTTTCAATGGGAAAGTTCACTTCAGGTTAAGTACGCTTCAGGTTAAGTACGAATTTCCAGAAACAATTACACTCATACTTCGGGTTAAGTACGCTTCAGGTTGAGTACCCCTGGGTTCTCACTTGTGGGGTGCCTCAGGGTTATATCCTGCATCTACATGCAGCCGCTGGGAGAGATCATCAGGGGGTTTGGGCTGGGTGTTCATCAGTATGCAAATGATACCAAGCTCTACCTCTCTTTCAAATCAGAACCAGTGAAGGCAGTGAAGGTCCTGTGTGAGTGCCTGGAGGCGGTTGGAGGGTGGATGGCGGCTAGCAGATTGAGGTTGAATCCTGACAAGACAGAAGGACTGTTTGTGGGGGACAGGAGGCGGGCAGGTGTGGGGGACTCCCTGGTCCTGAAAGGGGTAACTGTGCCCCTGAAGGACCAGGTGTGCAGCCTGGGAGTCATTTTGGACTCACAGCTGTCCATGGAGCCACAGGTTAATTCTGTGTCTAGGGCAGCTGTCTACCAGCTCCACCTGGTACGCAGGCTGACTCCCTACCTGCCCGCAGACTGTCTCACCAGAGTGGTGCATGCTCTGGTTATCTCTCGCTTGGACTACTGCAGTGCGCTCTACGTGGGGCTACCTTTGAAGGTGACCCAGAAACTACAACTAATCCAGAATGCGGCAGCTAGACTGGTGACTGGGAGCGGCCGCTGAGACCACATAACACCGGTCCTGAAAGACCTACATTGGCTCCCAGTATGTTTCCAAGCACAATTCAAAGTGTTGGTGCTGACCTTGAAAGCCCTAAATGGCCTCGGTCCAGTATACCTGAAGGAGCGTCTCCACCCCCATCGTTCTGCCCGGACACTGAGGTCCAGCGCTGAGGGCCTTCTGGTCGTTCCCTTGTTGCGAGAAGCCAAGTTGCAGGGAACCAGGCAGAGGGCCTTCTCGGTGGTGGCACCTGCCCTCCCACCAGATGTCAAAGAGCAAAACAGCCACCGGACTTTTAGAGGACACCTGAAGGCAGCCCAGTTTAGGGAAGCTTTTAATGTTGAATAAATTATTGTATTTTAATACTTCTGTTGGAATCCGCCCAGAGTGGCTGGGGAAACCCAGTCGGGTGGGCGGGGTATAAATAATGAATTATTATTATTATTATTATTATTATTATTATTATTATTATTATTATCTGAGGTGCTTATGGAGTGGCATGGTGAATTGATATAGGTTGATTTGGGCACTTAGTTTGTGCTGCTAATTGATTTTTGTCAAGAAAGGAAGTTCAACAGGAAGTGCAGGATCTGTGCCTAAGCAAGGGCACATTGGATGGAAGACTAAATGCTTTTGCTTATGTCTGAAAAACAACATGGGTGGCTGATTCGTTTCCTTGGATATTGCTCAATTTGTTTTCAACTGCGGTGATGAGACGGAGGAAGCCACAGCAGAGGAGTAAAATGTAGCATAGCTTGGGAGAACATAATGTTTAGCAATGGGCAGAGTGAGATGTTCATCTCTGGAAAGGAGGATAGTTGGAAATGCTTTACATTTCCTTTACATTTCTCCCTGTTAAAGAAATGACCCGGCCACACGTTGCTGTCAGCCATATGTCAAGAATGCATTGATAGTGTTTCCTGCTTGGCAGGGGGTTGGACTGGATGGCCTTTGTGGTCCCTTCCAGCTCTACGATTCTCTGATTCTACTAGCTGACCCAGCCACGCGTTGCTGTCAGCCATATGTCAGGAATGCTTTGATGGTGTTTCCTGCTTGGCAGGGGGTTGGACTGGATGGCCCTTGTGGTCTCTTCCAACTTGATGATTCTATGATTCTATTTCTGGTGCTACGCCAACCCGGAGATGGGCAACCGCACCGCGACGTGCCAGTAAGAGTGGGGGGCGTCGGGGGCCGCACAATTGGCTCGCGTGGGACGCATCCAGTCACCGTGCCATGGATTAGGGGCCCTGCTTGAGACTTTCACATACACCTAGGACCTTGCAGTACTTTCTTGGGCTGTGTGCGCGGCCACTGTTTGGAGCAGGCATCCCCAAACTTTGGCCCTCCAGATGTTTTTGACTACAATTCCCATCATCCCCGACCACTGGTCCTGTTAGCTAGGGATCATGGGAGTTGTAGGCCAAAACATCTGGAGGGCCAAAGTTTGGAGGTTTGCTGCTGCCGGCTTTGATAACATTGCTCTTGCAAAATTGGGAGCTGGGAGAAATAAATTTTATCTGCAGCTTACAGCTTTACTTCGCCAGCTTGGCTTGAATTGTCTGCAGCAGCCAGATGGTTTATCCAGCCTCAGAGTGATCAGATGAAATTAACCTGGAGGTTGTTGTTGTTGTTGTTCTTTAGTCGTTTAGTCGTATCCGACTCTTCGTGACCCCAGGGACCATAGCACGCCAGGCACTTTTGTCTTCCACTGCCTCCCGCAGTTTGGTCAAACTCATGTTCGTAGTTTCGAGAACACTGTCCAACCATTTCGTCCTCTGTCGTCCCCTTCTCCTAGTGCCCTCCATCTTTCCCAACATCAGGGTCTTTTCCAGGGAGTCTTCTCTTCTCACGAGGTCGCCAAAGTCTTGGAGCATGTTGGTGGCTTTGAGAACACTGTCCCAACCATCTCGTCCTCTGTCGTCCCCTTCTCCTAGTGCCCCCCATCTTTCTCAACATCAGGGTCTTTTCCAGGGAGTCTTCTCTTCTCATGAGGTGGCATAAAGTCTTGGAGCCTCAGCTTCAGGACCTGTCCTTCCAGTGAGCACTCAGGGCTGAGGAGATACAATAGCCATCTTCAAATACCTGAAGGGTTGTCCCATGGAAGATAGAGGCTGCTGTTGCTGCTTCAGTGAGTGCTGGGAAGACCGCTCCCTCCACCAGCCAACTCCATCAGGCCTAGGGGGCAGGGCCAGCACATACTCTGAGCAGCTTTCTGCAGCAAGCAGCGAAAATGATTTTAAATGCTTGGGTGTTCTTAATTTGCTGCACTTTGAATGGTGGTTTTGTATGATATTGTTTTGTTTTGTTTGGGGTGGGGTAGTTTAATTTTAGTATAATTGTTTCTTGCTTTGTTTTTATTTATTTTTTATTTTGTAAAGTTGTTGTATAGTTTGTATTTTGCTTTTTAAGGGGAAAGGGTCAGGGCTGCCTGGGAGGGGGCCTCAGCCAACAGAATGGCTGGGGCTGGTTCCACAGGGGGGGGGGATGTACTCAGTGATCATGGGCAGGAGGAGGATTTATGCTAAGACCAGACCATGTCATTACCGAGGAGGCAGGCGCAGTCGTTGTCTGAGGACTATCCCTGCCTCCAGGTCTGGTCCTGACCGGACGGATACTGGAATCAGCAAGGGATACCCACATGACCTGAAGGTGCTGCTGTGCAATGCCAGGTCAATGATCCACAAGACCACTGCCATCCACGACCTGATTGTGGATGGAGGATTTGACCTGGCATGTGTGACAGAGACCTGGTTGGATGAAGCAGATGGGCCTGTCCTTGCCGCTGCTTGTCCACCAGGTTTCTCTTACACACAGCAATCCAGGCCATCTGGGCGGGGAGGGGGGGTTGCAGTGATTTTTAGGAAGTCATTAGTTTGCACCAGGCGTCCTATTGGGAAGACCCAGTTTTCTGAGTGCATGTTCTGGAAGTTGGGCAATAGGGGCAGTACAGGATTCCTTTTGGTGTACCGACCTCCCCGCTGCACCCAGGATTCCATGCCCGAGCTGCTTCAAGTCGTGTCGGATGTTCTCCTGGAGATACCTAGTTTGGTTGTCCTAGGGGATTTTAACATCCATGCCGACACAAACCTACAAGGGGCCGCTTGGGACTTCATGGAAAGCATGGCCGCCATGGGGCTGTCTCTGAATAAGTTTGGCCCAACTCATAGCCACGGACATGCCTTAGACCTGGTGTTTACCTCTATGGATGTTGGTGATCTGACATTAAGTAAAAGTGAAACTAAAAAAGTGCCATGGTCAGATCACTTCCTGGTGCAACTGGACCTCTCCACGACCCTTCCCCTCTGCAGGGAAGTGGGACCGATTCAGATGGTCCGCCCTCGCCACTTAATGGATCCAATTGGCTTCCAGAGAGTGGTAGGGGATGTTTTATCCCATGTTGATGGCCTTTCAGCTGATTCCCTGGTGGCCCGCTGGAATGTGGAGTTAACCAGGGCTATTGACTGTCTGGCTCCGAAGCGCCCTCTCCGATTGCATGGAGCCCGGACAGCCCCGCGGTTTTCCCCGGAGCTGAGGGTGATGAAACAATCATTGAGACGGCTAGAGCGCCGGTGGTGGAAAACTCATTCTGAATCAGACCGGACACGGGTTAGAGCTCAACATCGAGCCTACTAAGTGGCAATGGCGACGGCGAAGAGGACCTTCTTCACCATTTCTATTGCATCTGCAGAAAACAGCAGCAGGAGACTTTTTTCAGGTGTTTCACAATCTATCGGAACCACCTTCATCATCAGGGCCTGGTAGGGTCCCCAAGATCTCCTGCAATGCTTTTGCAAAGTTTTATGCAGATAAAGTCGCTCAGATTCGGAAGGAGGTAGACTCCACCGTGGGAGGAGGGCCGGGACGGGAGAGTGCTGGAGCCCTGTCTAGTCATGTTTCATGGGATCAATTTCAATCTGTTACCTCCCAGGATGTGGACAGGCTCCTTGGACGAGTGAAACCGACCACCTGTCTCCTTGATCCTTGCCCATCCTGGCTAATAAAAGCGAGACGGGAAGGGCTGGGCGATGGGCTCCGCAGGGTGGTGAATGCTTCCCTTTACGAGGGAGCCTTCCTAGACCCACTGAAAGAGGCGGTCATTAAACCGCTTCTTATAAAAAACATCTCTAGACCCAGCCAATATGGCCAACTACCGCCCAGTCTCAAATCTACCATTCTTGGGCAAGGTGATTGAGCGGGTGGTTGCTGAACAACTCCAAGCACGCCTAGAAGAAGCGGACCATTTGGATCCCTTCCGATCGGGATTCAGGCCTCACCATGGGACTGAAACTGCCTTGGTCATGCTGGTCGATGATGTCCGGCGAGCTAGGGACAAAGGTGAGAGCTGTTTCCTAGTCCTGCTGGATCTCTCAGCGGCTTTTGACACCATCAACCATAACATCCTTCTGGACCGTCTAGAGGGGCTGGGAGCTGGGGGCACTGTCATACAGTGGTTCCGCTCCTTCCTCCTGGGCCGTGTTCAGAAAGTGGTGGTGGGGGATGAGTGTTCAGACCCCTGGGCTCTCACTTGTGGAGTGCCTCAGGGTTCTGTCCTCTCCCCCATGCTTTTTAACATCTACATGCAGCCGCTGGGAGAGATCATCAGGGGGTTTGGGCTGGGTGTTCATCAGTATGCAGATGACACCCAGCTCTACCTCTCTTTTAAATCAGAACCAGTGAAGGCGGTGAAGGTCCTGTGTGAGTGCCTGGAGGCGGTAGGAGGATGGATGGCGGCTAACAGATTGAGGTTGAATCCTGACAAGACAGAAGTACTGTTTGGGGGGGACAGGGGGCGGGTGGGTGTGGGAGACTCCCTGGTCTTGAATGGGGTAACTGTGCCCCTGAAGGACCAGGTGCGCAGCCTAGGAGTCATTTTGGACTCACCACTGTCCATGGAGGCACAGGTTAATTCTGTGTCCAGGGCAGCTGTCTACCAGCTCCATCTGGTACGCAGGCTGAGACCCTACCTGCCCGCAGACTTTCTCACCAGAGTGGTTATCTCCCGCTTGGACTACTGCAATGCGCTCTACGTGGGGCTACCTTTGAAGGTGACCCGGAAACTGCAATTAATCCAGAATGCGGCAGCTAGATAAGTGACTGGGAGTGGCCGCCGGGACCACGTAACACCGGTCCTGAGAGATCTACACTGGCTCCCAGTACGTTTCCGAGCACAATTCAAAGTGTTGGTGCTGACCTTTAAAGCCCTAAACGGCCTTGGTCCTGTATACCTGAAGGAGCGTCTCCACCCCCACCATCCAGCACCGAGGGCCTTCTGGCGGTTCCCTCATTGCGAGAAGTGAGGTTACAGGGAACCAGGCAGAGGGCCTTCTCGGTAGTTGCACCCGTCCTGTGGAATGCTCTCCCAGCAGATGTCAAGGCAATAAGTAACTATTTTACTTTTAGAAGACAACTGAAGGCGGCCTTGTTTAGGGAAGTTTTTAATGTTTGATGCTGTACTGTTTTAATATTCAGTTGGAAGCCGCCCAGAGTGGCTGGGGAAACCCAGCCAGATGGGCGGGGTATAAATAAATTATTATTATTATTATTATTATTATTATTATTATTATTATTATTACTACCATTTTCTTCTGCCCCAGAGAGCAGGACCCGAACCAATGGATTCAAATTGCAAGCAAGGACCTAAACCTTGGGAAGAACTTTCTGACAGTGTTGTTGTTGTTTAGTCATTTAGTCGTGTCCGACTCTTCGTGACCCCATGGACCAGAGCACGCCAGGCACTCCTGTCTTCCACTGCCTCCCGCAGTTTGGTCAAACTCATCTTGGTGGCTTCGAGAACACTGTCCAGCCATCTCGTCCTCTGTCGTCCCCTTCTCCTTGTGCCCTCCATCTTTCCCAACATCAGGGGCTTTTCCAGAGAGTCTTCTCTTCTCATAAGGTGGCCAAAGTATTGGAGCCTCAGCTTCAGGATCTGTCCTTCCAGTGAACACTCAGGGCTGTTTTCCTTCAGAATGGATAGGTTTGATCTTCTTGCAGTCCATGGGACTCTCAAGAGTCTCCTCCAGCACCAGAATTCAAAAGCATCCATTCTTCGGGGATCAGCCTTCTTGATGGTCCAGCTCTCACTTCCATACATCACTACTGGGAAAACCATAGCTTTAACTATACGGACCTTTGTCGGCAAGGTGATGTCTCTGCTTTTTAAGATGCTATCTAGGTTTGTCATTGTTTTTCTCCCAAGAAGCAGGCGTCTTTTAATTTTGTGAAAGTGGTGGTGGGGGATGAGTGTTCAGACCCCTGGGCTCTCACTTGTGGGGTGCCTCAGGGTTCTGTCCCCTCCCCCATGCTTTTTAACATCTACATGCAGCCGCTGGGAGAGATCATTAGGGGGTTTGGGCTGGGTGTTCATCAGTATGCAGATGACACCCAGCTCTACCTCTCTTTTAAATCAGAACCAGTGAAGGCGGTGAAGGTCCTGTGTGAGTGCCTGGAGGCAGTTGGAGGATGGATGGCGGCTAACAGATTGAGGTTGTATCCTGACAAGACAGAAGTACTGTTTGTGGGGGACAGGAGGTGGGCAGGTGTGGAGGACTCCCTGGTCATGAATTGGGTAATCATGCCCCTGAAGGACCAGGTGTGCAGCCTGGGAGTCATTTTGGACTCACAGCTGTCCATGGAGGTGCAGGTCAATTCTGTGTCCAGGGCAGCTCCCTCTGCGACTCAGGATGAGACCCTCCCTGCCTGCAGACAGTCTCACCAGAGTGGTGCATGGTCTAGTTATCTCCCGCTTGGAGGTCCAGTGCCAAGGGCCTTCTGGCGGTTCCCTCGCTGCGAGAAGCCAAGGTACAGGAAACCAGGCAGAGGGTCTTCTCGGTGGTGGCGCCCGCCCTGTGGAATGCCCTCCCATCAGATGTCAAGGAAATAAGCAGCTATCCTAATTTTAAAAGACATCTGAGGGCAGCCCTGTTTAGGGAAGCTTTTAATATTCAATGCTGTATTGTTTTAATCTTCAATTGGGAGCCGCCCAGACTGGCTGGGGAGACTCAGCCAGATGGGTGGGGTTTAAACAATAAATTATTATTATTATTATTAATATTAGAATCATAGTATCATAGAGTTGGAATCATAGAGTTTGGAAGAGACCACAAGGGCCATCCAGTTCAACCCCCTGCCAAGCAGGAAACACCATCAAAGCATTCTTGACAGATGGCTGACAGCAACGCGTGGCCGGGTCAGCTAGTAGAATCATAGAATCATAGAGTTGGAAGAGACCCTTTATGACCCACGGGGTCCCTTCTATAAGATTCTGAAATTTTATGATCCTATAAATCATTCCGAGAAGCATTACTTAGATTTATTAACCACGTCCTTCTTTTTCAGGCAAAACCCAGAAACAACATTTGAAGTCTATGTTGAAGTGACCAATTCGGCAGCAGCGGGTTCAGGTACTGTAAAATGCAGATGCTATTTATATCTTGTACTGTGTTTCTCTGAAAATAAGACACCGTCTTATATTTATTTTTCCTCCAAAAAACACACTGTGGCTTATTTTCAGGGGATGTCTTACTCCCTCCCCCCCCCCTCCTGCCACGGCCGGCATTGCTGCTGCGCCTATCACTATGTCTTATTTTCGGGGCATGGCTTATCTTCCTTGAACGCTTAAAAATCCTGCTATGGCTTATTTTATGACTGCGTCTTAAAATAGGGGAAACAGAATACCTACAGTGCTTTTGAGGGTTTCCACGAGGGTTGTGCTATTGGGGGGGGGAATTGGTCCAGAGCAGGGTGGTACACTGAGTGGCCCGAGGGCCACATTTGGCACTCAAGGCCTTTTTTGTGGCCCTTGGCAATATTTGACCCCCCCGCCATTTCATTACCCGGTTGGGCGCTGGGCTTTGGGATGGTGGCCCCTCCCACCATAACAACCAAGTCCCCCGGTTTTTGTGGGAAACCCCCGTATTTTAAACCGTTTCCCGCTGGCAGCCCGGATTAGAAAAAATCCCGTAAACCCCCCAGATTTCCTGCCTTCCAGGGTGGCTCGGTCCTGGCACCGCCCGATTTCCGGTGTCCATACATGGGTAGTGTGGCACCGATAGTCACTTCTACACATGTCCGGACAATAAGAAGAAGAAATCAGAAGTTGCGTTACTGAAATCAATGCACTTTTCGGCGATATTCTAATTTCCCGAGTTTCACCTGTATATCAGACCTCAGGTCCTGCAGCCTATTCCTTTAATTTCAAATTTCCTGCGAGATTTTTTTTAAACACCAGTTTTGCCCTTGGAAGCTTTGATAGGAAACTTCCATAGACGTGATCCCCGGCATTCTCATAACCTAAGCCACAGCAACGCGTGGCAGGAAAAGCTAGTAATAAATAGAATCATTCTTATACAGATAGACTGAAAGAAGCTTCTAAAAGTCACGCCCGGCAGTAAGAATGAAAAGCCAGAGCTACTGCCTGTTTCCTCTTTTCTTTTCCTCTGCCTTCCAATTGCCTGTTTTGTTTTCTTCAAGGAAGCGATCACGTGTCCTGTGCGAGAAATGTGCCGTTATCAGAATCAAGTGAACTCCAGAGACCTCTGCCAAAGGGCCTTCCTTATTAGAAAGAGCGGAGAGAATTTGGATATAGCTCTGGGACTAATAGCCTAGGGTGGGGGGTGGGGAGTGTATTTGTTAGTCGAAAGGAACTGATCACCAAAGTGAAAACCTGCCCCCCCTTTGCGTAGGAAGCCTTTGTGTGGGTTTTTGTGTGTGTGTTCTTGCCAAAGAAGACATCAGAAAAGAGTGTTGGATCTTCTGCTTTGCCACGCAGTGAGCCAGACGGCCCCGTCTCTCCAAGGACCCCCTCTTTCATCCGAGAGCCACGCAAAAAATCTCACCGTGCGCTCAAGGAAGAGCTTGAAACGGGTTTGCGCCGCTAACAGGTTCCTTTCATTTCCCTCCTCCCTTGAAACACACACGCACCCGTATGGCTTGAAGTTGGAAACCGAAATGCGGTATCCGCACCCGTATGGCTTTACCTTGGAAACTGAAATGTGCTATATAACAGAAGGATGAAGCGATGAGCGTGGCATGGCTTTAAGTTGGGAACCTAAATGTGGTATAGAACAGAAGGATGAAGTGATGAGCGTGGTACGGGGCGGTGGCGGCGGCGGCGGGGTGCTCAATCTTCCCCAGGATTAGTAAAGTAAATGGCAGTTTTGCCGGCTTCCTTTTGCAACAAAGGGATTTAAAAGGCCTGGCTGCTAAGTCTCTCTGTGTGTTTTGGTTCTTTTCTCCCAAACTTACTAGTAGGTTGAAAAGGGAGACGAATCTTCCTGGGGGAATGATTAACTCCGAGGGAGTCACTCGTTGTTTGATAGAATTTGCATTTGAACTGGCTCAGAGTGCCGTGTGTACCCAGAATCTGATTTCCTGCTGGAAGCTGGCTGAGTAGTTGGTGGAACTTAGAGATTCCGGCTTTGTGTCCTGACCTCTGCGGAGCAACGCCTTTATTTTATGCGGCAGATCACGCAAGGTCTACCTAGAAGTAATCAAAAGTCCCAAGCTCTGTTGGGAGATAGAATCATAGAGTTGGCAGAGACCAGAAGGGCCATCCAGTCCAACCCCCTGCCAAGCAGGAAACACCATCAAAGCATTCTTGACATATGGCTGTCAAGCCTCTGCTTAAAGACCTCCAAAGAAGGAGACTCCACCACACTCCTTGGTAGCAAATTCCACTGTCGAACAGCTCTTACTGTCAGGAAGTTCTTCCTAATGTTGAAGTGGAATCTTCTTTCTTGTAGTTTGAATCCATTGCTCCGTGTCCGCTTCTCTGGAGCAGCAGAAAACAACTTTCTCCCTCCTCTACATGATATCCTTTTAAATATTTGAACATGGCTATCATATCACCCCTTAACCGTATCTTCTCCAGGCTAAACATACGTAGCTCCCTAAGCCGTTCCTCATAAGGCATCGTTTCCAGGCCTTTGACCATTTTGGTTGCCCTCCTCTGGATACCTTCCAGCTTGTCAGTCTCCTTCTTGAACTGTGGTGCCCAGAACTGGACACAGTACTCCAGGTGAGGTCTGACCAGAGCAGAATACAGTGGTACTATTACTTCCCTTGATCTAGATGCTATACTCCTCTTGATACATCCCAGAATTGCATTGGCTTTTTGAGCTGCTGCATCACACTGTTGACTCATGTCAAGTTTGTGGTCTACCAAGACTCCTCGATCCTTTTCACATGTACTGCTCTCAAGCCAGGTGTCCCCCATCCTGTATTTGTGCCTTTCATTTTTTTTGCCCAAGTGGAGTACTTTACATTTCTCTTTGTTAAAATTCATCTTGTTTGCTTTGGCCCAGTTGTCTGATCTGTGAAGGTCACTTTGAAATGTGATCCTGTCCTCTGGGGTATTAGCCACCCCTCCCAATTTGGTGTCGTCTGCAAACTTGCTCAGGATGCCCTCAAGCCCATCATCCAAGTCATTGATAAAGATGTTGAATAAGACTGGGCCCAAGACAGAACCCTGTGGCACCCCACTAGTCACTTCTCTCCAGGATGAGGAAGAGCCATTGATGAGCACCCTTTGGGTTCGGTCAGCCAGCCAGTTACAAATCCAGAATGGTAGCATTGTCTAGCCCGCATTTTACCAGCTTCTTTACAAGAATATCATGGGGCACCTTGTCAAAGGCCTTGCTGAAATCAAGATAGGCTACATCCACAGCTTTCCCTTCATCTACCAGGCTTGTAATTCTGTCAAAAAAACGAGATCAGATTAGTCTGACATGACTTATTTTTCAGAAACCCATGCTGACTTTTAGTGATCACAGCATTCCTTTCTAGGTGCTCACAGATCGTTTGCTTAATGATCTGCTCTAGAATCTTTCCTGTTTTTGATGTCAGGCTGACTGGGTGGTAATTGTTTCCCCCTTTTTGAAAATAGGGACCAGGTACCATACATCTTAGGGGACGTGGGTGGTGCTGTGGGTTAAACCCCAGAGCCTAGGGCTTGCCGATCAGAAGGTTGGTGGTTTGAATCCCCGCGACGGGGTGAGCTCCCCTTGCTCGGTCCCAGCTCCTGCCAACCTAGCAGTTTGAAAGCACGTCAAAGTGCAAGTAGATAAATAGGTACCGCTCCTGCGGGAAGGTAAACGGCGTTTCCGTGTGCTGCTCTGGTTCGCCAAAAGCGGCTTGGTCATACTGGTCACATGACCTGGAAGCTGTACGCTGGCTCCCTCGGCCAATAATGCGAGATGAGCGCCACAGCCCCAGAGTCGGTCATGACTGGACCTAATGGTCAGGGGTCCCTTTACCTTTTTACCGTTCATCTTTGCAGCTCCCTCCTCTCCTTTGGTAGGACCTCCGCAGGTGACAGTGAAGTGAAAACGTGGCCTGGAAAAAAATGGACATGAACACTGTTGGATTATGTAAGACCTTCCCTGGGTGGGCTTTGGGGGTCGAAATGGGGGCAGGGATAGGTAAGGCCTTGCCTGGATGGGGTGGGGGGCAGAATAGGAGACAGGGATACCTAATGGGTCGATACAGAGTGGATAGGTAAGGCCTTGCCTGGATGGGGTGGGGGGACCGAATACGAGACAGGGATAGGTCAACCCTTGCCTGCCTGGGGTGGGGTTGGGGGCAGAATAGGAGACAGGGATACCTAATGGGTCGATACAGAGTGGGGGGGAGATACAGGGATACCCCTATGTAAACATAACACACACAAAACAGGGGGACTCTGATGGCCAGGGGAGTCTGAAGGGGGACTCTGAGCCTCCATTTAACAAACTGAGCCACAGCAACGCGTGGCAGGGCCAGCTAGTGAGTTTATAAGAACTCTGTTGGATCACAGACCAGGAGCAAAGCCAGTACAACATCCTGTTTCAGATAGTGGCTAGATAGATGACTCTGGGAAGCCCTTCTTTTTCTTCGATCACACGTATCCGAGTAAGATTGTCTTCCATAAATACGGTTTTAACAATGAGTCCGTAAGTTACTGGGGAGGCCAATTCTGGATCCACACGTCCTTCCACAGTGGGGACATTGGTTTCCGGGCGGGGAAATAATGTGGATTTGCCAAGCGTGCCTTCCTCCTAGCATGTTTCTCCCTTGGTCCTGAGTTCGAATGTCTTCAAAGCCCATGACACCTTTGGTCAAGGCTGTTCTCCAACTGGAGCGCTCGCAGGCCAGTGTTATGCTGGGTATGATAAATGTCATTTGGACTCGTCCCTTCTTGATGGCCGTTTTAGAGATTTTGTGTGTTCCATCCACTTGGGGAGAGGTGGTGGTTCTTAATGTCTGGCTGTGATGTAAACAGCCGGAAAAATGTCAGACACCTACATCCACACCATGAGGAAATGACCCACCTTGACATTGTTCACACATTGTAACTTCCTTAATAGCCGCAACAAGCTGTTGTTGTCATTTTGCATTGCAATTTAGAGCAGGGGTCCCCAAACTAAGGCCCGGGGGCTGGATGCAGCCCAATCACCTTCTAAATCCGGCCCGTGGACGGTCTGGAAATTAGCATGTTTTTACATGAGTAGAATGTGTCCTTTTATTTAAAATGCATCTCTGGGTTATTTGTGGGGCATAGGAATTCTTCATATTTCCCCCCCAAAAAATATAGTCCGGCCCCCCATAAGGTCTGAGGGACAGTGGAGCGGCCCCCTGCTGAAAAGGTTTAAAGGTTTGCTGACCCCTGATTTAGAGCAACATTTATTACTGTGCCGATGATGACTGTTTAACCAGAAAGGAGGATCTCCTGGTACAATACAGTGGTACCTCGGTTTAAGTACACAATTGGTTCTGGAAGTCTCTACTTAACCTGAAGCGAACTTTCCCATTGAATATAATGGAAAGTGGATTAATCCGTTCCAGACGGTCCGCGGAGTACTTAACCTGAAGCGTACTTAACCTGAAGCGAACTTTCCCATTGAAAGGAATGGAAAATGGATTAATCCATTCCAGACGGTCCGCGAAGTACTTAACCTGAAGCGTACTTAACCTGAAGCGAACTTTCCCATTGAAAGTAATGGAAAGTGGATTAATCCGTTCCAGACGGGTCCGCGGAGTACTTAAACTGAAAGTACTCAATCCGAAGCGTACTTAAACCGAGGTAGGACTGTACTTCTCCCCCCCTCCTCCTCCTCTTGTTCCTCCTTATCCTCCTTCTCCTCCCCCTCCTCCTCCCTCCCCCTCCTCTTTTTCCTCCTCCCTCCTCCTCCTCTCCTCCTCCTCCTCTTCTTCCTCCTCGTCCTCCCTCTTCCTCTTCCTCCTCTTCCTCCCTCCTCCTCTTCCTCCTCCTCCCTCCTCCCCCTCCTACCTCCCCCTCCCTTTTTGCACAAGAGGGGGGGGAACCCCTCCTTTTGTTGATTCTTATACTTTTAAGGAGAGCTTGACATCTTCATCAAGTTCACAGTGGGCTGGCTTTGTTTGCTTTCTTCTGAATGCAGAATAAGACTTTCTCCCCTTGTCCATTGTTTCGTGCAGTAAGAACGGGCGCCTCGTCATTGCTGGGGTGGTGTTTTTCTTTTTTCTTCCCCCCCCCTCTCTCTCTTTTTGGTAAACCCACAATATGGCCATTGTCTGGCCCTGAATAATTGTGGCTGCTTTTTGTGCAAGCAGAACGAAGGCTTTGGCTTTGAACAGATTCCTTCTTAGCGTCAAAAGAGACTAATCCATGTAAATACAGGCTAGAAAGAAAGCTTTACAGAAAAAGGGAAAGGCGGCAAAGCAGGAGGTCAGGGGTCAGCAATTTAACCTTTGACCTAACAAATAAGAAGCACGAAAGTTCCCGAATTGGTTTACAAAGGGAAACTTCTGTGATCTGTCAGTTTTTCTTTTCACGGTGGGGACGGGTGAGAAATTTTGACAGCTAGCTCCCCCTTAGCAGCGTGTTGAAATTTTGCTGCTAAGCTCCAAGTTTCTTAGCAGGTTGAAATTTACTTTTGAATGGTTTTCTTTTTTAAAAAATATACAGGTAGAACTTGGAAAATTAGAATATCGTCGAAAAGTGCCTTTATTTCCGTAATGGTATGGTATCAAGTTTCTTGTTTCTAGCCAAAGACTGCTGCAATGTAGACAATGTCATTCAGTAAAATAGATACAAATTTGGATTTCAGTAATGCAACTTAAAAGGTGAAACCAATCTATGAGATAGATGCGTGACACGCAAAGCAAGATTCAGGTGAAACTTGGAAAATTAGAATATCTTCGAAAAGTGTATTTTTTTCAGTAACGCAACTTAGGTTTTTATTTCCCCTTTAATTTTGAGAAGTACTTTCTTTTGGAAATTCCACAGTAATCAAACAAAGAGTTGCAAGAATACAAAAATCAACAAAAACAAACTTCGCTATTACATTTCATTAATTACACAGCTGGCCCTGCCATGCATTGCTGTGGCTCATCATTCATTCCAGTTCTTCCATGTCCAGTTCTAACTGTAGCTTCTTGTCCCACATAGAGATTTCTCAGGAGACAGATGTGATGATCAGGCACTCCCATTTCTTTAAGGACTTGCCATATTTGCTGCGGTCGACACAGTCAAATTCTTTTGCGGAGCCAGTGAAGCAGAAGTAGATGTTTTTCTGGAACTCTCTAGCTTTCTCCATAATCCAGCGCATGTTTGCAATTTGGTCTCCCTTAAAAATCCAGCTTGCACTTCTGGAGTTCTCGGTTCACATACTGCCTTGTCGAGTTTTAAGCATAAGCTTGCTAGCGTGTGAAATGAGCGCAATTGTGCGGTAGTTGGCGCATTCTTTGGCACTTCTTGTCCCACATAGAGATTTCTCAAGAGACAGATGAGGTGATCAGGCACTCCCATTTCTTTAAGAACTAGCCATCCTGTTCTTACTGTTTGCTGTTCTTACCAATCATTTATTCTCTTTGTAAACTGCTTTGAAGCTTTGGAGGCTTATACAGGTGAAACTCGGAAAATTAGAATATCGTCAAAAGGTGCATTTATTTCAGTAATGCAACTTAACAGGTGAAACCAGTCTATGAGATAGATGTGTGACAGGCAAAGCAAGGTATGTCAAGCCTTGTTGGTTGTCTATGTCATTATTTGTCGTTAGGCGGGTCAACTATAAATGGAATGGAATTAATGGTGAGCCACAGCAACGCGTGGCAGGGCCAGCTAGTGTAATGAATGAAATGTAATAGCGATGTTTATTTTTTAAAAATATTGTAACTATTTGTTTGATTACTGTGGCATTTCCAAAAGAAAGCATTTGTCAAAATGAAAAGGAAAATAACAAATAAGAAGTTGCATTACTGAAATCAAGGCACTTTTCGATGCTATTCTAATTTTCCGAGTTTCACCTGTATATATAAAAAAGTTGTCACGTTCCTTCGTTCCCTTGTGTTCATGTTTTTTTCTTTTTTAACATGCTTTTCCATGTACTTCTGAAGAGTCTGCCTCACTAAGTGGAATGAAGAGAATCCACTTCAGATCTTGTTGAGGATTTGGGGAGCACTAAAGCATTCAGGATCCGGCCGATGAAGCACTTTTTTTTTGCAATTAAGTGCTTGTGAACAGGCTTCTTTCTGTTTTCCAGGAATTGCATTGAAACAACCAGACGCAAACAGAGTTTTTCTCTCTTTTGAATAGAGTCGATTGGTTGCATGGGATTGGGAAAAAGACAAAAAGTTTAATTGAAAGCTATTGTCTTAAACTCTCTTCTCCTCATTCACAAAATTTGCAAACAGTTTTCCTTCTTTGTGCTTCTTTAATCACAACAGGCAAACTTGTTAATGAGTGTTTTTTTTTTTGCTTAATGCACCCGAAGTTAGCTGTTAAGATATAACACTACAGATAATTCTGTAACTGCGGAAGGACTTTAATTAGAGAGTGATTGAGATTAAAAAGAAACAATGAACTAATGACTTGAAAGCAGACTCCCTATAGATTAATAAGGACAGTGGTTAAGATGTTTAATTTGCAGGTGAAACTCAGAAAATCAGAATATCGTCGAAAAGTGCGTTGATTTCAGTAATGCAACTTCTTATTTTTTTATTTTCCTTTTAATTTTCACAAATGCTTTCTTTTGGAAATTCCATAGTAATCAAACAAATAGTTACAATAGAGATAAACATCTCTATTACATTTCATTAATTACATTAGCTGGACCTGCCATGCGTTGCTGTGGCTCATCATTAATGACATTCCATTTATAATTGACCCGCCTAACGACAAATATTTACAATTGCAACAAATCAAGGCTTGACATACTTTGCTTTGCATGTCACACATCTATCTCATATATTGGTTTCACCTTTTAAATTGCGTTACTGAAATAAATGCACTTTGCGGCGATATCTTCATTTTTCGAGTTTCACCTGCATTGTTTCAAACTCTCTTCTGCTCATTCACAACATTTGCAAACAGTTTTCCTTCTTTGTTCTTCTTTAATCGCAACAGGCAATCTTGTTAATTAGTGTTAATATTTTTGCTTTAAGTTTCATGCACCTGAAATTCGCTGTTATATCTCACTACAGTGGTACCTCAGTTTACAAACACAATTGGTTCTGGAAGTCTGTACTTAACTTGAAGCGTACTTAACCTGAAGCGAACTTTCCCATTGAAAGTAATGGAAAGTGGATTAATCCGTTCCAGACGGTCCGCGGAGTACTTAAACTGAAGTGTACTTAACCTGAAGCGAACCTACTATTGAAAGTAATGGAAAGTGGATTAATCCGTTCCAGACGGTCCGCGGAGTACTTAAACTGAAGTGTACTTAACCTGAAGCGAACCTACCATTGAAAGTAATGGAAAGTGGATTAATCCGTTCCAGACGGTCCGCGGAGTACTTAAACTGAAGTGTACTTAACCTGAAGCGAACCTACCATTGGAAGTAATGGAAAGTGGATTAATCCGTTCCAGACGGTCCGCGGAGTACTTAAACTGAAGTGTACTTAACCTGATACGAACCTACCATTGAAAGTAATGGAAAGTGGATTAATCCATTCCAGATGGGTTCGCGGAGTACTCAACCTGAAGCATACTTAACCCAAAGTATGAGTGGAATTGGTTCTGGAAGTCCGTACTTAACCTGAAGCGTACTTAACCTGAAGCGAACTTTCCCATTGAAAGTAATGGAAAGTGGATTAATCCGTTCCCGACCGGTCCGTGGAGTACTTAACCTGAAACATACTTAACCCGAGGTATGAGTGTAATTGGTTCTTGAAGTCCGTCCATAACCTGAAGCGAACTTTCCCATTGAAAGTAATGGAAAGTGGATTCATCCATTCCAGACGGGTCCGCGGAGTACTTAAAGTGAAAATACTCAAACCGAGGCGTACTTAAACCGAGGTATGACTGTATAGATAATTCAATGGCTGGGGAAGGTCTTTAATTAGAGAGTCATGGAGATTAAAAAGAAACAATGAACTAATGACTTTAAAGCAGACTCCCCATAGATCAATAAGGACAGTGGTTAAGATGTTTAATTTACAGGTGAAACTCAGAAAATCAGAATATCGTCGAAAAGTGCCTTGATTTCAGTCATGCAACTTCTTATTTTTTCTTTTCCTTTTGATTTTGACAAATGCTTTCTTTTGGAAATGACGCAGTAATAAAACAAAGACAGGTGAAACTCGGAAAATTAGAATATCGTCGAAAAGTGCCTTGATTTCGGTCACGCAACTTCTTATTTTTTTCTTTTCCTTTTAATTTTGACAAATGCTTTCTTTTGGAAATTTCACATCAATAAAAGAAATAGTCACAGTAATACAAAAACAAACAAAAAACAACATCGCTATGACATTTCATTCATTACGCTAGCTGGCCCTGCCATGCGTTGCTGGGGCTCATCCTGAATTCCATTCTGTTTATAATTGACCCGCCTCACAACCAATCATTACAATTACAACAAATAAAGGTTTGACATATCTTGCTTTGCGTGTCACGCATCTATCTCATATATTGGTTTCACCTTTTAAGTCGCATTACTGAAATAAATGCACTTTTCGACGATATTCTCATTTGCCGAGTTCCACCTGTATTTTGTCTCTTCTCCTTCCCCTCCTCCTCTAGTTCATAACTTGCCAGAGGAGTATCCTGAAACCCAAGTTTGCCATGTGCATCGGCTTAGAAGCCTATATCGTTCCGCTGCTGCTAATTAGGGAATCTTCCCCTAAAGTATTGTTGGAAACGAACCGTCTTCCTTTCATGCTTAATGGAGAGGGTTGTGAGCTCTCTGGAGTGCCCTGTGGGTAGCCTTTCACGGGGTATTTGTGATAACATCTGAAAATAGGTTGGAAACCCCCTTCCCATGGTTGCCCCCTCGTAACTGAAGCATTAGCCAAGCAGTTTATGGGATAGTTTCGAGAAATGTTCCAGGGAGAGAGATGCTCTTACTGAAAGCTGGGATTTGCTTAACTCAGAGGGCTGGTTTTTAACCGTTTAGCTTAATCTGCCATGTTGTTGTTCAGCCCATGGACCAGAGCACATCCGGCCCTCCTGTCTTCCGCTGCCTCCCGCAACTTGGTCAAACTCATGTTGGTCAGACTCATGTCGAGAACACTGTCCAACCATCTCATCCTCTGTCGTCCCCTTCTCCTTGTGCCCTCCATCTTTCCCAACACCAGGGAGTCTTCTCTTCTCATGAGGGCCAAAGTCTTGGAGCATATTGGTAGCTTCGAGAACACTATCCAACCATCTCTTTTTTTAAAAAAAATTTTTTTTAATGGTTTTATAACAAATACAAAAAATATAAAAAGACATAGATAAAAGAAAAAGAAAAGAGACAAAAAAATGCAAAGAAAAAAAAACATTTTCTTAACAATATAATATTCCAGTATACTTTCTTACTCTGTTGACTTCCACCTTCCTCCCCTTCCATGTTTCTATTTATATCTAGTATAGCACTCTCTACTTCTTAAATCATTGCTTCTTCTAAAATACTCTTTGTAAATATTATTCTAGATCCATTTTAACCACGAAATTCCAATATTTCAAAATATCATTTGGATCTAAAAATCATGATAATTATTTTACATTTAGTCTTAATTCCTCCTTACTATAACTATTTGCTTCTTCAGCCTCTTTGTACTTCCACTTCCCTTATTGTCCATTATTTAATCTTATATTTCTTCTCCAAACAAATCTTAAATTTCTTCCAATCTTCTTCCACCGTCTCTGCTCCCTGATCTCGGATTCTCCCAGTCAGTTCAGACAGTTCCATAAATTCTATCAGCTTCATCTGCCAGTCGTCCACAGTGGGTAGATCTTCGGATTTCCAGTTCCTTGCTAATACAATCCTAGCTGCTGCTGCGGCATACAGAAAAAAAGTAACATCTTTCTTTGGTAATTCTTTCCTTGTAAAACCTTCCAAATCTAAAACATCAGTATTATCAAGCATAAACCATTCTTTCATCCAGCAAAATGCTGCAGCTTCAGAGTATAACTTTAAATCTGGCAGGAAGAAGCCTCCTCTTTCTTTAGCGTCCGTTAATAATTTATGTCTAATTCTAGGTTTCTTCCCCTGCCAGATAAATCTTGATAGAGCTTTTTGCCATTCTTTAAAACATACTTGCTTCTCCACACTAGGTAACGCTCTGAAACAAAAACAACATTTTTGGCAATACATTCATTTTTATCACTGAGATGCAGCCTAACAATGATAATTTCAATCTTGTCCATATATCTAAATCTCTTTTGATTTCATTCCACAATTTTTCATAATTGTTTTTAAACAGATCAATATTTTTACCAGTCATATTTACACCCAGATATTTTACCTTTTTAACGAACGTCAAGCCAGTGGTCTCTTGTATTCTATCAATTTCTTCTAATGCTAAATTTTTACTCAACACTTTGGTTTTTACTTTATTCAATTTAAACCCTGCCAGCTGTCCAAACTCCTGTATAACCTCTAATACTTTAGGTATACTATTTTCAGGATCTTGAACTGTCAAAACTAGGTCATCTGCAAAGGCTTTAAGTTTATATTGTTTCTTTCCCACTTTTATTCCTGTAACCTCTTCGTCCTTTCTGATTTTATCTAGCAGAACTTCCAAGACTGTAATGAATAACAAAGGAGAGAGTGGGCATCTTTGTCTGGTTCCTTTTTCTATTCTAATATCCTCTGAGACCACCCCATTTACTATAATCTTAGCTTTTTGTTCTGCATATATAGCTGTCAATCCATTGATGAATTCCCTCCCAACTTCCATTTTCTCAAAATTACTTATCATAAATCTCCAAGAAATATTGTCAAACGCTTTTTCGGCATCTATAAAAATTAAAGCCGCTCTTGTATTCTTCTTTACCTCCAGCATTTCTAAAATATCTACAATATTTCTAATATTATCTTTCAATTGTCTACTGGGTAAAAACCCAGCTTGATCTTTATGGATCAGATCTCTTAATATTCTTTTTAATCTTGATGCCAAAATACTAGCAAAATTTTTATAATCCACATTCAAAAGTGATATTGGGCGGTAGTTCTTCATTTGTGTTCTGTCTGTATCTAGTTTTGGTATCAGAGTTATAAATGCTTCTTTCCAGGTCTTGGGTGCCTTGCCCCCTCCAAGTATCTTATTACACAAATCAGTTGATGGTTGAATTAACCAGTCTTTTACAACTTTATAATATTTTGCAGTCAAGCCATCTGGTCCTGGTGCTTTACCTAATGACATTTGTTTTACTGCATCTTCCACTTCTTGTTTAGTTACTTTATAATTAAGTAAAGTCCTCTTGTCCATTGAAATATTTTGCAATCCATATTTTCCCAGGAATTGTTCAATTTTTTCCTGTTGCTCTTTAACTTGCTTATATAATTGCTTATAATACTTTTGAAAGGCTCTCCTTATCTCTGTTGGGTTCTCTATAGATTTATCCTCTATCTTAATACTAGTAATTGTACTCTGTTTCTGTCTTTTTTCAACTGCCATGTGGTGGCCAAAGTATTGGAGCATGTTGGTAGCTTCGAGAACACTGTCCAACCATCTCGTCCTCTGTCGTCCCCTTCTCCTTGTGCCCTCCATCTTTCCCAACATCAGGGTCTTTTCCAGGGAGTCTTCTCTTCTCATGAGGTGGCCAAAGTATTGGAGCCTCAGCTTCAGGATCTGTCCTTCCAGTGAGCACTCAGGGCTGAGGAGATACAATAGCCATCTTCAAATACCTGAAGGGTTGTCCCATGGAAGATAGAGCAAGCTTGTTTTCTTCTGCCCCAGAGAACAGGACACGAACAAATGGATTAAAATGGCAAGCAAGGACCTAAACCTTAGGAGGAACTTTCTGACAGTGTTGTTGTTGTTCTTTAGTCATTTAGTCGTGTCCGACTCTTCGTGACCCCATGGACCAGAGCACGCCAGGCACTCCTGTCTTCCATTGCCTCCTACAGTTTGGTCAGACTCATTTTGGTAGCTTTGAGAACACTGTCCAACCATCTCGTCCTCCGCCGTCCCCTTCTCCTTGTGCCCTCCATCTTTCCCAACATCAGGGGCTTTTCCAGGGAGTCTTCTCTTCTCCTGAGGTGGCCAAAGTATTCCAGGCCTTTGACCATTTTGGTTGCCCTCTTCTGGACACGTTCCAGCTTGTCAGTATCCTTCTTGAACTGTGGTGCCCAGAACTACTGTTGTGTGTGATGGCATTTATTTATTTATTTATTTATACCCTGCCCATCTGGCTGGGTTTCCCCAGCCACTCTGGGCGGCTTCCAACTGAATATTAAAAACAGTACAGCCTCAAACATTAAAAACTTCCCTAAACAGGGCCGCCTTCATTTGTTTTCTAAAGGTAAAATAGTTGCTTATTGCCTTGACATCTGCTGGGAGGGTGTTTCACAGGGCAGGTGCCACTACCGAGAAGGCCCTCTGTCTGGTTCCCTGTAACCTCACTTCTCGCAATGAGGGAACCGCCAGAAGGCCCTCAGTGCTGGATCTCAGTGTCTGGGCTGAACAATGGGGGTGGAGACGCTCCTTCAGGTATATAGGATTGAGGCCGTTTAGGGCTTTAAAGGTCAGTACCAAAACTTTGAATTGTGCTCGGAAACGTACTGGGAGCCAGTATAGATCTCTCAAGACTGGTGTTATGTGGTCCCGGCGGCCACTCCCAGTCACTCGTCTAACTGCCGTATTCTGGATTAATTGCAGTTTCCGGGTCACCTTCAAAGGTAGCCCCACGTAGAGCACATTCAGTAGTCCAAGCGGGAGATTACCAGAGCATGCACCACTCTGGCGAGACAGTCTGCAGGCAGGTAGGGACTCAGCCTGCGTACCAGATGGAGCTGATAAACAGCTGCCCTGGATACAGAATTAACCTGCACCTCCATGGACAGCTGTGAGTCCAAAATGTCTCCCAGGCTGCGGACCTGGTCCTTCAGGGGCACAGTTACCCCATTCAGGACCAGGGAGTCCTCCACACCTGCCCGCCTCCTGTCCTCCACAAACAGTACTTCTGTCTTGTCAGGATTCAACCTCAATCTGTTAGCTGCCATCCATCCTCCAACCACCTCCAGGCACTCACACAGGACCTTCACCGCCTTCACTGGTTCTGATTTAAAAAGAGAGGTATTTCAGGTGAAATGAATACTGCATTTTTCACTCCATAAGGCACTTTTTTCCTCCTAAAAAGTAGGAGGAAATGTCTGTGCGTCTTATGGAGCGAATGCGTGGTCCCTGGAGCCATGGGGAGAAAAGCAAATCGTGCTTTTTTTTTTTAAAGGAAGAGCTAATAAAGACTAACAAGAGGGAAAGAGAATGTTGAAAGGAACCCACTCAGCAGCTGATTGCAAGAGATCAGGAGGGAGATAAGAGAGCTAGCTCCCTTCCCGTCCCCACCCCCTTGCCCAGGCCTCCATTGCTTTGTTTCCCCAGCGACATGTGACTGGCTGATTAGATTATCTGCCTGGAAACTGTATAAATGGCTCCCTATCCTTTCCTAAAGAAGCTGCAGAATTGTTTGTTGAACTCCATAAAAACAGGATATTTTCCCTTTGCAAGGTAAGCTCAACAGCTTTGAGCTGATCCTCAAAAATGGAGCTTTCCGCCTTTGCAAAAAAGCTGCACAACTGTGAGCTGATGCTCAAAAAATTGGAGCTTTCCCCCTTTGCAAAAAAGCTGCACAACTTTGAGCTGATGCTCCAAAAAATGGAGCTTCCCCCCTTTGCAAAAAAAGCTGCGCAACTGTGAGCTGATGCTCAAAAAAATGGAGCTTTCCCCCTTTGCAAAAGAAGCTGCACAACTTTGAGCTGATCCCCGCAAAAACAGGGCTTTCCCCATTTAATCCTCTAAAAATTAGGTGGGTCTTTTGGCCAGGTGTGTCTTACGGAGCGAAAAATATGGTACATCCTTTTATTCTGCTAGCAGTGGAATATTCCCTTCTTCAGGCTGAAGAGGACTAAGTTAAATAAACACACAATTACTTAACTGGAAGCAATTAATAGCTGTTTGAGGACCAACAGGGAAGAGTTTTAACTAACAGCAGGCATACTGATTTACAGTTCGAGATGGCATTGAGTGAGCTATATGTGTACAGTTAACTCTACAGGTAGGAATTAAGTGAAGTTAGAGCATTAATTCATGTTGATCATTGGTCTTCCTGTCTTTCCTTTTGAAACACAGGCTCTTCGGCCTTTTGTATATAATATAATTCAGTTCAATTGTATGGTGGAGATTGATCTACAAGAAATAAGATTTCACCTAAAGGTTAGGAAGAACTTCCTGACAGTAAGAGCTGTTCGGCAGTAGAATTTGCTGCCAAGGAGTGTGGTGGAGTCTCCTTCTTTGGAGGTCTTTAAGCAGAGGCTTGACGGCCATCTGTCAGGAATGCTTTGATGGTGTTTCCTGCTTGGCAGGGGGTTGGACTGGATGGCCCTTGTGGTCTCTTCCAACTCTAGGATTCTATGATTCTACTAGCTGACCCGGCCACGCGTTGCTGTCAGCCATATGTCAGGAATGCGTTGATGGTGTTTCCTGCTTGGCAGGGGGTTGGACTGGATGGCCCTTGTGGTCTCTTCCAACTCTAGGATTCTATGACGTCCCACTGTACAACTTCTGTAGATTAACCAAGACGGATTTTGGACACCAGGAATAAATAGTTGAGCAAGCTTTCCATGGAGAAGTTAAATGGGGGAATTGACATCTTTTCAAGGCATCTTCCTCTTATTTATTCCCGACTTTTCAAACACCCAATGACCTCATTGCAGCTTCGCTGTAATTACCATGTTTAAAGTTCTGTGCATTTTTTTTTAGTTTAAACAGCCTTTGTTTTTTATATATAAAAAAACCCTAAAGAAAATTAATGAGAAGAGACAAAGAAACATCAAAGTGACTTTCCCCTCTGATTGCCGCGTTAGAACTCCTGCCTGAAAATAGGTTACATTTCTTCTGTTTGCAGTGGAATCCTCATTAACTTTACATTTTAATGATGTCCAGAGCAAATCACGCCATTATGGAAGATGGCTTAAAGGAAGGCTTAGAGGACACCTTTTCAACATTCTTTGTTTTATTCGAAAGATGTGCCTTTGCCTCCATATTATAAATAGTGACAGCCACGGCTTTTTCTTTTTCTTTTTTTAAATGCCTGGCTGCCATCCCGAAGAAATATTTTTCTGCCATTTATTGAGTTCTGTAATATGTTTTCCTAATTTTAGCATCAGGGTAATGGTTTGTGGGGAGGAGAAATCATAGATCGAACAGATGGAAAGCTCTAATAGTAGTAGTAATAATAATAATAATAATAATAATAATAATTTATTATTTATACCCCGCCCATCTGGCTTGGTTTCCCCAGCCAGTCTGGGCAGCTTACAACCGAATATTAAAAACAGTACAGCATCAATCTGAATAATAATAATAATAATGATAATGATAATAATAATATATTATTTATACCCCGCCCATCTGGCTTGGTTTCCCCAGCCACTCTGGGCGGCTTCCAACCGAATATTAAAAACAGTACAGCATCAATCTGAATAATAATTATTATTATTATTATTATTTATATCCCGCCCATCTGGCTGGGCTTCCCCACCCACTCTGGGCTGCTTCCAACAGAATAATAAAATAATTGATTAAAGATTAAAAGCCTCCCTAAACAGGGCTGCCTTCAGATGTCTTCTAAAAATCTGGTAGCTGTTTTTCTCTTGGACATCTGATGGGAGGGCGTTCCAGAGGCCGGGCGCCACCACCGAGAAGGCCCTCTGCCTGGTTCCCTGCAACTTGGCTTCTCGCAATGAGGGAACCGCCAGAAGGCCCTCGGCGCTGGACCTCAGGTATACTGGACCGAGATCGCTCCTTCAGGTATACTGGACCGAGGCCTGTATACCTGGAGTCTCCTTCTTTGAAGGTCTTTAAGCAGATGTTGACAGGCATATATCAGGAATGCTTTGATTGTGTTTCCTGCTTGGCAGGGGGTTGGACTGGATGGCCCTTGTGGTCTCTTCTAACTCTATGATTCTAGGCTATTTAGGGCTTTAAAGGTCAGCACCAACACTTTGAATTGTGCTCGGAAACGTACTGGAAGCCAATGCAGGTCTTTCAAGACCGGTGTTATGTGGTCTTGGCGGCCGCTCCCAGTCACCAGTCTAGCAGCCGTATTCTGGATTAGTTGTAGTTTCCAGGTCACCTTCAAAGGTAGCCCCACGTAGAGCGCATTGCAGTAGTCCAAGCGGGAGATAACTAGAGCATACACCACTCTGGCGAGACAGTCTGTAGGCAGGTAGGGTCTCAGCCTGCGTCCCAGACGGAGCTGATAGACAGCTGCCCTGGGCAGAGAATGGACCTGCGCCTCCATGGACAGCTGTGAGTCCAAAATGACTCCCAGGCTGCGCACCTGAAAAGGCTGAAAGCAAAAAGTAAGGTTACCGTAACTTCCGTCATAGAGCTTCAGTATGCCGATGACAACGTAGTGTGCGCACGCTCAGAGGATGACCTCCAAACCATCCTAAATATCTTTGCAGAAGCTTACGAAAAGCTTGGGCTATCACTCAACATCCAAAAAACCAAAGCGCTGCACCAACAAGTACAAAACAACCCCTCTGCAGTGCCACAAATCCAACTCAGTGGTGTAACGTTGGAAAACGTCGATCACTTCTACTACCTAGGCAGTTACCTTTCCAAAAGGGCCAACATTGGTGCCGAAATCCAGCATCGCCTGAGCTCTGCGAGTGCGGTTTTCGCCCGATTGAAGTTGACTGGTATCGCCTCCAAAGGCGAAAGCCACCAGAGCGTTTTATGTTCTAATAAAATAAATACCTTCCTTCCAGCAGCACCTTAGAGACCAACTAAGTTTGTCATTGGTATGAGCTTTCGTGCGCATGCACACTTCTTCAGATACACTGAAACACAAGTCACCAGTGTTTCAGTGTATCTGAAGAAATCCTCTTTCATGTCCAAAGTAGGCATGCCACCCATAACGGTTGTCAAACCCTTCTAAATCTAATCAATCTGCATTTTGCAATATCATCCATTCTTCTAACCGATTTAGGCAGACCAAATCATAATACAAATTGAAATCAGGTGGTTCTACAGTGCAAAGTGTTTGAGGACCAGGACATTCGCAGGGAAACCAAAATGCTTGTTTGCAAAGCTATTGTACTACCAACCTTACTATATGCTTGTGAAACACGGACCACTTCTAAACGCCATCTCCAACTCCTCAAAAGATTCCATCAACGGTGTCTCCGATAAATTTGACACATCACTTCGGAAGACAGGCGAACTTATATCTGTGTACTGGGAGAAGCAAAGATCACCAGTGTTGAAGCAATGATTCTTCAACGTCAACTTTGTTGGACTGGTCATGTTGGGCGGATGCCCGATGATCGTCTTCCAAAGCAACTACTCTATTCTGAACTTAAAAATGGAAAGCGTCATGCTGATGGTCAACAAAAGAGGTTGAAAGATCTCAAGGCAAATCTTAGAAAATGTAGCATAAACACTGACAACTGGGAAACACTGGCCTGCGAGCACTCCAGGCTTTGAAGAAACTCGATCTCAGGACGCAAGGGAGAAACGTGCTAAGAGGAAGGCACGCTTGGCAAATCCACACTGTGATCAATTCCTGCCTGGAAACCAAGGTCCCCACTGTGGAAGGACGTGTGGATCCAGAATTGGCCTCCACAGTCCCTTATGGACCCATTGTTAAAATCGTGTTTATGGAAGACAATTTTACTCAGCTACGAGTGATCGCCAAAGAAGAAGAAGAATTTCTGGATCTAATGGATCCATTTTGAAGATGTAGCTTCTGGAATGATACTCTATAAGGCTGTTTACAAATTATATCACCCATGACTCCAATTGCTTTCAAACTGAAGTTTTAACGTACAGTGGTACTTCGGTTGAGTTTCGGAAGTCTGTACTTAAACTGAAGCGTACTTAACCTGAAGTGAAGTTTCCCATTGAAACTAATGGAAAGTGGATTAATCCATTCCAGACGGGTCCACGGAGTACTCAACCTGAAGCGTACTTAATCCGAAGTATGAATGTATTTGGTTCCGGAAATCCATACTTAACCTGAAGCGTACTTAACCTGAAGCGAACTTTCCCACTGAAAGTAATGGAAAGTGGATTAATCCATTCCAGACGGTCCGCGGAGTACTTAAAATGAAATATACACAAACCGAAGTGTACTTCAACCGAGGTATGACGGTATAGACAAAACAGTAAGTAAAAAACAGATGTTTCCAACATACATTTTATTCTCCACTGTCAACATAATAAAAAAGGATTTTAGTATTGTTGAAACATTGTGCCATTATTTATTTCCCGAAAACTTTTGCAATACCACTTGGTCGTTGGAAAACCTCAAAGCAACAGTCACTTTTCGTGCTAAGGGTCTGCTTTCTGTATAGTTTAGAAATACACAACATGCTTAAGTAGTAGATTCGGCCTCCTCCTCCCTGTTGAATGTGTGTTAGTGCCTTGATTTTGGCCAACACATTTTCTCTGACAAGTATGAGGAAGCTCTGAAGCCTCACAGACGTTATTTGACAATCATAGAATCATAGAGTTGGAAGAGACCACAAGGGCCATCCAGTCCAACCCCCTGCCAAGCAGGAAACACCATCAAAGCATTCTTGACATATGCCTGTCAAGCCTCCACTTAAAGACCTCCAAAGAAGGAGACTCCACCACACTCCTTGGCAGCAAATTCCACTGTCGAACAGCTCTTACTGTCGGGAAGTTCTTCCTAATGTTGAGGTGGAATCTTCTTTCTTGTAGTTTGAATCCATTGCTCCGTGTCCACTTCTCTGGAGCAGCAGAAAACAACCTTTCCCCCTCCTTTATTATGAGATCCTTTTATATATTTGAACATGGCTATCATATCACCCCTTAACTTTTTCTTCTCCAGGCTAAACATGCCCAGCTTCCTAAGCCGTTCCTCATAAGGCATTGTTTCCAGGCCTTTGACCATTTTGGTTGCCCTCCTCTGGACACGTTCCAGCTTGTCAGTATCCTTCTTGAACTGTGGTGCCCAGAACTGGACACAGTACTCCAGGTGAGGTCTGACCAGAGCAGAAGACAGTGGTACTATTACTTCCCTTGATCTAGATGCTATACTCCTATTGATTCAGCCCAGAATTGCATTGGCTTTTTGAGCTGCTGCATCACACTGTTGACTCGTGTCAAGTTGGTGGTCTATAGAAGACGCTTGCATTTTCCCTTCCGTTTTGCAAAGCCGTACAGACTGAAAATAATGGTGATGTATAGTAGAAAGTGGGGGAAAGGCCTATTGAGAAAATCCTTGTTTTATGCCTTTCTGTACACAATTAGTGATAAAAAATAAGGAATGTACTTCCTGGAGACTTCATTTGCCCAAGCACTAAGGGTCTTGCTATTTCCACCAGTTATGCGCATTGGAGAAACATTCCATGCGTTCCTTCCATGCCTTCTATCATTCATAGCTTTGCAGCTCTGGCTTTAAGCTTTGTTTTGGTCCATTCTCTCAGCGTAATAGTTATTATTTATTATTTATACCCCGCCCATCTGGCTGGGTTTTCCCCGCCACTCTGAGTGACTTCCAACAAATACCAAAATACATTAAATTAAAAGATTAAAAACAGATTAAAAACGTCCCTAAACAGGGCTTCCTTTAGGTGTTTTCTAAATGTCAGGTAGTTGTTGATCTCCTTGACCTCCGATGGGAGGGCGTTCCACAGGGTGGGTGCCACCACCGAGAAGGCCCTCTGCCTGGTTCCCTGTAGCTTTGCTTCTTGCAGTGAGGGAACCGCCAGAAGGCCCTTGGCGCTGGATCTCAGTGTCCGGGCAGAACGATGGGGGTGGAGACGCTCCTTCAGGTATATAGGACTGAGGCCGTTTAGGGCTTTCAAGGTCAGCACCAACACTTTGAATTGTGCTCGGAAACATACTGGGAGCCAATGGAGGTCTTTCAAGACCGGTGTTATGTGGTCCCGTCGGCCGCTCCCAGTCACCAGTCTAGCTGCCGCATTCTGGATTAATTGTAGTTTCTGGGTCACCTTCAAAGGTAGCCCCACGTAGAGCGCATGGCAGAAGTCCAAGCGGGAGATAAGCAGAGCATGCACCACTCTGGCGAGACAGTCTACGGGCAGGCAGGGTCTCATCCTGCGTCCCAGACGGAGCTGCCCTGGACACAGAATGGAACTGCAACTCCATGGACAGCTGTGAGTCCAGAATGACACCCAGGCTGCGCACCTGGTCCTTCAGGGACACAGTTACCCCATTCAGGACCAGGGAGTCCCCCACACCCACCCGCCCCCTGTCCCCCCAAAACAGTACTTCTGTCTTGTCAGGATTCAACCTCAATCTGTTAGCCACCATCCATCCTCCAACTGCCTCCAACTGATTCTTAATTAATGTCGCCCGGGCTCCTGCGTATTGGTAAAAATTCTAACAGCTTGTGGTATTTTCATTCCAATTTTATTTTGACAGTGCCATTCAGATCTCATGATAAAGGACCTCCGTCAGGTCAAATGTGTTAAAACATTGAGGAGATAGAACCGAATGCAGTATTGGGGCTGCCTGGAAACCTTGATATCTTGATATCGTGCCAAAGCATTTAAACAATGTAGTTTCCCAGTTCCGCACTGCTTCTAAAATCCCTCACTAATTAATCCAGTTAATTCTTTGTAGACTAACTTGTAGGCCTGAGCCTCATCGTCTAAGCCAGTGATGGGCAACCTTTTGAGCTTGGTGTGTCAAAATCTGCCCCAAAACCGAGCATAACTTGGGTGGTGTCTCACTTCGAGAAGAAAAACCACAATATCGTGATATTTATAGTTAAATAACAAAAATGTATACAGTGGTACCTCGCAAGACGAATGCCTGGCGCAACAAAAAACTTGCTAGATGAAAGCATCTAGCGATTCTTTGTTGCCTTGCAAGATGAAGCTTTCTATGGCCACGTCTCGCAAGACGAATTTTTCTTTGCTGCTTTTTTTTTTGCAGTCTGCCGTTTGTTTCCGCAAGACAAAAATTTTCGTAAGGCAGCACGACCCGCGGAACGAATTATTTTCATCTTGCGAGGTACCACGGTAATTGTAATATATAACTGTATTTAATAAACCAAAAACTAATTATTGAACCAAACCAAACCCCAAACCCTTATTTATCACAAAGTGCCCAGAGTTGTTGAGCTTTTTGGGGGGAGCTGCTAACCAAAGTTTTGGAGGTTTTTTTGGGGGGGGTACCAAAGTTGCTTTCCTTTTGGGGGGGATACCCCAAAGCTGCTGCACTTTTTTTGGGGGGGGAGAGAACAGAAATAAAGGACGAATAATACATTTGCTGGAACTAACACGCAGCACCGAGATAGTCTGCCAAAGCGCCCAAAAAACCCAGCACAGAATGGGTTAAAAAACGAACGCTGTTACACCCAATCATAGTCTGCCAAAGCGCCAGAAAAAACAGCACAGAAAGGGTTAAAAAACCAATCTCTGGCTACCAGCAACAACAACAACAAAAAAGGATTCGGGTTTTTAACAGTGGAGACAAGCTGTAGCAGAGACAAGCGGTAGGGGGAGCGGGAGAACAAATGGGGGGAAACGACAAAAACAACAGCGCGAATGGGCCGATGGGGTGCATGCCAGCAGTGAGGGCGCTGCATGTCATGTCTGACACGCGTGTCATAGGTTCACCATCACTGTTCTAAGCTTCTATCCTTGAGAGCCTGACTTTGTCTTCTGAGCGAACCCGGGCTCTGCTAGGAAGGTGGTTGTGAAATGAGTCCTAACAGATCTACTCGCCTGAGCTTTGCGAGTGCGGCTTTCTCCCGATGGAAGTTCAGAGGGTTTGAGGAACGGGACATCCTCAAAGGGTGGCTCCTCTTCATCCTGGAGAGAAGTAACTATGCTATTCCTGATTTCAGCAAGGCCTGTGACAAGGTGCCCCATGATATTATTGTAAAGAAGCTGGTAAAATGCGGGCTAGACAATGCTACCATTCAGTGGATTTGGAATTGGCTGGCTGACCGAACCCAAAGGGAGCTCATCCATGGCTCCTCTTCATCCTGGAGAGAAGTGACTAGTGGGGTGCCACAGGGTTCTGTCTTAGGCCCAGTCTTCTTCAACATCTTTATCAATGACTTGGACGATGGGCTTGAGGGCATCCTGAGCAAGTTTGCCGATGACACCAAATGGGGAGGGGTGGCTAATACCCCAGAGGACAGGATCACACTTCCAAATGACCTGAACAGATTAGACAACTGGGTCAAAGCAAACAATATTAATTTTAACAAGGAGAAATGTAAGGTACTACACTTGGGCAAAAAAATGAAAGGCACAAATACAGGATGGGTGACACCTGGCTTGAGAGCACTGCATGTGAAAAGGATCTAGGAGTCTTGGGAGACCACCAACTTGAAATGAGTCAACAGTGTGATGCAGCAGCTCAAAAAGCCAATGCAACTCTGGGCTGCATCAATAGGAGTATAGCATTTAGATCAAGGGAAGTAATAGTACCACTGTATTCTGCTCTTGTCAGACCTCACCTGGAGTACTGTGTCCAGTTCTGGGCACCACAGTTCAAGAAGGATACTGACAAGCTGGAACGTGTCCAGAAGAGGGCAACCAAAATGGTCAAAGGCCTGGAAACGATGCCTTATGCGAAACTGCTTAGGAAGCTGGGTATGTTTAGCCTGGAGAAGAGAAGGTGAAAGGGTGATATGATAGCCATGTTCAAATATATCAAAGGATGTCATATAGAGGAGGGAGAAAGGTTGTTTTCTGCTGCTCCAGAGAAGCGGACCCAGAGCAATGGATTCAAACTACAAGAAAGAAGATTCCACCTCAACATTAGAAGAACTTCCTGACAGTAAGAGCTGTTCGACAGTGGAATTTGCTGCCAAGGAGTGTGGTGGAGTCTCCTTCTTTGGAGGTCTTTAAGTGGAGGCTTGACAGGCATATGCCAATAATGCTTTGATGGTGTTTCCTGCTTGGCAGGGGGTTGGATTGGATGGCCCTTGTGGTCTCTTCCAACTCTATGATTCCATGATTCTACTGGTTGACCTGGCCACGCGTTGCTGTCAGTCATATGTCAAGAATGCTTTGATGGTGTTTCCTGCTTGGCAGGGGGTTGGACTGGATGGCCTTTGTGGTCTCTTCCAACTCTAGGATTCTATGATGGTTTTTCCTGCTTGGTAGGGGGTTGGACTGGATGGCCCTTCTGGTCTCTTCTAACTCTATGATTCTATGATTCTACTAGCTTACCCGGCCACGCGTTGCTGTCAGCCATATGTCAAGAATGCTTTGATGGTGTTTCCTGCTTGGCAGGGGGTGGACTGGATGGCCCTTCTGGTCTCTTCGAACTCTATGATTCTATGATTCTACTAGCTTACCCGGCCACGCGTTGCTGTCAGCCATATGTCAAGAATGCTTTGATGGTGTTTCCTGCTTGGCAGGGGCTTGGACTGGATGGCCCTTGGGGTCTCTTCCAACTCTATGATTCTGTGATTCTATGATGGTGTTTCCTGTTTGGCAGGGGATTGGACTGGATGGCCCTTGTGGTCTCTTGATTTGCTGAATTTTGCTATCCAAGTGACACGAAAATGGTCCCAGAAAAGAGCAGTCGTAAACTTTCAGCGGATTCCCACCCTGTCAGCTGGAAAATTAAATCAGGTTCCAGTTTGGGATTAACCCTGCGGCTTGCAGGGCAGGGCAGGTAGTGTCTTATATGGCATGAAATTTCAGAATGCGATTACCCCCCCCCCCACAAATTTCAGCTTTTAAGGGCTTTGTTAAGGATGTTTCCCTACCGCTGGGCATTAACAATGGTCTGCATTAACAAATATATTAACTGCATTTGGCAAATTAAAGCTCAGTTGGGTATGTGATAAATAGTGAACAGCACTAGGCCTGAACAAACCCAGATCTATTACTCCAAAAGGTACTTTATAATAAGTAGTTTAATGCCGTTTTGCAGTCGTCCTGTCTCCAGACGACTGTTATGCGAAGGAACAAAATTCCAGTTGTTGTTTTTTTAACAAAATGCATATTTATTGATTTTACAAAATGCAACATACAGCAAACACAAAAACCACACCAGGTATACACCAAAACAAATTACAAGCACTACAATAAAAGAAAAAGAAATATCCAAGCATTCTTCTATCAAGAAATTCTAGCTTTGTCAACTTCCTCCAGTCCCTCCACACTGCGTTTCATTATATTACTTCCTTAGTACTTCCATATCTTGATTCCATTCTTCTTAAAAATTATCGAAACAAATTATATCACTTATTAACTTATCAATCTTATAATCACTTATGATGATCTCAAAATACAATTCTATTCTTATAAAATCTTAAAACTCAATACAATAATAACACTTAACTAAATCTTGATATATAATAATAACAACTCGACGAATACACTTTCACAACCTCTTTATACTTCCAAATCTTTTAGTAAAAATTACTAATTCATTTCTAAATAAACTTTAAATTTCTTCTCATCTTCTTCCATCGATTTCCCCCCCTGGTCCCGGAGTCAGAACAAAAGTCCAGTTTGAGGTGGAATACCACGCACAAGCTAGCCTGGTCTAATTTTGATCCTTTTTTGAATGTTCAGGGTAAGCGATAAACCCTTTAAAAACCTGTAAATAAACTCTAAAAGACACACACAAGACAGCAGGGTCAGGGAAAGTAAGCAAGCTGAAATTTTCTTCTTAGTAAGCTTGCATAGGATTGTGTTGTGTATACAGTCATAGCTCGGTTTAAGTACGCTTCGGTTTGAGTACTTTCAATACTTTGGCCACCTCATGAGAAGAGAAGACTCCCTGGAAAAGACCCTGATGTTGGGAAAGATGGAGGGCACGAGGAGAAGGGGACGACAGAGGACGAGATGGTTGGACAGTGTTCTCGAAGCTACAAACAAGCTCCAAGACTTTGGCCACCTCATGAGAAGAGAATACTCCCTGATGTTGGGAAAGATTGAGCGCACAAGGAGAAGGGGACGAAAGAGGACGAGATGGTTGGATAGTGTTCTCGAAGCCACCAACATGCTCCAATATTTTGGCCACCTCATGAGGAGAGAAGACTCCCTGATGTTGGGAAATATTGAGGGCACAAGGAGAAGGGGACGACAGAGGACGAGATGGTTGGACAGTGTTCTCAAAGCTACGAACATGCTCCAAGACATTGCCTATTTCATGAGAAGAGAAGACTCTTGAGAGTCCCATGGACTGCAAGAAGATCAAACCTATCCATTCTGAAGGAAATTAGCCCTGAGTGCTCACTGGAAGGACAGATCCTGAAGCTGAGGCTCCAAGACTTTGGCCACCTCATGAGAAGAGACAAAAATATGTATGCTCTCAAGGAATATCTGGAATATTCCTCTCAAGGAATATCTGGAAAAGACCCTGATGCTGGAAAAGACCCTGGAAAAGACCCTGATGCTGGGGGAAATGGAGAGCACAAGGAGAAGGGGACGACAGAGGATGAGATGGTTGGACAGTGTTCTTGAAGCTACCAACATGAGTTTGACCAAACTGAGGGAGGCAGTGGAAGACAGGAGTGCCTGGCTTGCTCTAGTCCATGGGGTCACAAAGAGTCAGACACGACTAAACAACAACAACAACAACAACAACAACAACAACAACAACAACAACAACAACAACACTGTCAGAAGGTTCTTCCTAAGGTTTAGGTCCTTGCTTGCCATTTGAATCCATTGGTTCAGGTCCTGCTCTCTGGGGCAGAAGAAAACAAGATTGCTCTATCTTCCATGGGACAACCCTTCAGGTATTTGAAGATGGCTATTGTATCTCCTCAGCCCTGAGTGCTCACTGGAAGGACAGATCGTGAAGCTGAGGCTCCAATGGCCACCTCATGAGAAGAGAAGACTCCCTGGAAAAGATCCTGATGTTGGGAAAGGTGGAGGGCACAAGGAGAAGGGGACGACAGAGGACGAGATGGTTGGACAGTGTCCTCGAAGCCACCAACCTGAGTCTGACCAAATTGCGGGAGGCAGTGGAAGACAGGAGGGCCTGGCGTACTCTGGTCCATGGGGTCACAAAGAGTCGGACATGACTCAATAACTAAACAACAACATAGAAGTTTACAGTTGCAAGCCGAACCTCTCATGAAGATCAGCTTTCCCCAGTATGGTGCCTTCCAGATATTTTGGACTCCGGCTCCCCTAAGCCTTTCCAGAATAGTCATGCAGTCTAGAACATCAGGATGACACCAAGTTGGAGAAAGTTGTAGAGAAAGAGCCCTGATTAAAAACTTGGTCCTCGGTTTGATGAGGTCCCTTGCTGTGGAGACCCGAGCTCTCGTACCAGTGTATTCTTATTTTTAAAATGCCCTCTGAATATTAAGTAGACTTAAAATATATTTAAACTCGTGGGCTTGCTCGTGGCCTTCCCAGAAGGATTCACTGGGGCTCTGCTTATCATCTTTTATCCATGCTACCTTGTGTCTAGAATTAATGAATCCGTTTTAAACACCAAGCTTCATTACAGCACCTCTTTCATTGAGTGCTGGGTTTTTGCATGCAGACGGACATGTTGAATGCCCAGAGTTTTACTTCAAGACACTCTCATTGAATGTTGATTTGCTAGCTCCTCATAACGTTGCACTTCTTACATCATCGTGCTTTTGAGTGCCACCGTACATAGATTAACCTTAGAATTATTACAATCATAGAGATGGAAGAGACCACAAAGGCCATCCAGTCCAACCCCCTGCCAAGCAGGAAACACCATCAAAACATTCTTGACATATGGCTGACAGCAACGCGTGGCTGGGACAACTATTAGAATCATAGAATTGTACAGTTGGAAGAGACCACAAGGGCCATCCAGTCCAACCCCTTGCCAAGCAGGAAACACCATCAAAACATTCTTGACATATGGCTGACAGCAACGCGTGGCCTGGTCAGATAGTAGAAACATAGAATCATAGAGATGGTATCATTCCTGACAGATGCCTTCGGAATGGGTTAAATTCGTAAGTTGAGGCACAACTGTATAGCTAACAGTCCAAGATAGCAGCGGGAAATGGCGCAGGAATAAGCGAGTTTCCCGCAAAAAAAGGGAGGGTTGACAGCTATGGTAACATCCCTCCCTCTCCAAAAAGCCAGAAGTTCTTCCGCCATCGTTTCTCAGGATAAACATGGTAGTTCGATGCAAGAAGCAGTAGTTCTGAGTAAGTTCAATTGCACAAAATGGAACAGACGCAACCCAAAACAAAAGCTAGACAGATATAATTTATACGACAAACCATCTCAAAACAACTTGGTTGCGCCCATCTGCTTTTCCGAGCAGTGTTTCCAGGATCGCCAGGCTCCGTATTTTCAGTGCAATTATGATGACAACAATAATAGATTAAAAACTCGATGCCTTCAGTTTTGCAAAGGAGTTGTCATTTAGTCAGGGAGCCCGTTGTCAGACCAACATTTGGGCGCAATTCTGAGCATATTGTGAATTCTTTGGGCTTGCAATGCAGGCTGCATTGTTAACCAGACGCTGTCAATTTCTGCAACAAACCAAAAAATTTCCTTCATAAGTTTCGATCATTATGGAGGGAGCAAGGATTTGCAAGCGATCTTTACTGCTCAATTACTGCTCCCCTCTGACGGAGTTAAGGCTTGTGGGGTAATTTTATGATGTATACATCGTATACTGAAAAAAAACCCCAACCCAACCTAGTTCCCTCGCAGGCAAAGTTTGTTTTGCTAATAAATTGGTTAATTGGCAGGTTCGATTGTTAGCAGATGCAGAATTTGCTTCCAACAAAGTCTTTAGGATGTACAGCCCGGCCAATTAAAAAAGAACGAAAGAAAGCTAGAATCATAGAATCATAGAATCCTAGAGTTGGAAGAGACCACAAGGGCCATCCAGTCCAACCCCCTGCCAAGCAGGAAACACCATCAAAGCATTCCTGACAGATGGCCGTCAAGCCTCCGCTTAAAGACCTCCAATGAAGGAGACTCCACCACACTCCTTGGCAGCAAATTCCACTGCCGAACAGCTCTTACTGTCAGGAAGTTCTTCCTAATGTTTAGGTGTAATCGTCTTTCTTGTAGTTTGAATCCATTGCTCCGTGTCCGCTTCTCTGGAGCAGCAGAAACAACCCTTCTCCCTCCTCTATATTATATCCTTTGATATATTTGAACATGGCTATCATATCACCCCTTAACCTTCTCTTCTCCAGGCTAAACCTGCCCAAGTCCTAAGCCAGTGATGGCGAACCTATGACACGCGTGTCGGACGTGACACACAGAGCCCTCACTGCTGGCATGCACCCCATTGGCCCATTCACGCTGTTGTTTGCCCCCCATTTGTTCTCCCGCTCCTCCTCATGCTACAGCTTGTCTCCACTGTTAAAAACCCGAATCCTTTTTTGTTGTTGTTGCTGGTAGCCAGAGATTGGTTTTTAAACCCTTTTTGTGCTGTTTTTTCCTGGCGCTTTGGCAGACGATGATTGGGTGTAACAGCATTCATTTTTAACCCGTTCTATGCTGGTTTTTTGGGCGCTTTGGCAGACTATGTCGGTGCTGCGTGTTAGTTATAGCGAAGGTATTATTTGTCATTTATTTCTGTTCTCCCCCCCCAAAAAAAAGCACAGTAGCTTTGGGGCATTCCCCCCAAAAAAGCAAAGCAACTTTTGCACCCCTCCAAAACTTTGGTCAGCAGCTCCCCCCAAAAAGCTCAACAACTCTGGGCACTTTGTGATAAATAAGGGGTTTTTCGTTTGGTTTGGTTTGGTTAAATAGTTAAACAATTTGTGCCTTTCATTTTTTTGGCCCAAGTGGAGTACTTTACATTTCTCCTTGTTAAAATTTATCTTGTTTGCTTTGGCCCAGTTGTCTAATCTGTTAAGGTCATTTGGAAGTGTGATCCTGTCCTCTGGGGTATTATCCACCCCTCCCAATTTGGTGTCGTCTGCAAACTTGCTCAGGATGCCCTCATGCCCATTTTCCAAGTCATTGATAAAGATGTTGAATAAGACTGGGCCCAAGACAGAACCCTGTGGCACCCCACTAGTCACTTCTCTCCAGGATGAGGAGGAGCCATTGATGAGCACCCTTTGGGTTCAGTCAGTCAGCCAGTTCCAAATCCACTGAATAGTAGCATTTTCTAGCCCGCATTTTACCAGCTCCTTTACAAGAATATCATGGGGCACCTTGTCAAAGGCCTTGCTGAAATCAAGATAGGCTACATCCACAGCATTCCCTTCATCTCCCAGGCTTGTAATTCTGTCAAAAAAGGAGATCAGATTCGAGGTCTCTGCTTAAAAATACAGTGGTACCTCGACTTACGAAAAACTTGACAACCGAATTTTTCGACTTACGGATGGGGGCAATAGCTGCGCGCTTATGAATGCCTCGACATCCGAAAGGAAACCGTGGCAGTTGTAGATATACCCGTATAAGATGACCCCAAACTTTTCCAATTAAAATATATAATTTGGGATATATCCGCCGTATACGAAATACGACCCGGCGTATAAGATGACCCCCCGACTTTGGAGAAGATTTTCCTGCGTTAAAAAGTAGTATTATACGCAGGAATATACAGTGATAAGAAATACGACCTGGCGTAGAAGACGACTCCCGACTTTTGAGAAGATTTTCCTGGGTTAAATGGAGTCTTATACGCGGAAATACACAGTACGAATTTTTAGATGGGGTTGCATCGACTTACGAATTTTTCCGTTTTCAGTGCATTCCTATGGCAAATCGCCTTTCCAAAGGCGTTTTTCGACTTACGAATTATTCGACTTACAAAGGTGCCTTCGGAACGGATTAAATTCGTAAGCCGAGGTGCCACTGTAAAGAGTCTAAGCAGTTTGCAACTGGTTAGGTTTTTGCATTCGATAACAGCCTAAAGTTAACAGTAGGTGTTGGGGTGTTCGGACCCCTGGGCACTCACTTGTGGGGTGCCTCAGGGTTCTGTCCTCTCCCCCATGCCTTTTAATATCTATATGAAGCCGCTGGGAGAGATCATCAGGGGGTTTGGGCTGGGTGTTCATCAGAACCAGTGAAGGCGGTGAAGGTCCTGTGTAAGTGCCTGGAGGCAGTTGGAGGATGGATGGCGGCTAACAGATTGAGGTTGAATCCTGACAAGACAGAAGTACAATCCAGACAAGTACTGTTTGTGGGGGACAGGAGGCGGGCAGGTGTGGAGGACTCCCTGGTCCTGAATGGGGTCACTGTGCCCCTGAAGGACCAGGTGCACAGCCTGGGAGTCATTTTGGACTCACAGCTGTCCATGGAGGCGCAGGTCAATTCTGTGTCTATCTGGGACGCAGGATGAGACCCTACCTGCCCGCAGACTGTCTCGCCAGAGTGGTGCATGCTCTGGTTATCTCCCGCTTGGACTTCTGCCATGCACTCTACGTGGGGCTACCTTTGAAGGTGACCCAGAAACTACAATTAATCCAGAATGCGGCAGCTAGACTGGTGACTGGCAGCGGCCGCCAGGACCACATAACACTGGTCTTGAAAGATCTACATTGGCTCCCAGTACGTTTCCGAGCACAATTCAAAGTGTTGGTGCTGACATTGAAAGCCCTAAACGGCCTCGGTCCCGTATATCTGAAGGAGCGTCTCCACCCCCATCGTTCTGCCTGGACATTGAGGTCCAACGCTGAGGGCCTTCTGGCAGTTCCCTCGCTATGAGAAGCCAAGTTATAGGGAACCAGGCAGAGGGCCTTCTCGGTGGTTGTGCCCGCCCTGTGGAACGCTGAGATCCAGCGCCGAGGGCCTTCTGGTGGTTCCCTCATTGTGAGAAGCCAAGTTGCAGGGAACCAGGCAGAGGGCCTTCTCGGTGGTGGCACCCGCTCTGTGGAACTCCCTCCCATCCGATGTCAAAGAGAAAAACAGCTACCTGATTTTTAGAAGACACTGCAGATGGTGACAGCAGTCACGAAATTAGAAGACGCCTGCTTCTTGGGAGCTAGCTCCCTTAACTCCCTCCCGATCTCTTGCAATCAGCTGCTGAGCGGGTTCCTTCTCGGTAGTGGTGCCCGCCCTGTGGAACGCCCTCCCAGCAGATCATAGCTGCCAAGTTCTCCCTTTTTTAAAGGGAAATTACCTTATGCTTCCTTGCGAGAAAACTTGGCAGCTATGGCAGATGTCAAGGCAATAAGTGACTATTTTACTTTTAGAAGACAACTGAAGGTGGCCCTGTTCAGGGAAGTTTTTAATGTTTGATGCTGTGCTGTTTTTAATATTTGGTTGGAAGCCGCCCAGAGTGGCTGGAGAAATCCAGCCAGATGAGCGGGATATAAATAATAAATTAAAGGTAAAGGTAAAGGGACCCCTGACCATTAGGTCCAGTCGTGACCGACTCTGGGGTTGCGCGCTCATCTCGCATTATTGGCCGAGGGAGCCGGCGTATAGCTTCCAGGTCATGTGGCCAGCATGACAAAGCTGCTTCTGGCAAACCAGGGCAGCACATGGAAACGCCGTTTACCTTCTCGCTGTAGCGGTTCCTATTTATCTACTTGCATTTGACGTACTTTCGAACTGCTAGGTTGGCAGGAGCTGGGACCAAGCAACGGGAGCTCACCCCGTCACAGGGATTCGAACCGCCGACCTTCTGATCAGCAAGCCCTAGGCTCAGTGGTTTAACCACAGCGCCACCTGGGTCCCAAATAATAAATAATAATAATAATTATTATTATTATTATCATCATCATCATCAACCGAGTTTCACCTGTATATCAGACCTCAGGTCCTGCAGCCTATTCCTTTAATTTCATATATTGTTGTTGTTATTTATTATTATTATTATTATTATTATTATTATTATTATTATTATCCAAGTTTCACCTGTATATCAAACCTCAGGTCCTGCAGCCTATTCCTTTAATTTCAGATGATGATGATGATGATGAAATGAAAGGCACAAAAATGAAAGGCACAAATACAGGATGGGAGACACCTTGCTTGAGAGCGGTACATGTGAAAAGGATCTAGGAGTCAAGGTAGACCAGAAACTTGACATGAGTCAACAGTGTGATGCAGCAGCTCAAAAAGCCAATGCAACTCTGGGCTGCATCAATAGAATCTACATCAAGGGAAGTAATAGTACCACTGTATTCTGCTCTGGTCAGACCGCACCTGGAGTCCTGTGTCCAGTTCTGGGCACAACAGTTCAAGAAGGATACAGACAAGTAATAATAATAATAATTTATTATTTATACCCCGCCCATCTGGCCGGGTTCCCTCAGCCACTCTGGGCGGCTTCCAACAAAACATTAAAATACAGAAATCAAACATTAAAAGCTTCCCTAAACAGGGCTGCCTTGAGATGCCTTCTAAAGGTCTGGTAATTGTTGTTCAATTCCACAAGCTGGAACATATCCAGAAGAAGGCAACCCAAATGGTCAAATGGGTATGTTTAGCCTGGAGAAGAGAAGGTTAAGGGGTGATATGATAGCCATGTTCAAATATATAAAAGGATGTCATATAGAGGAGGGAGAAGGGTTGTTTTCTGCTGCTCCAGAGAAGCGGACACGGAGCAATGGATTCAAAGTATAAGAAAGAAGATTCCGCCTCAACATTAGGAAGAACTTCCTGACAGTAAGAGCTGTTCGACAGTGGAATTTGCTACCAAGGAGTGTAGTGGAGTCTCCTTCTTTGGAGGTCTTTAAGCAGAGGCTTGACAGCCATATGTCAAGAATGCTTTGATGGTGTTTTCTGCTTGGCAGGGGGTTGGACTGGATGGCCCTTGTGGTCTCTTCCAACTCTAGGATTCTATGATTCTACTTGCTGACCCGGCCACGTGTTGCTGTCAGCCGTATGCCAAGAATGCTTTGATGGTGTTTCCTGCTTGGCAGGGGGTTGGACTGGATGGCCCTTGTGGTCTCTTCCAACTCTAGGATTCTATGATTCGATGATGATGATGATGATTGTATACAAAGGTGCCTTTGGAACGGATTCAGTTCGTAAGTCGAGGCACTGCTGTAAGGAGTCTAAGCACGACTGGGGCTCTGTTGCCTTGCAACCCACGTCGCTGGCAATTTGCACCCGGTTAGGTTTTTTTGCATTTGATAGCAGCCGAAAGTTAACAGAAGCATGAGGTCTCTCTAATTTCGTTTTTGTCTTTCTGGAAAGAGGGTAAAAGGAGAGCTTTTGAGAAGCCCTCCTTTTCTCTTATCAGTGACTCCGTCTCAGCTGCCCCTTTTCGGATCCCCTGCCAGGCCTGCTATCATCTTCTGATCAAATATTAATGTGCGATTCTCTCCTTGCTCGCTAATCCAAAGCCAATTAATATTATCTGTCAATTATTTACAGATCCCGAGGTGCGGAGCCGATTCCCGACGGACTACAGCGACCAGGTTTGGAATGCGTAATTAATTTTTCTTGCACAGCCAAATTCATTTCAGGGGCTCTTTGGTGTAGTACAGCTGGAATTTATTTTTTTAAAAAAAAGCAAGACAAAATAGAAAGCGTTGGGGGGCCGGAAGGGAATTGGGATTAGAAACTGGTCTTTTGAAAAAACGTCTACAAAAAACCCACATACACTAAGCAAAATAGAAACATAGTCACCCGACGCCAGCCGCCCCCATCTACCTCCCCCCCTTTTCTTCCCATTCTCTCTCTCTCTCTTTTTATAATATATTTATTGATTTTTTACAATAACAAAACATTAAAAAAACCAACATGACATACAGTATACAAAAAACATGATAAATGACAATGTTGTTGTTTAGTCGTTTAGTCGTGTCCGACTCTTCGTTACCCTGCGGACCATAAATGACAATACATAACTAGAAAAACAACTAAATTTTCAATCAATCTTATATTCCATATCTTTGTCGACTTCCTCCTTTCCCTCCCGTCTACGTTTCTAATATATCACTTATTCAGCACGAAAAAAATTGAAAGTGGAATCCCATAGGAATGCATTGGGAGACAAAATCCGTAAATCGAAGCAACCCTATCTAAAAATTCGTAAGTAGAAAAAATCCTATCGAAACCACATCCAAGATGGCGGACGGAACTCCGTTCGTAAGTAGAAACATTTGTAAGTAGAGTTATTCGTAAGTCGAGGTACCACTGTAATTCTTCCCTAAATAAACTTTAAATTTCTTCCAATCTTCTTCCACCGATTCTTCCCCCGGTCCCGGAGTCTCTCCATCAATTCATACAGTTCCATGAATTCTATCAGCTTCATCTGCCGATCGTCCACCGTCGGTATATCTTCAGTTTTACAATTCCTTGCTAATACAATTCAAGCTGCTGTTGTGGCATACAGAAAAAAAGTAATGTCTTTCTTAGGTAATTCCTCTGTTATTATTCCAAGTAAACAAGCTTCTGGTTTCTTAATAAACGTGTTTTTCAACACTTTCTTCAATTCATTATAAATCTTATACCAGAAGTTCTTTACTTGGGGGCATGTCCACTAGGGTGGGTCATAAAAAATCGAAAAGGTTTCCTCCCTTGATCTTATCTCAGGCGTATGGTATAAATATAGTCAAATTTCAAATTTGGGACAAATCGGTTCATATTTAGACCCTGCTCCTACAGATTGAAATTTGGCCTCACGATCCTGGTATCATATTAGCTAGCTGGGCTACACCATTTGAGAAAGAATTTGAGTTCGAGCTCCCTAAGCTTGCTTACTTTAATCTCGTCTATTCCTTTAATTATCCTTTCGACCTTTGATTCGCTCCTTTGTTCTTCCTTACTCCACATCTTTTGAATCAGTTGGGTTGTCGGTTCTTTATTTGTAATCATCCTCTTATAGATTTTACCTGTCATTCATTGTTTAGTTTTTTCCATTTGTTTATATCAGGCGTCCCCAAACTGCGGCCCTCCAGCTGTTTTGGCCTACAACTCCCATGATCCCTAGCTAACAGGACCAGTGGTTGGGGAAGATGGGAATTGTAGTCCAAAACATCTGGAGGGCCGAAGTTTGGGGGTGCCTGATCTAGATCAAGGGAAGTAATAATACCACTGTCTTCTGCTCTGGTCAGACCTCACCTGGAGTACTGTGTCCAGTTCTGGGAACCACAGTTCAAGAAGGAGACTGACAAGCTGGAAGGTGTCCAGAAGAGGGCAACCAAAATGGTCAAAGGCCTGGAAACGATGCCTTATGAGGAACGGCTTAGGGAGCTGGGTATGTTTAGCCTGGAGAAGAGAAGGTTAAGGGGTGATATGATAGCCATGTTCAAATATATCAAAGGATGTCATATAGAGGAAGGAGAAAGGTTGTTTTCTGCTGCTCCAGAGAAGCGGACATGGAGCAATGGATTCAAACTACAAGAAAAAAGATCCAACCTCAATATTAGGAAGAACTTCCCTGACAGTAAGAGCTGTTCGGCAGTGGAATGCATTGCTGTCAGCCAGTCCAGTTCAGTTTTATTACAGCAAAAGGCAGCAAAACAAAGTACCGTACCACAATTCTGTACAAAAATCAGCAATAAATGAAGACCAGTGGAAGTACGTGAAAGGAGAGGGAAATTTTTATTTGTTTGACATGTATGAGATATATTTGGTGTACGTTTTATTTTAATTTCATTTTAATTCAATTGGATTGAGAAAAGAGACCAGACAGGAAGGTCTAGCTAAATTCTGTATTGGATATTAGTTATTTTTCAGAGGAACATATGATGGTTTGTATGCATTCTTATGTTTTGATTTTTTTTTTCTTCTTTTTTTTTAATTTTTTTTTTAAAAAATACTTTATTTCTTATTAAACAAATTACAGAAAAAAAGACGAAAAAAAGAATAGAGAATAGAAAATAAAAGCTACATTGAATATTAACTTATATCCATCATACATACGAAAAATAGCTCGAGCAAATCATAAATACAAACTACGAAAGCAAATTTAACTCAAACAAATCATAAATACCATGCAATCATTCATTCAACATTAAAATGCCAATAAAGACCAAGGATACCTACTGGGTACAAACTAAACAACGTATATAAAAAAATCATCCATGTAGCAGTTCCCCGTCTCCTTGGCATGAATAAAGGAAAAAGGGGGGAGGGAAGAAGGGGAGACAGGCGAATAGTAAAAAGGGGAGAGGAAAAAGAAAGGGGAGGGGAAGAAGGAGGGGGGGGAAGAAGGAAAAAGAGGAAAAGGGAAAAGAGAAAAAGGAAAAAAGAAAAAAGATAGTTGCTTCCTACTATTTACAATACGCTTTACTTTATATGTTCATTTTCCCTACCGTACTACTGTGTTTTCTCATTTTTAACTTTTTCCTTTTTGTATTCTCATATCTCCTCTCCTCTTATATCTCTATTCTAAGCATGTCACCAAATTATTCTCTATGTTTTCTTTTTCCAGGTATTCCTGTACATACTTCCATTCTTTTATTATTTTTTGCCTAGATACATTTCTTATTATTGCCGTTAATTTTGCCATTTTCAAATAATCTATCAATTTCTCCTGCCACTCTTGTACCAATGGTAATTTTTCTTCTTTCCAATTTGCGGCAATCAACATCCTTCCTGCCGCACAAGCATATAACAAAATATTTATTCTATCTGTTGGTATGTTTGTCGGAACCATACTTAAAAGGAATAGCTCAGGGTTTTTCTCAAATGTGCATTTCATCATTTTTTTCATTTTTTCATATACCTCGTTCCAGAATTTTGCCACCTTTGGGCACGTCCACCAGCAGTGGAAAAAGTTTCCCACTTTCTCATGACATTTCCAACATTTGCCATCTCCAGATCCGTGATATTTTGCAATCTTCTCTGGGGTTATATACCATCTGTAGAACATTTTTAGGATATTTTCTCTAATTGTTATGCATGCTGTAAATTTAGAATCCGAATTCCATAATTTTTCCCACTGGCAAACTTGAATTGACCTGCCTACATCTACTGCCCATTTTATCATTACCTTTTTTGTTAATTCATCTTTTAGTTCCCATTCCAATAGGAACTTATACATTTTCCCTAGTGGCTTCTTACCATTATTTATAATTATCTCTTGTAATTTAGAATCTTTTGTCGAGAATCCAATTCCTTTATGTAATTTGAAAATACTTTGTATTTGGCCGTAATGTAGCCAGCTTGCACAATATGTTCTAATTTCCTCATATGGTTTCAATTCTAAATGATCATTTACCTTCATCACTAGATCTTTATAAGATGGCCACTCACCCTCTGGCCTGCTGTTACACATAGCCGTCATCTCCACTGGGGACGCCCACCAGGGGCTTTGAGGTTCTACTAACTTTTTAAACTCTTGCCAGATTTGGTACAGCGATTTTTTAATTATATGGTCAGAAAATTCTCTCGGGTTGCCTTTTTGGTCTAGTAAAAGATAGGCATGCCATCCTTTGATGTTACGGAATCCTTCTATCTCTAGCAATTCTTTGTTCTCCAACGTGAGCCATTCTTTAATCCAGCAGAACCCCGACGCGGCATAATACAATCTCAAATCTGGTACTCCCCAGCCTCCTCTTTCCTTTGTTTCAGTTAGTAATTTATACTGTCCTGGGTTTCCCTCCTGCCCATATAAATTTGCTTAGAATTTTCCTCCAATCCTCAAATACTGATTTTTTCCCTATTATTGGGAGCATTTGGAAGAGGAATATGAGCCTTGGTAGTATCACCATCTTAATAGCTGCAATTCTGCCTGACATAGATAGGAATAGATTCCTCCACCTGTCTAGGTCCTCTTTTATCTCTTTCCATAATTTGCCGTAATTATCTTCGAATAAATTTATGTTATTTGGAGTTACCCATATGCCTAAATATTTAACTTTTTTAACTACCTGCCAATTTGTCGCTTTTTCCAATTTTTTTGCTTCTTCCCCTTTCAGATTTTTTGTCATAATTTTAGTCTTATTTACATTTACCTTGAACCCAGATACTTCTCCAAATTCCTCCAACCTCCCTTTCAATCTAACTATTGATTCTTCCGGATCTTCCAACATTATTATAATGTCGTCCGCAAACGCCCTCACTTTTATTATATGTTTTTTAATTTTAACCCCTTTAATTTCTTCATCCTCTGTGATCTTGTTCAATAAGCATTCAATTGATAATATAAATAGCAAGGGCGAAAGCGGACACCCCTGTCTTGTTCCCTTGCTAATTTCGAGCTCCTCTAAAATTCTCCCATTCACTATTAATTTTGCCGTTTGTTTTCTATAAATGGCATTTATACCTTCTGCAAATCTTCCTTCTATCCCCATATTTTGTATCGAATTTTTCATAAATTCCCACGACAAATTATCGAAAGCCTTTTCGGCATCTAAAAACACAAATGCTGTTTTTTTCCCGGGATTCCAATCTAAAAATTCTAATATGTTCAAAAGTATTCTTATATTATTTGCCATTTTCCTTTTTGGGAGGAACCCTTGTTGACTTCTGCCAATTATTCTATTCAATACTATTTTTAGTCTTTCTGCCAAGATGTTTGCATATATCTTATAGTCAACATTAAGAAGGGATATTGGCCTAAAATTTGTTATCAATATTTCTTCGCTCTTCTCTTTCGGCAGGAGGGTTATATAGGCTTCTTGCCAGGTTTGGGGGATATTGCCTTTCTCTAGGGCCTCATTTACTACTTTTTGATACACTTCTATTAGTTCTTCTTGTAGTATCTTATAATGTTGACCACCCAATCCATCCATCCCCGGTGATTTACCCACTTTTAGCTTTTTTATAGCCATTCCAATTTCTTGCTTCGTTATTAAATTATTTAATAATTCCTTTTCCTCCTCATTTATTTGTTTTCCTCTATATTTTCCTAAGTATTCCTTTATCTTTACCTCCTCTCCTTCCTTCCCCTTATATAGGTTTTTGTAAAAATTATTTAAGCATTTTTGTATATCTTCGACTTTTGACCAACAATTTCTTCCTTCTCTCACCTTTGTTATAATTTTATCATTTTGCCTTTTCCTCAGTTGCCAAGATAGAAACTTCCCTGCCTTATTTCCAACCTCAAAATATTTTTGTCTGTTCCATCTAATCTTATTTTCTAATTCTTGATCTACCACATTTTCTAATTCTTTTTGTAAGATTTTTATTTGGTTTGCTAAATTTTTATCCCTAGGATTCATCCCTAACTCTTTTTCTTTTTCTTCTATCCTCTTTTTGATCTTCTCTATCTTTTCTTTTCTTTCTCTCTGTTTCCTTCTCTTTTGCTGTATATAGAGCCCCCTCATAAAGGCTTTGCTTGCATCCCAGATCGATGTTAATTTTGTCCCCTTCCCCATATTCAATTCAAAGAATTCTTTCACTGCCGATTTCAGATTTTCCACAAATATCTCATCCCTTAACAAACTCTCGTCCAATCTCCACCTCCTTGAATGTTCTTTTTGGTCTTCAATTTTTAGCATTACCGGGTTATGGTCGGAAATAAGTTTGGGTAGAATATCGGATTCTATTACTTTTGGGAATAAATTTTTGGTTAGCCATATCGTATCTAATCTGGCCGCCGATTTTTTGGCCTCCGAATAATGTGTAAATTTTTTCTTAGTGGGGTTCTTTTCTCTCCAGACATCTTTCATATCATACTTGGTGATTAACTGTCGAAAACTGCCCGGTAATTTCCCTCCTCTTTTTCTTCCTACATTAGTTCTATCAAATTCTGGTTTCATGATTCCGTTCATGTCTCCTACTAGTATTATCCCTTCTTCCTGGGCATTTTCTCCAATCATTTTCTCTACTTTCTTAAAGAATTCTACTTTGCACCCATTCGGAGCGTAAACATTTACTACTATGATTTCTCCGATACTTAATCTGATTTTAACCCCTACTATTCTCCCCTCACTATCCTGGAAAAGTTTTTCTGCTTTTAATTTGGGGTTTACATACGTGACCACCCCTCTTTTTTTCTTTTTGTCAGCGGAGATGAATTCATTCCCCAGTCTTCCACTTTTTAGAATCCTTTCGTGTTTTTTCGAGATATGTGTTTCCTGTATACACATTATGTCCCATGATCCCTTTTTCAACAGATATTCTACCTTATTTCTCTTACTTTTCTTATTTAATCCATTTACATTCCATGAGATCAAACTAAACCTCATTCTTTATTATCCAAACAATATACACAATTACAAAATTTGAAATAAGGAAGGAAAGAATAGGACCGGCTTCCCTTTTATACAGCACCTTACTCTTTGATGACTGCTCCCAATATTTCTAATTAATCGTAGAGGTGGCAATAATAATTTCCCTTCTACAATTAGTTTAGGTGAGCAATTGTTACTTCCAAAACAAGAAAAGAAAAGAAAGGGAGAGAAAAGAAGACATAAGCAAATTCCAATAAAGGAGAGTCCTCAACAAATTTTCAAGTTTTCCTTATCCCTATTCCTCTCTCAAAATAACATAGAGTCACGTAAATTTATATTCGACTCTCTCCACCCTCCTTGATCTCAATCCTCACTACCCCTTTCTCCCTCTTCCTCCCCTCCTGCCTCGTTCCTCAATCTTCTCAAAAATTTCTCTGCGTCTTCTTTTGTTTTGATAGTCTTCCTTCTTTCTTTATAAAAGAAAGTCAGGCCCTCCGGGAACTCCCACATGTACCAAATGCCTCTTCTTGTTAGGGCATCTGTTAGTTCCTTGTATTTCTGTCTTTTTAAAGCAAATCTTTTGGGTATTTCCTTAAATATGGCCACCGTTCTTCTGTCAATTACCAACTCCTCCTGTTTCTTTTTTTGGAGGATTTTGTCCTTTAATAATCTGGAGTTTAATATTATCATGACATCTCCTGGTCCCCTTTTGTTCTTTGTTTTGTCTATCCGGATCCTGTAGATCTTATCCACATCAAAAAGCATGTCTTCTTCTTTTACTTTGAGCCAGGTTGCCAGTTCTTTAATGATCTTTTCATCTATTTGCTCATTGGGGGATTCCTGTACTCCCCTTAATCTCAACCATAGTGACTTTTGTTTCATTTCCAGCAGGGCAATCTGATCAGCAAGGTCCTCCTGCATTCTTTTAATGTTTTGTCTCTCCTCATCCTCATCATCATGCAGCTCTTTTAGTTCTTTATTTGTTGTCAAAATTCTTTTAATGGATTCTTCCTGCTTTTGCACTTTGGTGTTCAGCTCTTTAACTGTTTTATCAAGCTCCTTATTCTTTCCATACAGTTCTTTGATCTGGCCAGTCATTTCCATTATTATCTTTGAATTGCTTTCAATCTTTGTTTCCACAGCATCTAATTTATCGCCTAATGATTTGTGGTTTTCTCCCATTTGTCTATTCATCTCTGTTATAAGCTCTTTGATGTCCACCAGTGTGTCATTCTCATATGATGATGATTGTCTCCTCCCAGTCAAAGCTTGTGTCCTTTTACTTCCCATCTTTTCTTTATATTAATTCTCTTCTATTTGTTAAATGCTCTTTTCTCTGCCCCACCAGCTTCAAATCCTGGGAGTTCCCTTCTTTCCTGAATTAAAAGTCCATGGGTTGGGTATAAGGATCAGGCAACAAATGTGGGTATGTTGAATCAAATCTTTAAGGGGACACGTTCGTTTTAACCATACACAGTCTCTGGTTCACCAGCAGGTGTCACTGTCCTTAAGTATGCTAGGCGCTCTTAACTCTATTGTCTCCTTCCCCACCTCCGTTTTTTTTCTTTTCCTTCTATGTCCGTGAAGAAGGCGGAAGTTATGACTAAGCTGATTTTATGTCACAAATTAGTTCTCATCCGCCATTTTCCAGGGGTCGAATTAGTTCAAGAATAAAACCCTCTTGTTCGCCCCGTTTAAAGGCTTTAGTATCCTCACCTCCGCCTCTTCCTCTGTCTTTAATTCCTCTCGCCTTTTTACTCTTCCCTTTTAACGTTATTCCCTTCTTTGCCTTTCCTGGTAACCGGCCGCCCCGTCTCTCCCAGTCTCAGTTCTCTCCTTTGAATTCGGCCCTTTAGCTGCGACGCGCTCTCCCCACTTTGTGTCTGATGTTTAAAAGGAGTTCCGCTACCGGCAGTATCCCTCCGCGACCGTAAATAATACACCGACCTTACTTTCCCGCCCGGAGTTCTGGCGCTGTATTAGTTTTCCGTCTGCTCTCGCCTCACAGGTCGGTACCTCAAAGTTCTTCTCTGGTCGGAGTGCCACGGGTGCTGACTATTACGAGTTCTCGGGCGCCTTGTTGGGTCGTCCCCGCTCTATGGCGTCTGGCTCCTCTCCGTCTCTCCCACCAGCAGCGGTGCCGAGACGAAGTTCTGCCTTCTAACGCCCGCTTTTTCTCTTCTTTTCTTCTCGGTGAGAGACCCGTACTCTCACCTTTCACTGGGGTGGGGTTGCGGCGCCGACCCCCCCCTCCGGACCTCTTCCCAACTCAGAAAACCGACCCCCACTCTCGGAGCTGTCGTTTTCTGCGACTCGTCTCTAGCGCACCCTGACCGGAAGCCCTCTTATGTTTTGATTTGATACATTTTCATTTGTTCTGTTTTGAGTTGATATGTTTCAATTTCATAGAGTCATAGAATCCTAGAGTTGGACGAGACAACAAGGGGCATCCAGTCCAACCCCCTGCCAAGCAGGAAACACCATCAAAGCATTCTTGACATATGCCTGTCAAGCCTCTAAACATACCTAGTTCCCTAAGCCATTCCTCCTAAGGCATTCCTCCTATTGATGCAGCCCAGAATTGCATTGGCTTTTTGAGCTGCTGCATCACACTGTTGATTCATGTCAAGTTGGTGGTCTACCAAGACTCCTAGATCCTTTTCACTCTCAAGCCAGGTGTCTCCCATCCTGTATTTGTGCCTTTCATTTTTTTGCCCAAGTGTAGTACCTTACATTTCTCCTTGTTAAAATTAATATTGTTTGCTTTGACCCAGTTGTCTAATCTGTTCAGGTCATTTGGAAGTGTGATCCTGTCCTCTGGGGTATTAGCCACCCCTCCCAATTTGGTGTCATCTGCAAAGTTGCTCAGGATGCCCTCAAGCCCATCATCCAAGTCATTGATAAAGATGTTGAAGAAGACTGGGCCCAAGACAGAACCCTGTGGCACCCCACTAGTCACTAGTTGATATGTTTCGGTTTAAATCTCAATAAAGTTTGGTTTATTAACAACAACAAAACAAAAAAAACACAGCAATAACATCACCTGAAGTAGAATAGTTTCACAAAAGGAGTTTCCAATGTATTAATCAATAGAAGAAATTTACGTTCTTAAGAGCTAAAGTGCAGAATTTGGCTACATCATATAATCCTGGACTTGAGGAATCTTCCAGAAGGCGTTTTCATAAGATTTCAGAGGAGAATTCCAATTAATATAGTAAGGGTATAAATTTGGATAAAAGGGGTAAAATAAGTCGAGCTCGTTCTTAACTATAAAATTCACTGAACAAAGGGATGTGACAGATTCTACCTTATTGGACAGCATGCATATATTCCTGCGTACATGGGCGTAGGCAGGGGGGCAGGAGGGGGGTAGCTGCCCCCCCAGAAGCAAAAGATTAATGTATTTTACAGACCATAACCAGCACTTTTCCCCTCCAAAAACTTTTCTCCTCCAAAGTGAAAAGGGCTTTGCTTTAGCAAGAGCAGCTCAGTCTCCGCTTGTTGGGGGAGGGGCGGGAACACAGCTGTAACAAAAACACATGAAATAAATAAAGCAAAGTGGCTACAGGTAGTTAAGCAGTTAAGACAATGGAGCAGATATCCCCAGGCAAGATGTGATAGCTCACCACTTCACCCTATTGTTCTTCAGTGGGAGTTGTTAATGAGCATTCAGGGATCGCATTAAGAGTTCTATTGGCAATTTAATGAGGGTGCAGAGGATTCAATTTGACTGAGGTGGCTCTGCAAGGCTAAAAGGAAGTGAATAAGAAAAGTGGGGGGCTGTAGCTTTGATAGACACAGTGATGTTTATAAAAAGCAGTGGTGTTCCAGTCTGCCCCTCCTCCTGCATCTGTATACTGTAAATCAGGGGTGGCCACCTCCCAAGAGACTCTGATCTACTCACAGAGTTAAAAACTGGGAGTGATCTACCCCCTTTTGGGGGTTCAGGTCAAAGCTGTTGAGTTTTTTTTAAAGGAAGGGAAGCCCTGTTTTTTGTGGGTTTAGGTCAAACTTGTTGAGCTTCTTTTAGGAGGGAGGGAGGCCCATTTTTGTTTAGGGCTTCAGGTCATAGTTCAGCTTTTTTTAGGGAGGAGGAAAATTTTGGGTGAGCTTTTTTTAGGGGTGCCAGTGATCTAGCAGTTATCACAGCGTCACCCAGAGGCACCCACAAAGGTGGGGCTTGAACCCACGACATGGTTGAAATATTATGCTGATATACAGCAATGCCTTGGAGCTGTCGTAACTGCGGCCGTGCCTTGACTCGCCCACCCTGCCACCCCCTCTCGCCTGCACGACCATCTCGTCCTCTTGCTGCAGAGTTCCAGCATCACAGCGTCACCCAGAGGCACCCACAAATATGAATTATCCCTCTCTCTATTTTTTCCTTCCTTCCCTCCCTCTTCCATCCTTAATAAAATATGGGGGGGCAGATAAGCCCCACATAGAAAGCCCATCAACATGGGGGGATGACTCTTTCAAATACGGTATTTACCAGTAATTGGGGGGGGAGGCCCCTAGGCCCCTAGGAGTCGGCTGCTATGCCTAGGAGTAGGACAATTCAAGAAAGCAGAATGATGCATATGCTATGGTAATATATCAATAGAATCATAGAATTGTAGTCGGAAGGGACCACAAGGGTCATCTAGTCCAACCCCCTGCAATGCAGGAATTTTTCCCTATGGTGGGGCTTGAACCCACGACATGGTTGAAATATTATGCTGATATGCAGCAACGCCTCGCAGCTGTCGTGACTGCGGCCGTGCCTTGCCTTGCCCTCGCCCGCCCCGCCACCCCCTCTCGCCTGCCCGACCCTCTCGTCCTCTCCAGCCAAACAGGGTAGCCACCGACGCTGCCAGTCCCAGAAGCACAAGGTGGCCGCCGCCGCTGCCACGATGTCGTCGGCCCACTGGCCCTGTAGCCCTGCCCACATTCCCACTTCGTGGCACCTCCCCTCCCATGCCTTGGCCCCGCCCCTGAACGACCATGGCTTGCCCCCCCTAGTTTTGATCCTGGCTACGCCCCTGCCTGCGTATAAGACTACTTTTAAACCCAGGAAAATCTTCTCAAAAGTCGGGGGTCGTCTTATACGCCGGGTCGTATTTCTTATTATTAGATGGTTTAGGTTCTCAATGAGGCTTTGCCAAATTAGGAATCTATTTTGAGAAAGCAAATTCATGAATTTGACTCCTTTTAAAAAAAATACAAAACAAACTTACTTTGCCTTAAAGGCGCTGCAGGCTGTTGTTAGTTACAGAATCCTCATCTCGCCGTTTTTGGGTTTATGAGTTTACTTGCCATCACAATCGCTTTTCAAAAATTTCATGGTCACATCAAATCTGGCAGAAGGATGGAATATAAAAAAAGGGGGGGGGAAGCAACTGGGTGTAAAATGCCGTGGGAATTTTGCTATTAGTGCTTAGAGCAGAGGGGGAAAGGAACACATCGTGCACTGCAATATTCATGTGGATGCGTAGCTGTCGAATTCTCCCTTTTTTAAAGGGAAATTCCCTTGTGTCAGGCATCCCCAAACTGCTGCCCTCCAGATGTTTTGGAGTACAACTCCCATGATCCATAGCTAACAGGATCAGTGGTCGGGGATCATGGGAGTTGTAGTCCAAAACATCTGGAGGGCTGAAGTTTTGGGATGCCTGATCTAGATCAAGCGAAGTAATAGTACCACTGTATTCTGCTCTGGTCAGACCTCAACTGGAGTACTGTGTCCAGTTCTGAGCACCACAGTTCAAGAAGGATACTGACAAGCTGGAACGTGTCCAGAGGAGGGCAACCAAAATGGTCAAAGGCCTGGAAACGATGCCTTATGAAGAACGGCTTAGGGAGCTGGGTATGTTTAGCCTGGAGAAGAGAAGGTGAAGGGGTGATATGATAGCCATGTTCAAATATATAAAAGGATGTCATATAGAGGAGGGAGAAAGGTTGTTTTCTGCTGCTCCAGAGAAGCAGAAATGGAGCAATACATTCAAACTACAAGAAAGAAGATTCCACCTCAACATTAGGAAGACCTTCCTGACAGTAAGAGCTGTTCGGCAGTGGAATCTGCTGCCAAGGAGTGTGGTGGAGTCTCATTCTTTGGAGGTCTTTTAGCAGAGGCTTGACAGGCATATGTCAAGAATGCTTTGATGGTGTTTCCTGCTTTGCAGGGGGTTGGACAGGATGGCCTTTGTGGTCCCTTCCAGCTCTAGGATTCTATGATTTTACTAGCTGACCAGGCCACGCATTGCTGTCAGCCATATGCCAAGAATACTTTGATGATGCTTCCATCATCCAAGTCATTGATAAAGATGTTGAAGAAGACTGGGCCCAAGACAGAACCCTGTGGCACCCCACTAGTCACTTCTCTCCAGGCTGAAGAGGAGCCATTGATGAGCACCCTTTGGCTTGCCCTCCTCTGGACACATTCCACCTTGTCTGTATCCTTCTTGAACTGTGGTGCCCAGAACTGGACACAGTACTCCAGGTGAGGTCTGACCAGAGCAGAATACAGTGGTACTATTACTTCCCTTGATCTTGATGCTATACTCTTATTGATGCAGCCCAGAATTGCATTGGCCTTTTTAGCTGCTGCATCACACTGCTGACTCATGTCAAGTTTGTGGTCTATCAAGACTCCTAGATCCTTTTCACATGTACTGCACTCAAGCCAGGTGTCACCCATCCTTTCATTTTTTTTTGGCCCAAGTGGAGTACTTTACATTTCTCGCTGTTCAAATTCATCTTGTTTGCTTTGGCCCAGTTGTCTAATCTGTGAAGGTCATTTGGAAGTGTGATCCTGTCCTCTGTTTTTCCTTTTCATTTTGACAAATGCTTCCTTTTGGAAATTCAACAGGAATAAAACAAATAGTTATAATGCAGGTAAATCTTTTTTAAAATTAACACACACACCCCTGTTCTCCACCCCACCCCCCGTACTTGCACCAAAGTGTTGAGAATCCTTTTGTAAACGCACAAGTCCTCATTGCCATCTCGTGCCAATAATCTGTTAATAAATGGCTCCCTTTAGTACACTCTGCAGCGTCCGGCCACAATGTCTGCTGAAAGAGCCGCTAGTCTACCATATGAAATGTAGCTGGATCAAGGTCCCTCGGAGCTGTTGCTGTCTCTTGCACCTGTGATCTATGGATTATAGGACTGCTTCATACATAAAATATTTCCCCTTTTTGTCAAACAACAACAAAGAGGCAGAGAAGTCTTAGTATGCTGTAAACCACCTCCCGACAAACGCAGTGCAAGCCACAGAAATCCAAAGATGGAAAGCGAATGTGCGGCTGGAACTTCCCTGATCGTTTTATTCAGCTCATGCTTTTAAAAGATCTTTAAACAGAAAAACACACAAACAGACTTTTGTTACATTAGCCGGTTGGCATATAGCACATAAAGGATCCAGGCGGTAACCCACCACTATTACAGGTGAAACCTACCGCTATTAAAGGTTGGTCTCTTCCAACTCTATGATTCTACTAGCTGACCCGGCCACGCGTTGCTGTCAGCTATATGTCAAGAATGGTATGATGGTGTTTCCTGCTTGGCGGGGGGTTGGACTGGATGGCCCTTGTGGTCTCTTCCAACTCTATGATTCTATGATTCTACTAGCTGACCTGGCCACGCGTTGCTGTCAGCCATATGTCAAGAGTGCTTTGGTGGTGTTTCCTGCTTGACAGGGGGTTGGACTGGATGGCCCTTGTGGTCTCTTCCAACTCTAGGATTCTATGTTCCGCAAGTCCTGACATCGTGAAACAAATACCTAAGCTATTAACTACCAGCCACACTGTGAAATTTACAGTAGTGCATCACTGCATTCAGGAGATCTCCCAAGCTCACTGTTTGATAGGACCATAACTCGTAAGAGCCCAGCATGTACAGGTGAAACTCGGAAGATTAGAATATTGTAAAAAATGCATTGATTTCAGTAATGCAACTTTTTTACTTTTTACTTTTAATTTTGACAAATGCTTTCTTTTGGAAACTCCACAGGAATCAAACATATTGTTACAATGACACAAAAATCAACATCGCTATGACATTTCATTCATTACACTAGCTGTCCCTGCCATGCGTTGCTGTGGCTCATCATTAATTCCATTTATAATTGACAAGCCTAACGACAAATCATTGCCATTGCAACAAATCAAGGCTTGACATACCCTGCTTTGCATGTCACGCCTCTATCTCATATATTGGTTGCACCTTTTAAATTTTGTCTTTGAAATCAATGCACTTTTCGACGATATTCTAATTTTCCGCATTTCACCTGTATGTGTTTTCGTTAGCAGAGGGTGGAAAGTTGAACGGCCAACGCACTGCGAGTTTCACCTGTATATATTTTCCGAGTTTCACCTGTATATAGAGAACGTATCAAATACACTTGCAAAACAGCGCGTATAAAATCATGCTTGATAAGACAGAGTTTGGTAAAAATCCTGTGGGTTTTGTACATCGCCAAATATTTTAGAGAGATCCGAGGCTAGAGAAAGTTAGCCTGTCAAAAGGGCCATGAGTTTCAGGGCCTGCGTGATATAGGTGGCCACTCCGCAGGTAACCCTGGAGTTAACGCTAAAGGTAAAGGGACCCCTGACCATTAGGTACGGTCGCGGACGACTCGGGTTGTGGCACTCATCTCGCGTTATTGGCCGAGAGAGCCGGCATACAGCTTCCAGGTCATGTGGCCAGCATGACCAAGCCGCTTCTGGCGAACCAGGCTAGCGCACGGAAACGCCGTTTACCTACCCGCCGTAGTGGTACCTATTTATCTACTTGCACTTTGACGTCCTTTCCGGAATGGATTAATCCACTTTCCCTTACTTTCAATGGGAAAGTTTGCTTCAGGTTAAGGACGCTTCAGTTTAAGCACTCCGCGGACCCGTCTGGAACGGATTAATCCACTTTCCATTACTTTCAATGGGAAAGTTCGCTTCAGTTTATGAACAGACTTCCGGAACCAGAACTTCTATGATTGTATGATGGTGTTTCCTGCTTGGCAGGGGGTTGGACTCTATGGCCCTTGTGGTCTCTTCCAACTCTATGATTCTGTGATTCTATGATAGTGTTTCCTGCTTGGCAGGGCGTTGGACTGGATGGCCCTTGGAGTCTCTTCCAACTCTAAGATTCTATGATTCTCCTAGCTGACCCGGCCATGCATTGCTGTCACCCATATGTCCAGAATGCTTTGATGGTTTTTCCTGCTTGGCAGGGGGTTGGACTGGATGGCCCTTGTGGTCTCTTCCAACTCTATGATTCTACGAAATGCACTTTTCGACAATATTCTAATTTCCCAACTTTCACCTGTACAATCGAGATCCCAGCAACATGGCTAGTCGGCTCATTACCACCTCTCGTTGTGCCAAACCCCTTATTTACATTTCAGATTGCATTTTTCATGAAACAGTGAGATCTATCAGAGCTGGGGGGCTGAAATAATGAGGGGAGAAATGGGTTGGGGTGCTGCCTTTCCGCCCGTGTCGGGAAAGAAAGGAGGGTCTTTCCCGAGGGATGGATCGTTTATTCTGCCTCTAAATGAGAAGCAAAAAAAAGAGGGAGATGGTGATGAACTTTTAGGGCCCGTTTGTCTTTAGCAGACAATTAAGACGAGAGATCAAAACGGATTAGCGTGTCGTGCAGACAACTGGTCCAAAAGTAATACATCTCCAGGACTCGCCGATTTGTTCTCCTTTTATCGCTCCCCTCTTTCTTCTCCTTCCTCCTTTTTCTTCTCTAAAGGCAATCCTAGCTTTGTGGCTCAAGGGGAGGGAAAAGGCTGGCCATCATTATTCAGCCGCAGATGTCACCCTAACCTCCCTTTTTTCTCCGGTTTCTAAAGCCGGGAGCCGCAATAATTTGTGACAGATTCTTTTACTCTTCACCACAAAGAACACACAGAATAAAACATCCAGCGGCCGCCAGGGCTCTGATCAGACGTGCTGCCTACATGGGAAACACACTGTATATATAAAAACAAGGGCCAAGAATTTCGACTGGGGAACTTGGGCTTTTTCCGTACTAACGAGAGAATCGCCTTGCGTTGATTTAACGCGCAATATTCCACGCCGGTTCGGATTGCCGGCGAGAAGCATTTGTGTGCAAATTGCACAATAGGGTGATGACTTTTTGATTTTTTTCTCAAAAATTATTTTTGAGAAAACCCCAACATTAGGAAGAATTTCCTGACAGCAAGAGCTCTTCGACAGTGGGATTTGCTGCCAAGGAGTGTGGTGGAGTCTTCTTCTTTGGAGGTCTTTAAGCAGAGGCTTGACAGGTATATGTCAGGAATGCTTTGATGGTGTTTCCTGCTTGGCAGGGGGTTGGACTGGATGGCCCTTGTGGTCTCTTCCAACTCTATGATTCAATTATTCTATGATTTCCTGTAGCGCAAATGGATGAACTTTTGCCTATGAATGACTAAAATGAGGTCTATTCCATTAAATATTAAAAAGGTCACGCACAAACCGTTTTTATTTTTTTTGCACGCCGTTTTACCATTTCATAAAATTGTATGAACAATTCTATGTATATTTTGTATCAAATTTGGACACAACGCCACATTCCAGAAGGGGGAGGGTTCTTAGCAACATAGGCTATACAAATGTCACACCTGCGCAAGGAAAAAGCCCCTCTTGGGGACCTCAAAACTCAGCCAGCAGACCCTGCCGGCATGCTGGGAAAAGAACCTACAGGAGAGGTAGCAAAAATCGCCCTCTAGCGGCGTCTATACTGTTACTGCAGCTAATAAAAGCTTCCTTGTGTGTTTGATGGCCCTATATAATGTGGTATATATGTGACTCTCAAGCTTGGGTTCAGTTTTATATCTGCTTACAGTGACTTCAAAAATGGCCCAAAAACTGATCAATAAAATTGTTTAAATCATTTTGTGCGTGAGGTACTTTTAAAAAATCAAATCTATTTTAAAGTCAGATTTTATCTAATCTTTAATAAAAGCTCATCAAATAATGATACAGGGAAAAGAGGTTGTAACAAAAGTCATCACCCTATTGCGCATGCATCATTTAAAAACAATTTTGCATGCCCACGAAAGCTCTGATCCAATGCGCTGCGTAGTGCTAGGAAACGCACTGTATATCCGACGCGCTTCCCAGTGCTGCGAAACGCACTGTATATAAAAACAAGGGCCAAGAATTTAGACTGGGGAACTTGGGCTTTTTCCGTACTAACGAGAGAATCACCTTGTGTTGATTTAACGCGCAATATTCCTTGCCGGTTCGGATTGCTGGCGAGAAACATTTGTGTGCAAATTGCACATGCATCACTTAAAAACAAGTTTGCATGAACACGAAAGCTCTTATCCGACACCCCGCCTACGTGGGAAACACACTGTACCATGGTCCCTCTACTTACGAATTTAGTGCGTTCCGAACGCACATTTGTAAGTTGAAAAAATGTGTCAGTCGAATCCCATAGGAATGTATTGGGAGAAAAAATGCGTAAGTTGAAGCAACCCTATCTAAATATTCGTAAGTAGAAAAAAGCCTATCTAAACCGCATCCAAGATGGCGGGCGGAGCTCCATTCATAAGTAGAAACATTTGTAAGTAGAGTTATTCGTAAGTAGAGGTAACACTGTATATAAAAACAAATGCCAAGAATTTAGACTGGGGAACGGGAGCTCAGCCCGTCGTGGGGATTCAAACCGCCGACCTCCTGATCGCCAAGCCCTAGGCTCTGGGGTTTAACCCACAGCGCCACCCGCGCCCCCAATTACTTATACTTTAATTGGACTATCGTATATTCCAGCATATAAGACGACCCCCAACTTTTTCAGTTAAAATACAGAGTTTTGATATACTCGCCGTCTAAGAAATACGACCCGACGTATAAAATGACCCCCGACTTTGGAGAAGATTTTCCTGGGTTAAAAAGTAGTCTTCTACGCGGGAATATACAGTAATAGGAAATACGACCCGGCGTATAAGACGACCCCCGACTTTAGAGAATATTTTCCTGTGTTAAAAAGTAGTCTTATACGCAGGAATATACAGTAGTTACTTAAACTTAACTGTAAGCAATTACAGTGGTACCTCAGTTTTTGAACACAATTGGTTCCGGAAGTCTGTTCATAAACTGAAGCGTTCATAAACTGAAGCAAACTTTCCCATTGAAAGTAATGGAAAGTGGATTAATCTGTTCCAGACGGTCCGCAGAGTACTTAAACTGAAGCGTTCATAAACTGAAGTGAACTTTCCAATTGAAAGTAATGGAAAGTTCCAGATGGGTCCGTTCCAGATGGGTCTGCGGCGTTCGTAAACTGAAAATTCGTAAATTCGTAAACCGAGGTGTTCATAAACCGAGGTTGCACTGTAGTCCAATTACTTACACTTAAATCAATATATTAGTGAAGTTTGTTTGTTTTTCTGTCTGCGGAGGCAAATGTGTTGCTTGGGCAAAAGAATGTTTAACCCAGAACAGTGTTTTGTAATCCTTGGGTTTGATACGCTTTGCACTTATTCCAGCAGCTCTGAGACTGAAGTTTTATGTGAACATTTTATTGCTATAACTGTTAATACGTTTTTATATGAGCTGTAGGGGAGAAGCTATGGTACGTACCTATGGTAGTTTTGTATTTCCTTGCTAGGAGCATAGCATGAGCCACAGAACCGTAGTCACCCTCCTTTTCTGCCACAACTTTATTGATATCATTAAAATGTGCCTTTCTTTCTCAGCAAGAGTAAAGAATCAGTAAAAATAATGGCCTGGTATTCATAGAATCATAGAGTTGGAAGAGACCACAAGGGCCATCCAGTCCAACTCCCTGCCAAGCAGGAAACACCACCAAAGCATTCTTGACATACGCCTGTCAAGCCTCCACTTAAAGACTTCCAAAGAAGGAGACTCCACCACACTCCTTGGCAGCAAATTCCACTGCCGAACAGCTCTTACTGTCAGGAAGTTCTTCCTAATGCTGAGGTGGAATCTTCTTTCTTGTAGCTTGAATCCATTGCTCTGTGTCCACTTCTCTGGAGCAGCAGAAAACAACCTTTCTCCCTCCTCTATATGACATCCTTTGATATATTTGAACATGGCTATCATATCGCCCCCTTCACCTTCTTTTCTCCAGGCTAAACATACCCAGCTCCCTAAGCCGTTCCTCATAAGGCAACGTTTCCAGGCCTTTGACCATTTTGGTTGCCCTCTTCTGGACACATTCCAGCTTGTCAGTCTCCTTCTTGAACTGTGGTGCCCAGAACTGGACACAGGACTCCAGGTGAGGTCTGACCAGAGCAGAATACAGTGGTACTATTACTTCCCTTGATCTAGATGCTATACTCGTATTGATGCAGCCCAGAATTGCATTGGCTTTTTGAGCTGCTGCATCACACTGTTGACTCATGTCAAGTTTGTGGTCTACCAAGACTCCTAGATCCTTTTCACATGTCCTGCTCTCAAGCCAGGTGTCTCCCATCCTGTATTTGTGCCTTTCAGTTTTTTTGCCTAAGTGTAATACTTTTCATTTCTCCCTGTTCTAATTCATCTTGTTTGCTTTGGCCCAGTTGTCTAATCTGTTCAGGTCTCTTTGAAGTGTGATCCTGTCCTCTGGGGTATTAGCCACCCCTCCCCATTCGGTGTCATCTGCAAACTTGCTCAGGATGCCCTCAAGCCCATCATCCAAGTCATTGATCAAGATGTTGAAGAAGACTGGGCCCAAAACAGAACCAGTTTGTATACAGTCATACCTCGGTTTAAGTATACTTCGGTTTGAGTACTTTCAGTTTAAGTACTCTGCGGACCGTCTGGAACGGATTAATCCACTTTCCATTACTTTAAAGGGGAAAGTTCGCTTCAGGTTAAGTACGCTTCAGTTTAAGTACCCCGTGGACCGTCTGGAATCGGATTAATCTCTTTCCATTACTTTACAGTGGAAAGTTCACTTCAGATTAAGTACACTTCAGGTTGAGTACTCCGCGGACCTGTCTGGAACGGATTAATCCACTTTCCATTACTTTCAAGGGGAAAGTTCGCTTCAGGTTAAGTACGCTTCAGGTTAAGTACGGACTTCCAGAACCAATTATGTACTTAAACCAAGATACCACTGTACAGTCATACTTCGGTTTAAGTATGCTTCAGGTTTAGTACTTTCAATTTAAGTAGTCTGTGGACCCATCTGGAACAGATTAATCCACTTTCCATTACTTTCAATGGGAAAGTTTGCTTCAGGTTAAGTACACTTCAGGTTAAGTACAGACTTCCAGAACCAATTGCACTCATACTTCGTGGATAAGTATGCTTCAGTTTAAGTACTCCGCGGACCCGTCTGAAACGGATAAATGCACTTTCCGTTACTTTCAATGGGAAAGTTCGCTTCAGGAACCAATTGTGTACTTAAACCGAGCTCCCACTGTATTCTGTTTCCCTTTCACCCGTCAGTTCCCTCAAGTTATTCTGCACTCCTTTCAATCCTCTTTACTAATTGAATCGGCTACCCTGAGTGGCAAAGGGAAGAATTAAGTTATTTACTCTTCCTCGACCCGATGGTGGGCTTCCTTTTTCTCTTTGCTGCTCTAGCAATTACTAGGAATTTACATTACAGTCCTTCCCTGAGCCCCCAATTCTCTTCTTCCTGGGTTTGTATGTACTGAGTTCATCTTTGCACACTTGGGAATCTTTCATTGGGATTCTTTTGTTGTGAAATAATGCAAAAAGTGGCAAAGTAAGCAAATATAGAGAGTGGCGGCTCCTGTTTTTGTGAGGAGTAGTGGGCTATTCAGCGTGTTCAACTTTTTCTTCTTGTGTGTTGAATTCATAAACTAGTGTGCAAACTGACACTTTATCCGCTGAAAGGATTTGCTGTGGAAAGTTGCCAAGGTGCAAATCATGTCGCGGCGACACGCCCCCTTTTTGTGTAGAAGGTCTTAGGTTTACTTCTTGGTGTCTCTAGCAGGTGGCAAGAAAGAGATTTGCGCATCAGTGACCCATCACCCGCGTGGAGTACATAAGACACGAGGACACGTGATTTTAGCTTAATGGGTAAATAAAGGCCACAATTTTATTGGTTACTAGTTGACCCAGCCACGCATTGCGGTGGCTCAGTTTGTAAAATAGAGCCTCAGAGTCCCACTTCAGACTCACCTCACCTTCAGAGTCCCCCTGTTTTTCGTGTACGGTGGTACCTCGACTTACGAATGTTTCGAGTTACAAACAGAGTTCCGTCCGCCATTTTGGATGCGGTTTAGATAGAATTTTTTCGACTTACGAATTTTTAGATAGGACTTTTTCGACCTATGATTTTTTAAAATTCCCCCCCATTGGCTTCGACTTAACAAATTTTTCGACTTACGAAGGTCCGTTCGGATCGGATTAAATCCGTAAGTCGAGGTGCCACTGTATTATGTTTACATAGGCACATTCCTGTGTCCCCCCCCTGTTCTGTCCCTCCTCCCTCCACCCCGGTTCATCCCTGTGATTGGGCCCACCCTGTCCCAACCTATGACCTATTCGGCCCACCCACCCCCCACCCAGGCAGGCTGCTACCTCCACTTGGCCTAGTATGGAAAGTGGCCTAGTCTGCAAAGCCGAGGCGAGATACTATGGAGAGGGCAGGTTTCATCCCTGTGTCTCCCCCCATCCTGTTCTGACCCATTACCTATCCCTGACCCCTATTCGCCCCCACCCCACCCCCAGGCAGGCCCCTACCTCCACTTGGCCTAGTCTGCTGCGGCCTATTCAGTCTGCTGGGCAATGTTGGGCCTTGTTGTTGCAAAAGGCCTGTTTCCAGTTGGTTGCTGTGGAATTTTGTGATGTCATCTTTTGTTGGCCCAAGTGTAGTACTTTTCATTTATCCTTGTTAAAATTCTTGTTTGCTTTGGCCCAGTTCTCTAATCTGTTCAGGTCATTTTGAAGTGTGATATTGTCCTCTGGCATATTAAGCCACCCCTCCCAATTTGGTGTCATCTGTAAACTTGCTCAGGATGCCCATCATCCAAGTCCTTGATAAAGATGTTGAATAAGATACTCCTTGGCAGCAAATTCCACTGTCGAATAGCTCTTACTATCAGGAAGTTCTTCCTACTGTTGAGGCGGGTCAATTATAAATGGAATGTAAGTAATGAAATGTAATAGCGATGTTAGGGACCCAGGTGGCACTGTGGGTTAAACCACAGAGTCTATGGCTTGCTGATCAGAAGGTCGGCGGTTCGAATCCCTGTGACGGGGTGAGCTCCTGTTGCTCGGTCCCAGCTCCTGCCAACCTAGCAGTTCGAAAGCATGTCAAAAAATGCAAGTAGATAAATAGGAACCGCTACAGCGGGAAGGTGGGAAGGTAAACGGCGTTTCCGTGTGCTGCTCTGGTTCGCCAGAAGCAGCTTTGTCATGCTGGCCACATGACCTGGAAGCTATACGCTGGCTCCGTCGGCCAATAATGCGCGCAACCCCAGAGTCGGTCATGACTGGACCTAATGGTCAGGGGCCCCTTTACCTTTACCTAATAGCAATGTTGTTTTTTGTTGATTTTTGTACAGGGGAAACTTGGAAAATTTGAATACCACCCATCCTTTCATTTTTGTTGGCCCAAGCATAGTACTTGACATTTCTCCCAGTTTAAATTCATCTTGTTTGCTTTGGCCCAGTTGTCTGATCTGTTAAGGTCATTTGGAAGTGTGATCCTGTCCTCTGGGGTATTAGCCACCCCTCCCCATTTAGTGGCATTTGCAAACTTGCTCAGGATCTCCCGTGTTTGCTTTGAATAACATGTCCAAACTCTACAGTACATATTCCTTCTTTCCGCACTGAGCCTTCCAAAGACTTCTTTTCAGAGCCTTTCATTTTGCCCTTATGTATGGGCGATCGCCTCTGTGGATCGGCAGTTTGGGGATGAAAGAAGGTGGCAGCTGGAAACTCGCCAGCTACATCTAGCCACCTATGCCAAGAAGGCCTTGATTTCCGAGTTGATCCCCACAAGCTTGACTAATCCTAATTGTCTGGGGGGATCCACTGTCAAAACGAGCCGCATGGCCCGAAGGCAAACACCGCCATAGAGAAATGACGGCTGGGACTTCCAGTACTCCAACGAGGGCTTTTTCTCCTTTTTTTCCGAGAGGGTGTAGGAGAGAGGTAGCATTTGCATAACGCCTATTTATTGGGGACTCTTGGAAAGCTGACAGAAGTCCCGCTTCTAGCTCTCGACCACAATGCGGAGGCTATAGGAGAATCCTTGAATGACCGAACCATATTGGAAGGGGGATGAAAGACCCTTAGTGTAGCCACGGGAGGCGGGCAGGAGGGGGGCGGTGGCAAGAGAGGAGACGGGTTTTTTTTGGCTGCATTGTCTAACATCTGCTCTCCTCCTCGTTAGTTTTGTTCTTTGCCATTCGATGTGGACTTTGGAGACGCCGAAGACGGCCAAACACGGGTCCTCTAATCTTCCTCCTGAATATTTATACAAGGAGCCGGCCTCTAAGCTGCCCTTCGCATCTTCCATTCTCCCGACTCCCAGTTCCGTGCTTTCAAATGAGGCCAACTTTTCCAAAGCTGAAATAACTGTTTGTGGATGTTGATAAAAAAGAAGAAGAAGAAGATTTGCATTGATTTGGTTTGATTAGGCAGGTCAGGGTTCTGTCTTGGGCCCAGTCATATTCAACATCATTATCAAGGACTTGGATGATGGGCCTGAGGGCATCCTGAGCAAATTTGCAGATGACACCAAATTGGGAAGGGTGGCTAATACCCCAGAGGACAGGATCACACTTCCAAATGACCTTAGCAGATTAGGCAACTGGGCCAAAGCAAAAAAGATGAATTTGAAAAGGGAGAAATGTAAAGTATACTGCTCCTCATCCTGGAGAGAAGTGACTAGTGGGGTGCCACAGGGTTCTGTCTTTGGCCCAGTCTTCTTCAACATCTTCATCAATGACTTGGATGATGGGCTTGAGGGCATCCTGAGCTAGTTTGCAGATGACACCAATTGGGTTATACTCCTATTTGTGCCTTTCATTTTTTTTGGCCCAAGTGTAGTACTTTACATTTCTCCCTGTTCAGATTCATCTTGTTTGCTTTGGCCCAGTTGTTTAATCTTTTAAGGTCATTTTGAAGTGTGATCCTGTCCTCTGGGGTATTAGCCATCCCTCCCAAGAAAAAAAACAAAAACAAAAAGTTGCATTACTGAAATGATGGTGTTTCCTGCTTGACAGGGGGTTGGACTGGATGGCCCTTGTGGTCTCTTCCAACTCTATGATTCTATGAAATGCACTTTTTGACGAAATTCTAATTTTCCGACTTTCACCTGTACAATCAAGATCCCAGCAACGTAGTTAGTCGGCTCATTACTTACAATTCTCCTTCGGGATATTCCTAATTGCTGCCATCATTTTGGCCAGGTTCATGAATTCCACCAGTTTTTCCTCCCATTCTAGGCAGGGCAAAATTTTACAGAACGCACACATTGGGGGAATGATTGTGTGCAAAAGTAACGGGTCACAGGGATAACCCGGGGGGGGGGGGTTGAACGGAGGAGAGGGAAATCTCAGGGGTGAGTGGGGGGTTAGGAGGCGGAGAGGGGGGAAATCACAGGGATAAGCCGGGGGTGGGGGGAAGAAGGGGCATAATAGGTCATGGATCAGGACAGAGTTGGGGATTCACAGGGATGAGGGGGGAATCACAGGGGTAAGTGGGGGCTAGGGGGAGGAGAGGGGGGAAATCACAGGGATAAATCGGGGTGGGGGGAGAGGGGGCATAATAGGTCATGGATCAGGACAGAGTTGGGGGATTCACAGGGATGGGAAAATCACAGGTGTAAGTGGGGGTTAGGGGGAGGAGAGGGAGGAAATCATGGGTGAGTGGGGGGGTTAGGGGGAGGAGGGGGGGAAATCACAGGGATAAGCTGGGGTGGGGGAGAGGGGGCATAATAGGTCATGGATCAGGACAGAGTTGGGGGATTCACAGGGATGAGGGGGGAATCACAGGGGTAAGTGGGGGGTTAGGGAGAGGGGGAGAGGGGATATCACAGGAGAGGGGGGAAATCACAGGGATAAGCTAGGGGTAGGGGGGAGAGGGGGCATAATAGGTCATGGATCAGGACAGAGTTGGGGATTCACAGGGATGAGGGGGAATCACAGGGATAAGCTGGGGTGGGGGGAGAGAGGGCATAATAGGTCATGGATCAGGACAGAGTTGGGGGATTCACAGGGATGAGAGGGAATCAAAGGGATAAGCCGGGGGTGAGGGGAGGAGTGGGAGAATCACAGGGATACGTCATGGATTGGCATAGGGTAGGGGAAATCACATAAATAACCCACAGCAACGCGTGGCCGGGCCAGCTAGTTATTCTTATAAAAACAACCACAATAGCAGCAAATTCCTGCCTCAAATTCCTTGGGCTGTAAAAGCGAGTAAGTGATGAGTTGTTTCTTGGTGGCCAGAGTGGCGCAGTATCTCCCCAACACTGCCTTCTTCTCCCTTGGCTACTTTACCCCAAGGGTCAGGCCTTGCTGCCCTCGTGGCTCATTTATTTCGAAAACTTTGGGGGTTGAAACCAAACCAAATCAAGTGAGTGCTGTGCCGTCGCCAAGAAGTTCCACATTTTGCTGGATCGATGATGAAGAGGGATTTTAAAGATCCCTTGTGGGGTTTATAATGTCAGCAGTATTTTGATTATGAAAAGAATGGGGGGGGGCTTGTCGGAGCCAGGTGGCCAATGTCCTAGAGCCAGCGGATAGGCACTTCCTTGGAAACCCCCGAGGGACGCGGTTCATGCCCTGCGCTTTAACTGCAGTGGCGGGCTGATATGGATTCCCTCTCGTCCTCCTTTAATGCTCATTAAAATGTGAAAAATCAAACTGCATACAAAAAGATTGGTGGGAATACAAACTTGGAGATTGATCCAGGAAGCAGGCACACACTGCCCTGGGGAGCCTGAGCAGCAGCTACCGATGTGATTTGCATCTTTTCAGCTGCGTCCTCCCTCTGTCTTGGTTCCTGGGCTTTGTGAATGTGTCTTTGTTTTCTCTCCCCTCCCCCAACTCTCCGCTCCTCTCTCTCACAAGTAATAATAATAATAATAATAATAATAATAATTTATTAGTTATACCCCGCCGATCTGGCTGGGTTTCCCCAGCCACTCTGGGTGGCTTCCAACAGAAAAATAAAATTAAATCATAGAATCCTAGAGTTGGAAGAGACCACAAGGGCCATCCAGTCCAACCCCCTGTCAAGCAGGAAACACCACCAAAGCACTCTTGACATATGGCTGACAGCAACGCGTGGCCGGGTCAGCTAGTAGAATCACAGAATCATAGACACCAGCGATGTCTGGACACGTTCCAGCTTGTCAGTCAATGCACTTTTCGACGATATTCTAATTTTCTGAGTTTCACCTGTATTATTGTAACAACAGTGGTACTTCGTAAGATGAATGCCCTGCAAGATGAATTTTTCGCAAGACTAATGTGTCTTGCGATCTGAGGCGAATGCGTCTTGCGATCTGAGACGGATTTGTTTTGCAAAAAAATCGTCTTGCGAATCGTGGTTTCCCATAGGAATGCGTTGAAATTTAATTAATGTGTTCCTGTGGGCAGAGAAAGAAATTCCGATGCATTCCTAGGGGAAAGCCCGATTCACAAGACGAATTTTTTGCAAAACGAATCGACTCGCGGAACAAATTAAATTTGCCTTGAGAGGCACCACTGTGTTTGTTTGATAACTGTGGAATTTCCAAAAGAAAGCATTTGTCAAAATCAAAAGACAGAAGGCTGACAGCAACGCGTGGCCGGCTCAGTTTTCCGAGTTTTACCTGTAGGTGATATAGTGTTGAGCAATTGAGCTTGAAAGCATATGAGGGAATTCGGCATGCTCAATTGAATTCTGTAGGAGGAGCATGTTCTTGCCAGGAGAGTCAATATATTTTCTGCTCCATTGAATGGGTGATTCGATGGATGCGGTTTATTTGATGGAAGTGGTTTTAAAAATAAATGAAGCACGAAACCTCACTTCTGGTAGCACAGATAATTTATTATTACGGGCCTAGGAAGTGCTCCGTTTTGCAAATGGGTCGTTAATTTTACCAAGTGTTTGTTTAATGTAGTTCCACTTAAAAAATCATCAAAAACTACATGACTTATTCTTCATTCTTGAATATGTCAATACCGTATATTCTGGCGAACATGACAACTGGACGTATAAGGCGACCCCCAACTTTCCCAGTTAAAATACAGTCCTACCTCGGTTTAAGTACACTTCGGTTTGAGTACTTTCAGTTTAAGTACTCTGCGGGCCCGTCTGGAACGGATTAATCCACTTTCCATTACTTTCAATGGGAAAGTTTGCTTCAGGTTAAGTACGCTTCAGGTTAAGTACTCCGCGGACCCATTTGGAACAGATTAATCCACTTTCCATTACTTTCCGTGGGAAAGTTCGCTTCAGGTTAAGTACGCCTCAGTTTAAGTACTCCGCGGACCCCTCTGGAACGGATTAATCCACTTTCCATTACTTTCAATGGGAAAGTTCGCTTCAGTGTATGAACGCTTCAGTTTATGAACAGACTTCCAGAACCAATTACACTCATACTTCGGATTAAGTACGCTTCAATTTAAGTACTCCGCAGACCCGTCTGGAACGGATTAATCCACTTTCCATTACTTTCAATGGGAAAGCTCTTTTCAGGTTAAGTACACTTCAGTTTAATTAGTCCGTGGACTGCCAGGAACGGATTAATCCACTTTCCATTACTTTCAAGGGGAAAGTTTGCTTCAGGTTAAGTACGCTTCAGGTTAAGTACAGACTTCTGGAACCAATTATGTACTTAAACCGAGGTACCACTGTATAGAGTTTGGGATATACTCGTCGTATAAGAAATATGATTTTTTTCCTTTTAAATTTGACAAATGCTTTCTTTTGGAAATTCCACAGCAATAAAACAAGTTGTTACAATCATACAAAACTAAACATCGCTATTACATTTCATGTAATATGAAATAGTTACAATAATACAAAACTGAACATCGCTATTACATTTCATTAATCACACTAGCTGGCCCTGCCATGCGTTGCTGTGGCTCATCATTAATGACATTCCATTTATAATTCAGGCGCCTAACGGGAAAGAATGACAATTGCAACAAATTGAGGCTTGACATATCTTGCTTCGCGTGTCACGCATCTATCTCATCGATTGGGTTCACCTTTTAAGTTGCGTTACTAAAATAAAGGCACTTTCTGACGATACTCTTAATTTCCCGAGTTTCACCTGTGACTTTGCCCTGAAGGAACAAAAGACAGATGAAGAGAAATGTTCTTTATCAATTACATGGGAGGAGTGCCGGGTAGTCAATCATGTGAGATAATAAACATGATCAAACTTCGTTAAAAATGAAAAATTAATCAAGATTCACACATGGGCAGGCAGGAGGAGCCCTCCGAGGGGACGGAGGTGGCTGAGCCAATGTGCTTTAACTTGCCTCTGGGGAGACACTCCGACCCGAGCATATGGAAACCAGCGAAAACCAGGCAGCCAAGACAGCCTTTTGCCCTGGCAGCAATTCCTCTCCTGGCACAGTTCTCGCTTGTATCCTAGGAACAAGGGCTGCTGGCAGTGGGAAAACAAACCGAGCGCAAAATAAAACCCGCAAAGGCTCTCCGGAGCTATGCTAGGCACACTGTCCCTCTCGCCACACTGCAGGGCGGCTCACAGGCAGCATGGTGGTTTGTAATACTAATACTAATACTAATTATTATTATTATTATTTATTATTTATACCCCGCCCATCTGGCTGGGTTTCTGCAGGGCTGCCTTCAGATGATAATAATAATAATAATAATAATAATAATAATAATAATAATAGAACCATAGAGTTGGAAGAGACCACAAGGGCCATCCAGTCCAACAGGAAGCAGGAAACACCACCAAAGCATTCCTGACATATGGCTGACAGGAATGCGTGGCCGGGTCAGCTAGTAGAATCACAGAATGATAGACACCAGCGAAAACCATGTAGCCAAGACAGCCTTTTGCCCTGGCAGCAATTCCTCTCCTGTCACAGTCCTCGCTCGTATCCTAGTCTGACCAGGTGAGGTACTATTACTTCCCTTGATCTAGATGCTATACTCCTCTCCTGTTTTTTGGGTGGTGGAGAGGAAAACAAATGAACAACCTAAGCCGGGGGGCGGGGCGGAAGGTGGCACTGAGGAAGGTGTGGGAGGGAGCCGGAAACTGCCTCAACCATCAAAGAGCTGTCCTTTTGAGAGGGCTCAAAATGTCCTGTCATAGAATTATCAAGTTGGAAGAGACCACAAGGGCCATCCAGTCCAACCCCCTGCCACGCAGGAAACACCATTAAAGCATTCTTGACATATGGCTGACAGCAACTCGTGGCCGGGTAAGCTAGTAGAATCATAGAATAATAGAGTTGGAAGAGACCACAAGTCCGACTCTTCATGACTCCCTGGACCAGAGCATGCCAGGCACTCCTGTCTTCCACTGCCTCCCGCAGTTTGGTCAAACTCATGTTCGTAGTTTCGAGAACACTGTCCAACCATCTCATCCTCTGTCGTCCCCTTCTCCTTGTGCCCTCCATCTTTCCCAACATCAGGGTCTTTTCCAGAGAGTCTTCTCTTCTCATGAGGTGGCCAAAGTCTTGGAGCCTCAGCTTCAGGATCTGTGCTTCCAGTGAGACCTGAGGGCTGATTTCCTTCAGAATGGAGAGGTTGGATCTTCTTGCAGTCCATGGGACTCTCAAGAGTCTCCTCCAGCACCATAATTCAAAAGCATCCATTCTTCGGCGATCAGCCTTCTTGATGGTCCAGCTCTCACTTCCATACACCACTACTGGGAAAACCATAGCTTGAACTAGACCAGTGATGGGCAACCTTTTGAGCTTGGTGTGTAAAAATTCGCCAAAAAACCGAGCATAACTCGGGTGGTGTGTCACTTCGAGAAAAAAACCACAATTTCGCGATATTTGTAGTTTAAATAACAAAAATGTATGATTGTAATATATACATGTATTTAATAAACCAAAAACTAACTATTTAACCTAACCAAACCCCAAACCCCTTATTTATCACAAAGTGCCCAGAGTTGTTGAGCTTTTTGGGGGGAGCTGCTGACCAAAGTTTTGGAGTTTTGGGGTGTGTGTGCAAAAGTTGCTTTGCTTTTTGGGGGGATTGCCCCAAAGCTACTGTGCTTTTTTTGGGGGGGGAAGAGAACTGAAATAAATGACGAATAATACCTTCGCTATAACTAACACGCAGCACCGACATAGTCTGCCAAAGCGCCCAAAAAACCAGCATAGAACGGGTTAAAAAATGAATGCTGTTACACCCCATCATCGTCTGCCAAAGCTCCAGGAAAAAACAGCACAAAAAGGGTTTAAAAACCAATCTCTGGCTACCAGCAACAACAACAACAACAAAAGGATCTGGGTTTTAACAGCGGAGATAAGCTGTAGCGTGAGGAGGAGCGGGAGAACAAATGGGGGGGAAACAACAGCATGAATGGGCCAATGGGGCGCATGCCAGCAGTGAGGGCTCTGTGTGTCACGTCTGACACGTGTGTCATAGGTTCGCCATCACTGAACTAAACAGACCTTTGTCGGCAAGGCAATGTCTCTGCTTTTGAAGATGCTGTCTAGGCTTGCCATTGCTTTTCTCCCAAGAAGCAGGCGTAATGTGATAATGTAGCGCAAAATAAAACCTGCAAAGGCTCTCTGGAGCTATCCTGGGCGCACTGTCCCTCTCGCCACAATGTGTGTGTGGGGGGTCACAGGCAGCATGGTGGTTTTTAAGAGATAGTAATAATCAGAGGCTTGACAGGCATATGTCAAGAATGCTTTGATGGTGTTTCCTGCTTGGCAGGGGTTTGGACTGGATGGCCCTTGTGGTCTCTTCCAACTCTATGATTCTATGATCAATAATAATAATAATTTTATTTATACCCCGCCCTTCCCAGTCAAGACCGGGCTTAGGGCGGCTAACAGCAAGAATATCAAGGCAAGCATATAAAAAAAACACAATTCAATTAAAATGCAAATTAAATGTTGTTGTTTAGTCGTTTAGTCGTGTCCGACTCTTCGTGACCCCATGGACCATAGCACGCCAGGCACGCCTGTCTCAAATACACATTAAAATACAACGTTAAAATTCAATTTTAAAATTGGGAATCTACAAGTGCAACCTCATTTAAATAGCTATAGGATAAAGCCTTGGGGGAGGGTACAAAGTTGGTTTTGGCCAATAAGGGAGCAAGATTAAATGGAAACATTAGCAGGACTGGAGTTTAAGCCTGCATCATTTGACTCGGAAACTATTTCCTTTAGATGTGTGAGGGCAGGCTGGAGATAAAGGTGAAACGACCTCTTGGCACTTGGTCAAAGAGATGGTCTTCACAGTTTATACAGGTGAAACTCAGAAAATTAGAACATCGTCGAAAAGTGCCTCTTTCAGTAACGCAACTTAAAAGGTGAAACCAATATATGAGATAGATGGATGGCATACAAAGCAAGATATGTCCAGCCTTTAATTGTAATTGTAAGTATTTACAATAATTACAATAATTAATTAATTTACAATAATAATTAATTTACAATCATCATGTGAATACACTGTTGACATGAGTCAACAGTGTGATGCAGCAGCTCAAAAAGCCAATGCAATACTGGGCATAGCTGCCAAGTTTTCACTTTTCTCGCGAGGAAGCCTATTCAGCATAAGGGAAAATCCCTGTAAAAAAGGGATAACTTGGCAGCTATGATTCTGGGCTGCATCAAAATTAAAAGGAAAAATGATGTTGCCTTTCTAAAATCAATGGACTTTTCGATGATATTCTAATTTTCACCTGTAATTGTTTGATTCCTGTGTAATTTCCAAAAGAAAGCATTTGTCAAAATTAAAAGGAAAAGGAAAAATGATAAGTTGCCTTTCTGTAATCAAGGCACTTTTCGACGATGTTCTAATTTTCTAAATTTCACCTGTAATTGTTTGATTCCTGTGGAATTTCCAAAATAAAGAATTTGTCAAAATTAAAAGGAAAAATGATAAGTTGCCTTTCTGAAATCAAGGCACTTTTCGATGATATTCTAATTTTCTAAATTTCACCTGTAATTGTTTGATTCCTGTGGAATTTCCAAAAGAAAGAATTTGTCAAAATTAAAAGGAAAAATGATAAGTTGTCTTTCTGAAATCAAGGCACTTTTCAACTATATTCTAATTTTCTGAATTTCACCTGTAATTGTTTGATTTCTGTAGAATTTCCAAAAGAAAGAATTTGTCAAAATTAAAAGGAAGAGGAAAAATAATAAGTTGCCTTTCTGAAATCAAGGCACTTTTCGACGATAGTCTCATATTCCGAGTTTCACCTGTAACTGATAAAGCACATTTCTCTTCGTCTGTCTCTTGTTTCTTAAGGGTAACTTATACTTTTGTATTCTGTGGTAAATGTTTGATTGTTTGGTCCCATTAGATGTATAAATTATCTCTCTTTCTCTCTCTCTCCCTTTCTCTCCGCAGGAAATTCTACAGACTCTGGCCAAGTTCTGCTTCCCCTTCTATGTGGACAGGTAGGGTTCACTTTCTGTTCTTTACAAGAGGGGAAAAACAAGAAAAACTAGGAACTATACCACCACCATTTTATTTATTTCATGAAATTTATATGATGCTTGTGTTTAAAAACAATGTCAAAGCGGTTGACAAAAAGATGAAACAATAAAACCAAGGGGAAATAAACATTAAAATTACCGTAAGTCTTTTTTCCCCCTTTCAAATTAATTAATTTCAATATTCATTAAAACAATCCAAAGTTTCTTCGAAAGAGTCCAAATACATTCCTTACCCTCTTTACATATTCCATTCCTTAGCTATAGAAAATCAAAAATCAGAATACAAAACAGAAAAAAGAAGAAGAAAGAAAATAAAGAAGAAAATAAAATAAAAAAGAAGAGGAATAAAAAAGGAAACATTCAAATAAAACTAAAATAAGGTCAATACAAAAGAATTCATATCATAACATAATGCTTCCACCGCATTCGGCACAGTAGTTCACATTCAATCTTTGTCTTCCTGTCAATTAGTATTATAATATAATTCAAACATTGAAACCTATCTCTCGATCATAATATTTTTAGATTTCACATCCTTACAAGGTTATTCTAAACTTTTAATCCCCTTGTCCGTTTTCTTTCAATAATCGTTTAAGCATTCCAATTGTTTTTTCATCCTGTCTTTTGGCTTTTGTCGTATTATATCTGTGAGTTTCGCCAGTTCCAGGTATTCCCATAATTTATTGATCCATTCTCCTTTTGTTGGTATAAGGGTTCCTTTCCAGTTTTGGGCAAAAATGACGGCAAGTCTTAAAACATTATAATTAACAATGAAATCATATCATGAGTACATCATAAATCAGTAGGTCCATTTTCGACATCTCCGTACTGTACTTAGATCACTCTGTCAATCAAACAGTTGCCGAGAATAAAAACGACACCGTCCTTCATGCTTTTTCTACCTGAACCTGATTTAAAACACCCAAGTGTAAATTACAGCGGCAACCTCCTTTTTTCCGAAGGGTTTTATAGGCACCATCAAAAAAGTTTACATTTTACCATGCTTCCACCAGCAGTCAAATCCGTTTTCTTCTTGCTACTAATGAAGCTTTTAATGCCAAGTTGAAAACATCTGCTGATTTAATAGTTAAAACTCCCGCGTTTGACAACTTGCTGCTTTTACAACCATTGTTATAGGTAGTCTGCAAGTGTGAGTTGCTGCGATTATTTAATTTGAGAACGTCCCTTTCTAGAGTTTCAAAAGTTTTGATGGGAGTAGTCAAAATATGTGCGCTACCACCCGCCCATGCACTCTCAATATCTGGAGCTAAATACTGTATATTTCTGTGTATAAGACTACTTTTTAACCCAGGAAAATATTCTCAAAAGTCCTTATATGGCGAGTATATCCCAAACTCTATATTTTAACTGGAAAAGTTGGGGGTTGTCTTATACGCCGGGTCATATTTCTTATACGGCGAGTATATCCCAAACTCTATATTTTAACTGGAAAAGTTGGGGGTTGTCTTATACGCTGGGTCGTTTTTCTTATACGGTGAGTATATACCAAACTCTGTATTTTAACTGGAAAAGTTGGGGGTCATCTTACACGGCGGGTCATATTTCTTATACGGCGAGTATATCCCAAACTCTATATTTTAACTGGAAAAGTTGGGGGTCGTCTTATACTCCCAGTCGTCTTACACACCAGAATGTACGGTATGTGGATTTTGAACTGGGCTGAGCCAGAGCTACTTAGTGCCCTCCACATCTGGTGGTTTTAGCCCTCAGTTTCATTGTTCAGAGGGACGGAGGTGGAGCTGTGGGTTAAACCCCAGAGCCTAGGGCTTGCCGATCAGAAGGTTGGCGGTTCGAATCCCCGTGACGGGGTGAGCTCCCGTTGCTCGGTCCCTGCTCCTGCCAACCTAGCAGTTTGAAAGCACGTCACAGTGCAAGTAGATAAATAGGGACCGCTCCGGCGGGAAGGTAAACAGCATTTCCTGTGCTGCTCTGGTTCGCCAGAAGCGGCTTTGTCATGCTGGCCACATGACCTGGAAGCTGTACGCCGGCTCCCTCGCCCAATAACGCGAGATGAACGCCACAACCCCAGAGTCGGTCATGACTGGACCTAATGGTCAGGGGTCCATTTACCTTTTACCTTCATTGTTCAGATGACACCAAATTGGGAGGGGTGGCTAGTACCCCAGAGGACAGGATCACACTTCAAAATGACCTTAACAGATTAGACAACTGGGCCAAAGCAAGCAAGATGAATTTGAACAGGGAGAAATGTTGGGCAAAAAAGAAACAAAGAAAGGATGGGTGAGACCTGGCTTGAGAGCAGGACATGTGAAAAGGATCTAGGAGTCTTGGTAGACCACAAACTTGACATGAGTCAACATGTGGATGTAGCCTATATTGATTTCAGCAAGGGCTTTGACAAGGTGCCGCATGATATTCTTGTAAAGAAGCTGTTAAAATGCAGGCTAGACAATGCTACCATTCAGTGGATTTGGAACTGGCTGGCTGACCGAACCCACAGGGTGCTCATCAATGGCTCCTCTTCATCTTGGAGAGAAGTGACTAGTGGGGTGCCACAGGGTTCTGTCTTGGGCCCAGTCTTCTTCAACATCTTTATCAATGACTCGGATGATGGGCTTGAGGGCATCCAAAGCAAGATTGCAGACTACACCAAATTGGGAGGGGTGGATAATACCCCAGAGGACAGGATCACACTTCCAAATGACCGTAACAGATTAGTCAACTGGGTCAAAGCAAACAAGATGAATTTTAATGGGGAGAAATGTATAGGAGTATAGCATCTAGATCAAGGGAAGTAATAGTACCACTGTATTCTGCTCTGGTCAGACCTCACCTGGAGTACTGTGTCCAGTTCTGGGCACCACAGTTCACGAAGGATACTGACAAGCTGGAACGGGTCCAGAGGAGGGCAACCAAAATGGTCAAAGGCCTGGAAACGATGCCTTATGAATAACGGCTTAGGGAGCTGGGTATGTTTAGCCTGGAGAAGAGAAGGTTAAGGGTAGATATGATAGCCATGTTCAAATGTATCAAAGGATGTCATATAGAGGTGGGAGAAAGGTTGATTTCTGCTGCTCCAGAGAAGCAGATTCAAACTACAAGAAAGAAGATTCCACCTCAACATTAGGAAGAACTTCCTGACAGTAAGAGCTGTTTGACAGTGGAATTTGCTGCCAAGGAGTGTGGTGGAGTCTCCTTCTTTGGTGGTATTTAAGCGGAGGCTTGACAGCCATCTGTCAGGAATGCTTTGATGGTGTTTCCTGCTTGGCAGGGGGTTGGACTGGATGGTACTTGTGGTCTCTTCCAACTCTATGATTCTACTACCCTGTTTCCCCCTTTTTAATACATAGTCATAAAGTAAGCCATGGCAGGGTTTTTAAGCATTTGAGAAATATAAGACATACCCCCAAAATAAGCCATACTTCCGCGCCATGGAAACCAACCCCCACAGGCATCTCCGCTCACAGAGTCACTCCATGCGGCCAAGAGCTCTGCTTAACAGCTGATCGCGCTCCCGCCTTGCTGGCTGCATCCCCGTGCTCCGCTTGCCACCACCGCTGGGCTCACTGCTTCTTCCTTGCCTGGCCCAGCCAAGGAGCTTGGAGCACCCTGCAGCGGCGGGGGGAGCGCCTGAGCCAGTGGCCTCCGCCTGGCCTGGCCAAGGACGCCTGCTGCCCCGCCGCCCGGAACCGGTGGCTGCTGCAGTGCTGAGCACTCAAGAGAGCACAGCAGCGCCCTGAGCCAGCGTCCTGAACCGTAAAAACCGTACCAGTAATTAAAAAATAAGACATCCCACCGAAAGTAAGCCACCCTGTGTTTTTTTGAGGAAAAAAAGTTATAAGACGGTGTCTTAAAAAGGGGGAAACACGGTAGCTGACCCGGCCACGCGTTGCTGTCAGCCATATGTCAGGAATGCGTTGATGGTGTTTCCTGCTTGGCAGGGGGTTGGACTGGATGGCCCTTGTGGTCTCTTCCAACTTTATCATTCTATGATTCCAATAATCCAGTCCTCTGCTTTGTCTTTTGAGCCATACCTGATTGTTCTGTAGGAGCGAGCTGAGGATCACAAGCCTACAATTTCCCCATGTGTGATGTGGCATTCACAAAAACCTGGCAAAGCATCAAGAAATTAGACTGCCTCTTCTATACGTTTTCCCCTCTTGCAGCCCATTCTGGAACGCCATGCTTTAAGTAATAGGTTTCGCACATGCTATAAAGCAAGCTGTTATTTATGAGAGAGGTATCCCGCTGTTACCAATAATATCCTTTACTAATTATAGTGTTAGGAAATGAGGCTTTGTGCCCTTGATTTTAGCTTCTCGTGCAGTTCTTCCGCCCGCTCGGTTTCGGTTTTTCGCCAGCGATGTATTCTTTTAACAGTATTTGAGGAGTTGCTCCTATAGAGGGGAGCGGGATGGGGCCCAGCCTCGTCAAACAATATTGCCGCATTGTTTGCGCTCATGTAGGCAAGGCAAATGAGCCCCTTAGCGCCGAGTGGAAGTTGATCATAACTTTCAGAAAAGGCCCAGGTATGAACCGTGTTATCAAGATTGCTCGTTGGCGTGGGGGACGGGCTTTGGAGCAATTGTGCCGAGAGGGCAAGCGTCTTGCAGCTACAGCTCCTCTTAGAGGAGGACCCCGGAGAGATTGGCATTGAGGCACAATTCAAAGGAAACGCTGCACCTTTTTGTTACGGCATATTCTGCGCTCCCATTCAATCCTCCCCCCTCTTGTCGCTCGAATACACGACCTGTAATTCCGGCATATAAGACGACCGCCAACGTTTCCAGTTAAAATACAGTGGTGCCTCGACTTACGAATTCAATCCGTTCCGGAGGCACCTTCGTAGGTCAAAAAACGAGTAAGTCGGAAACGCGATTTCCCATAGGAATGCGTTGGAAACGGAAAAATCCGTATGTCGGAGCAACCCCATCTAAAAATTCGTAAGTCGACAATTCCCTATCTAAAACCGCTGCAGTTTCCGTTCGGATGTCGAGAATCATAGAATCCTAGAGTTGGAAGAGACCACAAGGGCCATCCAGTCCAACCCCCTGCCAAGCAGGAAACACTGCTAATCTTACAATTCTTCTCTAAATAAACTTTCAATTTCTTCCAATCTTCTTTCACCGATTCTTCCCCCTCCTCTAAAAACTAGGTGTGTCCTATGGAGCGAAAAATACGGTACACCGTATCATAAATTGAAGGGATCCTTAAATTTAAAGGTTTGTGGCTGGTGCAGTTGTGGTTTTAGGTCATACTGTACTTCCTATGGTGGGTCCAGCTGAACCGGACCTCATCCTGCCTTCCTCCTCTCAGAAGCGGCACAGAGAGAGGAAGCGCTGCTGGTTCAATGACTTAAAGTCTGTTTAGATACTTGGCAACGTCCTTCCAACGAACAGTCCATTAATAAATTCATTTCTTCTCCCCGTTTCCAGCCTCACAATCGGCCAAGTTGGCCAGAACTTCACTTTTGTGCTCACCGACATTGACAGCAAGCAGAGGTTTGGCTTCTGCCGCTTATCTTCGGGGGCCAAGACTTGCTTCTGTATCTTAAGGTAAGTCAGAATGCGGCCCTTCTTCTGCTCTGGGAAGCAATGTTGACATCCTGCTTCGGTCGCTTTTAATTGACAGTTTCCAGCTGTTCAGAGAATCACTTTCCTATCTGTTGCTCGGGAAGCCATTGCACTTCTCGCGCTAGGGTGATGACTTTTTCGTTTTCCCCCCTCCAAAATTATTTCCTGTAGCACAAATGGATGAGCTTTTACCTACGAATGACTCAAATGAAATCTATTCCATTGAAATCTTTAAAAAGGTCACGCACAAACCAGGGTGGATTTGATTTCAATCCAACTGATTTAAATCACGATTTTTTATTTTTAAAAATCTTTATTTTATTTTAATATCGCAGAATAAAACATTATTTCACACATTAAAATACAATAAATTGATTTAAGAATAATCAATACGGGGGGGGAAAAGGAAAAGGAAAAAAGAAGATCGAAAGTATAAATGTTACCGCATAGCTATACCAAAACGAAGAAACAAAACAACAACAATAAAATATTCTTTATATGCTTCCACCACCTTCTACACAGAAGCATTGTGTCTGTCCTCTGATAATAAATTAGAATCATAGAATCCTAGAGTTGGAAGAGACGCCCAGGGCCATCCAGTCCAACCCCCTGACAAGCAGGAAACACCATCAAAGCATTCTGGACATATGGCTGACAGCAACGCGTGGCCGGGTCAGCTAGTAGAATCATAGAATCATAGAGTTGGAAGAGACCACAAGGGCCATAATTGTCATTTTTCCTTCAAATACAATAATTTTGCCTTAAATTTTTTCTCCTATTTTCATATCCTGCTGGCTTAGTATAGGCATAACCATGTTTTTCCCCCATACCTGATTTTCTTTAAATCACTAGTCACCTGGTTTGAGAGCAGTACATGTGAAAAGGATCTAGGAGTCTTCGTAGACCACCAGCTTGACATGAGTCAACAGTGTGATGCAGCAGCTCAAAAAGCCAATGCAATTCTGGGCTGCATCAATAGGAGTATAGCGTCTAGATCAAGGGAAGTAATAGTACCACTGTATTCTGCTCTGGTCAGACCTCACCTGGAGTACTGGGTCCAGTTCTGGGCATCACAGTTCAAGAAGGATACTGAGAAGCTGGAATGTGTCCAGAGGAGGGCAACCAAAATGGTCAAAGGCCTGGAAATGATGCCTTATGAGGAACGGCTTACGGAGCTGGGTATGTTTAGCCTGGAGAAGAGAAGGTTAAGGGGTGATATGATAGCCATGTTCAAATATATCAAAGGATGTCATATAGAGGAGGGAGAAAGGTTGTTTTCTGCTGCTCCAGAGAAGTGGACACGGAGCGATGGATTTAAACTACAAGAAAGAAGATTCCACCTCAACATTAGGAAGAACTTCCTGACAGTAAGAGCTGTTCGGCAGTGGAATTTTCTGCCAAGGAGTGTGGTGGAGTCTCCTTTTTTGGAGGTCTTTAAGCAGAGTCTTGACGGCCACATGTCAAGAATGCTTTGATGGTGTTTCCTGCTTGGCAGGGGGTTGGACTGGATGGTCCTTGTGGTCTCTTCCAACTCTATGATTCTATTATTCTAAATCATCGTTTTCTACATCAAGACTAATTCTTGCTGGTATAACTTTAATATGCTAGTAGATGAAGATTTTTAGAATCACAACTTTTCATATTAGTTTTTTTTATCCCCAGTTTAATAGGTTAATCATTCATATTTGCACAACTTTTCTGTTGTACTTAGGAAGGAGAAAAATAACCATTACCTTAATAATAACAATTTAAATAGATTTATTCAACTGAAACAATAACATTACAGCATATGTTATTTGCTTAAACAAACATCCATGTTTGTTAACTAATTTGGCTAAAGCAAAACAATATATATATATTTTAAGAAACTTAGGCTGTCAGCCCAGCCTACACATGGAAAACCTAAATACTGTCCATTCCTAACAATCAGAAAAATATTGTTTCTATTCTGTTCACTGAACTTCTTGAAACTTTGCACAGAAGGGGTTGATTCTGTGTTCATAGGTTTGTAGAACAATAGGATGAAGGTCTTTTTCTCAACGCTGTTTTGCTGTGACGAAGAGGCATGTGATCTCTGCCGAGTCAAATTCAGTTTTGAGAACTGCAAAAGTCAACCAAGCGTCTGTGATAATATCTTGTAGGCAGAGAAACTGCCCAATCACCTTACAAAGACCTCTGGAAGAGCATGACATTGTGAATGGATTAATGGAATTTTTTTAACCCCAAAATTAAACATATACAACCTTATTCTACATAATTAAAAAACTAATCTTTATTTCATGGTGGAATAACTTTTGGATGGCAATATATTTTCCTCAAAAAGCATTTTATTTTTTAAAAAATCTGATTTAAATAAAAAAAATCCGATTTTTTTGATATATATTTTTTAAATTGTTGATTTTTATCCACCCTGGCACAAACTATTTTTAATTTTTCTTTATATTTTTATTCTAAGCACATCACTAGATTATTTTCTAGATTTTCTCTCTCCAAGTCGTCTTGCACATATTTCCATTAATCCATTATTTTTTTGCCTTGGTACATTTCTGAAATTTTACCAAGGGTTCAAGAGTGGCAGGAAGCCAACGACAATAATCAGAAATGTATCAAAAATTATTTCCTGTAGCACAAATGGATGAACTTTTTGCTCTGTTTAGGGAGACATTTAATCTTTAATCTATTATTTTATTCTTTTGTTGGAAGCCGCCCAGAGTGGCTGGGGAAACCCAGCCAGATGAGCGGGGTATAAATAATAAATTATTATTATTATTAATGACAAAGAGAACCTACAGGAGGGGTAGCAAAACACTGCCATCTAGCGACGTCTATACTGTTACTGCAGCTAAAGAAAGCTTCCTTGTGTGTTTGATCACCCTATATAATGTTGTATAGATGTGACTCTCAACCTTGGGTTCCATTTTTTAATTGTTTTGGAGACTTCAAAAATGGTCCAAAAACGGATCAATGAAATTTCTAAAATCATTTTGTGCGTGAGGTTTTCTTTATCAAATCTCTTTGAAAGTAAGATTTTATCTAATCTTTAATGAAAGCTTATCAAATTATGACACAGGGAAATGAGGTTGTAAAAACATCATCACCCTAATGCGCGCGCATTTGCGCCAGAAAACTTCTTGTGCTCTGGTGTTCTTTCTGTTATGTTATCAGCATTTTAAATTTTTTTTGACTCGGTTGTTTCTGAGTTGATGGGAGAATTATCGCCTTGTCCCTGTGATAAACAGGCTGTGAGACAGGACAGTTGCAGCCGCAAACTGGGTGCGTAGAAGTCTGTCTAGGTAATTTTTCGGTGAAGGAGATTTGATTGGAACAAGAGAGGTAATCTTTGGGAGTCGGCACACATAGTGCCATTCTCAAGCACGCCACAAGACTGTTGCTGTGTGAACAAAGGCGAGGCCTTTGACGAGGTGCCCCATGATATTCTTGAAAAGAAGCTGGTAAAATGTGGGATAGGCAATGCTCCCATTCAGTGGATTTGTAACTTGCTGGCTGACTGAACCCGAAGGGTGCTCATCCATGGCTCCTCTTCATCCTGGAGAGAAGTGACTATGATATTCTTGATTTCAGCAAGGCCTTTGACAAGGTGCCCCATTATATTCTTATAAAGAAGCTGGATAAATGCGGGCTAGGCAATGCTCCTATTCAGTAGATTTGGAGCTGGCTGGCTGACCGAACCCAAAGGGTGCTCATCCATGGCTCCTCTTCATCCTGGAGAGTAGTGACTAGTGGGGTGCCACAGGTTTCTGTCTTGGGCCCAATCTTCTTCAACATCTTCATCAATCACTTGAATGATGGGCTTGAGGGCATCCTGAGCAAGTTTGCAGATGACACCAAATTGGGAGGGATGGCTAATACTTCAAAATGACCTGAACAGATTAGACAACTGGACCAAAGCAAACAAGATGAATTTTAACAAGGAGAAATGTAAAGTACTCCCCTTGGGCAAAAGAAATGAAAGGATGGGAGACACCTGGCTTGAGAGCAGTACATGTGAAAAGGATCTAGGAGTCTTGGTAGACCACAAACTTGACATGAGTCAACAGTGTGATGCAGCAGCTCAAAAAGCCAATGCAATTCTGGGCTGCATCAATAGGAGTATAGCGTCTAGATCAAGGGAAGTAATTGTACCACTGTTTTCTGCTCGGGTCAGACCTCACCTGGAGTACTGTGCAGTTCTGGACACCACAGTTCAAGAAGGAAACTGACAAGCTGGAACGTGTCCAGAGGAGGGCAACCAAAATGATCAAAGGCCTGGAAACAATGCCTTATGAGGAACGGCTTAGGGAGCTGGGTATGTTTAGCCTGGAGAAGAGAAGGTGAAGGGGTGATATGATAGCCATGTTCAAATATTTCAAAGGATGTCATATAGAGGAGGGTGAAAGGTTGTTTTCTGCTGCTCCAGAGAAGCGGACACGGAGCAATGGAGTCAAACTACAAGAAGGAAGATTCCACCTCAACATTATGAAGAACTTCCTGACAGTAAGAGCTGTTTGGCAGTGGAATTTGCTACCAAGGAGTGTGGTGGAGTCTCCTTCCTTGGAGGCTTGACGGCCCTTTGTCAGGAATGCTTTGATGGTGTTTCCTGCTTGGCAGGTGGTTGGACTGGATGGCCCTTGTGGTCTCTTACAACTCTATGATTCTACTAGCTGACCCGGCCATGCGTTGCTGTCAGCCATATGTCAAGAATGCTTGGGTGGTGTTTCCTGCTTGGCAGGGGGTTGGACTGGATGGCCCTTGTGGTCTCTTCCAACTCTACGATTCTATGATTCTACTAGCTGACCTGGCCACGCGTTGCTGTCAGCCATATGTCAAGAATGCTTGGGTGGTGTTTCCTGCTTGGCAGGGGGTTGGACTGGATGGCCCTTGTGGTCTCTTCCAACTCTACGATTCTATGATTCTACTAGCTGACCTGGCCACGCGTTGCTGTCAGCCATATGTCAAGAATGCTTGGGTGGTGTTTCCTGCTTGGCTTTTTGAGCTGCTGCATCACACTGCTGACTCATGTCAAGTTTGTGGTCTACCAAGACTCCTAGATCCTTTTCACATGTACTGCTCTCAAGCAAGGTATCTCTCATCCTGTATTTGTGCCTTTCATGTTTTTTGCCCTAGTGCCCAACATTTCTCCCTGTTGAAATTCATCTAGTTTGATTTGGTCCAGTTGTCTAATCTGTTAAGGTCATTTGGAAGTGTGATCCATTCCTCTGGGGTATTAGCCACCCCTCCTCATTTGGTGTCCTCTGCAAACTGGACCAGGTTGCCCTCATGCCCAGCATCCAAGCCCTCTTCCATCTTGCTGCAAAGAGTGATATTGCACTACAGGAAATTATGTTTTATCCGATGTGTGCACACCCCCACAACCTATGGGCCCCCAATGCTGTTTGTTCCCGTGTGCCTCGGTGCGCGGCCAGTTGGCACGGCCGAGCCAGGAAGCTGTCAATTCGGATCGTGTTTGGGCCGCGGAGCCCTATTAAAAGAGCCTTGCCGTTGAAGGGGCGTCCGCTGTTTCCAAAGCATGGGAAAACGGGGGGGATCCCTGCACTCCTTGCCTTTGAGCTGGCAACTTCCCCTGACGGGGAGTTTTCAAGGAGCTCTGAATGAGCCGAACAAAGGCGTTCTGTGGCTAGTTTCTGGCTGAAATCCATGTCAACAGTCCCGAAGGTCACAGGTCGCCCGAGCTCACATTTATTCCCAGCAAAACCTGCTCCCGCTCCAAGCTGGAAGGAGTGCCAATTTGAAATCCCCCCGCCATAATCCTTTGAGATATTCCTGATCCGTCCACATGTTTCTGCTCAATTAAAAAAGAACTCTCCGTTGCCCGAAGCAGAGAGAGAGAGAGAGAGAGAGAGAGAGAGAGAGAGAGAGAGAACACACACAGGTGAAACGCGGAAAATTAGAATATCGTCGAAAAGCGCATTTATTTCAGGAATGCAACTTTTTTCTTTTTTTAATATTTAAAAACAAATCTTTATTTAATTCATTTAAAATCAATACAAAAACAACAACCAAATCTCAATATATATCATCCAAATAATTAATATACAAATAATTAATATACCAATAAAAATTAACTTCCAAATCACCCCGCATCGCTTAACTTTTAATCTTTTCTATTACTTGCGTTTCTTTTTCCCATTTGCAATACAAGCCTGTTTAACTTTACTCTTAATTTTTCCCATCCTATCTCAATCCCCCCCCCCATATCAGCTTAATTTAAACAGATCATCAACTCAGTTTTTATATTCTTTTTCTTAAAATACTCCTCCACATACCCCCATTCAATTCTGGACCTTTGTTTTGATGTATTTCTAATTGCTGCCGTCATTCTCTCCAGGTTCATAAATTCTATTAATTTTACCTGCCAGTCTTGGATTGTGGGCAATTCCTCTTTTCTCCATTTTTGGGCGATCAGCAATCTTGCCGCAGCACACGTGTACAAGAAGATATTCTTTCTATTATCCGGTATATTATCTGGTATTAAACTTAATAATATTTCAGGAATGCAACTTAAAAGGTGCAAAGCAAGATATGTCAAGCCTTGATTGGTTGTCATTGTAATTATTTGTTGTTAGGCGGGTCAATTATAAATGGAATGGAATGAATGATGAGCCACAGCAAGGCGTGGCAGGGCCAGCTAGTGTAATGAATTAAATGTCCTAGCGATGTTTATTTTTCTTTACTTTTGTCTTCTTGTAACTTTGTTTTATTCTGTGGAATTTCCAAAAGAAAGCATTTGAAAAATTAAAATTAAGTAAAATAATAATGAGTTGCATTACTGAAATCAATGCACTTTTCGACGAGATTATCATTTTCTGAGTTTCACCTATAATTTCTTAAAGGAAGAAGCAGGGCAAACACTTTAACATTTTCCTGAATAGCCAGATACCTGTTTCTAAGTTCATTGAGTTCATACTTCATTTTGGTCATATAGGAGGCTACCTCTACAGGGGAAACTCGGGAAATCAGAATATCATCGAAAAGTGCATTTATTTCAGTACAGTAACGCAATTTAAAAGTGAAACCAATATATGAGATAGAGGCGTAACATGCTAAGCAAGATATGTCAAGCCTTGATTGGTTGTCATTGTAATTATTTGTCCTTAGGCGGGTCAATTATAAATGGAATGGAATGAATGATGAGCCACAGCAAAGCGTGGCAGGGCCAGCTAGTGGAATTAATGGAATGTAATAGCGATGTTTATTTTTGTATGATTGTAACTATTTGTTTTATTACTGTGGGATTTCCAAAAAAAGCATTTCTCAAAATGAAAGGATAATAATAATAATAATAATAATTTATTATTTATACCCCGCCCATCTGGCTGGGCTTCCCCTGCCACTCTGGGTGGCTTCCAACAAACATTAAAATACAGTACATCAAATATCACTTATTAACATAGCTGCCAAGTCTCCCATATTCCCCGGGAAACCCCCGTTTTTCCAGCCGTTCCCAGCTGGAAAAACGGATGTTTTTGTTTTTTCCTGGTTTACTTACCGGCCGGGGGAGGTTCCTTCTGCGCATGCCTGGAGTCTCTGGACATGTGCAGAAGCGATTTCTGGCGTGACGGCCCTTTTGCAACTGGGCGGAACATGCTCAGAAGCGACTTTCGATGCTGCTCTGCCCAGTTTCAAAATGGCCGCAGCGCGACTTCTGGTGCGGTGGCCATTTTGGAACCGGGCAGAGCATGCTCAGAAGTGACTTTCGGTGCTGCTCTACCCAGTTCCAAAATGGCGGCAGCGCTACTTCCGGTCTGCCGATCCCTTATTTTTCCGGCAGGAACTTGGTAGGTATGCATATTAAAAACTTCCCTAAACTAAAAATAAAAAACCCAAGATGTTACTAAAATCAATGCATTTTTCGGCGATATTCTACTTTTCCGAGTTTCACCTGTACTAGTTTTTAATTTACTATTAACAGTGAGCTGTATTCCAGCAAACCACATTGCAAATACCTGTACAGGTGAAACTCGGGAAATTAGAATATTGTCGAAAAGTGCATTTATTTCAGTAATGCCATTTAAAAGCTGAAACCAATATATGAGATAGATGGATGGCATACAAAGCAAGATATGTCCAGCCTTTAATTGTTGTAATTGTAATTATTTGTCCTTAGGCGGGTCAATTATAAATGGAATGGAACAAATAATGAGTCACAGAAACGCATGGCAGGGCCAGCTAGTGTAATTCATGAAATGTCATAGCGATGTTGATTTTTGTTGATTTTTGTATTCTTGTAACTATTTCTTTTCTTACTGTGGAATTTCCAAAAGAAAGCATTTGTCAAAATTTAAAGAAACGGAAAATAATAATAGGTTGCACTACTGAAATAAATGCACTTTTCGGCGATATTCTAATTTTCCAAGTCATGCATCTATCTCATAGATTGGTTTCACCTTTTACGATGCGTTACTGAAATAAATGCACTTTTCGACAATATTCTAATTTGCCGAGTTTCACCGGTATTTTTGTGATGATGATGGGTTTTTTGTTTGTTTTCCAGCCAGTAAAAGAGAACAAGGGAAGGGGCAAGTTGTTCCACAATACTGACGCTCAAAAAGAGCACATTGTAGTGAAATATTACAAAACTGCAAGGAATAATGAAGGGCATTTATTTCAGTAATGCAACTTAAAAGGTGCAACCAATATATGAGATAGATGCGTGACATGCAAAGCAAGATATGTCAAGCCTTGCTTTGTTGTAATCTGTTGTAATTGTAATTATTGGTCGTTAGGTGGGTCAATTATAAATGGAATGCTCTAAACAACAACAGGGCTGAAAGGCCATAGGGAACGTCTTAGGCAGCAACACTCTCTGTCCAGGAGCCTGGAAGAATCATAGAATCCTAGAGTTGGAAGAGACCACAAGGGCCATCCAGTCCAGCCCCCTGGCAAGCAGGAAACACCATCAAAGCATTCTTGACATATGACTGACAGCAACGCGTGGCCTGGTCAGCTAGTAGAATCGTAGAATCATAGAGTTGGAAGAGACCACAAGGGCCATTCAGTCCAACCCCCTGCCAAGCAGGAAACACCACCAAAGCATTCTTGACATATGGCTGACAGCAACGCGTGGCCGGGTCAGCTAGTAGAATCATAGAATCATAGAGTTGGAAGAGACCACGAGGGCCATCCAGTCCAACCCCTGCCAAGCAGGAAACACCATCAAAGCATTCTTGACATATGCCTGTCAAGCCTCCGCTTAAAGACCTCCAAAGAAGGAGACTCCACCACACTCCTTGGCAGCAAATTCCATTGCTGAACAGCTCTTACTGTCAGGAAGTTCTTCCTAATGTTGAGGTGGAATCTTTGTTTGGTGCCTGGGATATTTTTCCAGCACTCTTCTAGCTCTTGCCAGTCATACTGGCAGGATCTAGCCAATGGTTGCATCTCTTAAGAGCAGCCCTACTCATCTAAGCACAGCACAGCAAAGCTTTGGTAGTAGTTATAATGAATGCATGCAATTATTTGTATCTCTCTTACACCACAAAAGCTAGGAGATTTCAGGATTTCTAACTTCTTCACCTCCCTGTTTTTCGGGTGGTGGAGAGGAAAACAAATGAACAACATGGGGGGGAGGTGTGGGAAGGAGCTGGAAACTGCCTCAACCATCAAATACCTGTGGTATAATTCAAAGCTGTACTTTTGAGAGGGCTCAAAATGTCTTCTCACAGCATCATAGAATCATCGAGTTGGAAGAGACCACAAGGGCCATCCAGTCCAACCCCCTGCAACACAGGAAACACCAAGAAAGCATTCTTGACATATGGCTGACAGCAACATGTGGCAGGGTCAGCTAGTAGAATCCTAGAGTTGAAAGAGACCACAAGGGCCACTACTGATCTAGTCGTTTAGTCGTGTCCGACTCTTTGTGACCCCATGGACCAGAGCACGCCAGGCACTCCTGTCTTCCACTGCCTCCCGCAGTTTGGTCAAACTCATGTTCGTAGCTTCAAGAACACTGTCCAACCATCTCATCCTCTGTCGTCCCCTTCTCCTTGTGCCCTCCATCGTTCCCAACATCAGGGTCTTTTCAAGGGAGTCTTCTCTTCTCAAGAGGTGGCCAAAGTCTTGGAGCCTCAACTTCAGGATCCGTCCTTCCAGTGAGCACTCAGGGCTGATTTCCTTCAGAATGGATAGGTTTGATCTTCTTGCAGTCCATGGGACTCTCAAGAGTCTCCTCCAGCACCATAATTCAAAAGCATCAATTCTTCGGCGATCAGCCTTCTTGAGGGTCCAGCTCTCACTTCCATACATCGCTACTGGGAAAACCATAGCTTGAACTAGACGGACCTTTGTCGGCAAGGTGATGTCTCTGCTTTTTAAGATGCTATCTAGGTTTGCCATTGCTTTTCTCCCAAGAAGCAGGGGTCTTTTAATTTTGTGACTGCTGTCACCATCTGCAGTGATCAAGGAGCCCAAGAAAGTGAAATCTCTCACTGCCTCCATTTCTTCCCCTTCTATTTGCCAGGAGGTGATGGGACCAGTGACCATGATCTTGGTTTTTTTGATGTTGAGCTTCAGGCCATCTTTTGCGAGCTCTTTCACCCTCATTCAAAGGTTCTTTAATTCCTCCTCACCTTCTGCCATCAAGGTTGTGTCATCGGCATATATGAGGTTGTTGATATTTCTTCTGGCAATCTCGATTCCGATTTGGGATTCATCTAGTCCAGCCTTTTACATGATGAATTCTGCATATAAGTCAAATAAGCAGGGAGACAATATACAGGCTTGAGCATGTTGGTAGGTTGGTCGAATTGGATAAAGCCAGGTCCCGCGCTTCGTCCCTGTTTAGAATCCATTTACAGATTTTGTCTTTGTCCCAAGCGATCAGATTGGAAAAATCTGGGAGGGAATAGCGTTCACAGATGGTCTCCATCCCTTTTGACCAAGTGCGGTTACCAGGAAAGGCTAAAAAGGCTTGTTTAGCAAGAGTCGAGTTTGGGGCTTCTGCAACTGTTTTATAGTACAGTGGTACCTCATTTTAAGTACACCATGGGTTCCAGAAGTCTGTACTTAAACTGAAGCATACTTAACCTGAAGCGAACTTTCCCATTGAAAGTAATGGAAAGAGGATTAATCCATTCCAGACGGGTGCGTGGAGTACTTAAACTGAAGCGTATTTAACCTGAAGTGAACTTTCCCATTGAAAGTAATGGAAAGTGGATTGATCCGTTCCAGACGGTCCGCGGAGTACTTAAACTGAAGCGTACTTAACCTGAAGCGAACTTTCCCATTGAAAGTAATGGAAAGTGGGTTAATCCATTCCAGACGGGTGCGCGGAGTACTTAAACTGAAGCGTACTTAACCCGTAGTATGAGTGCAATTGGTTCTGGAAGTCCGTACTTAACCTGAAGCATACTTAACCTGAAGCGAACTTTCTCATGGAAAGTAATGGAAAGTGGATTAATCCGTTCCAGACGGGTGCACAGAGTACTTAAACTGAATCGTGCTTAACCTGAAGCGAACTTTCCCATTGAAAGTAATATAATGGAAAGTGGGTTAATCCGTACCAGATGGGTCTGCGGAGTACTTAAACTGAAGGTACTTAAGCCGAGGTATGACTGTAGGTGATTAGAAGGGGTTTATACATCTTTAAACCCCTTTGGGTTGAAAAGAGAAGTGATAAAGCTCTCTCCAGAATTTGTCACTGGTGGTTTAGGAGGCTGGATTAAGAAGAGTTGACAGTATTTAAGACAACAACAATAGAATCATAGAATCATGGAGTTGGAGGAGACCACAAGGGCCATCCAGTCCAACCCCCTTGCCAAGCAGGAAACACCAAATAACTTGAGCAATTATTTAAAAAAAGAATAATAAGCCACTGGTGAGACTGCAAAGCCACCTGATTCCGTCTTCCTGTGTTCCCTGCCAAAGGCATCCGGCTGAAAATGGGATTTTATTAGTAAGGGATTCTGCTTATCCTCAAAGTCAGCACTGGCTGCTGCGGAAGGGACCGTGAAGAGACAGGCGACAGCCCACTGCTGCTTTCAAGGGAAGAACTGAAGGTAGGAAATATGACTTCAGCAAGGACTGCCACAAACGCCGAGGAACTGCCGCCTCCCAGGTCTTTGATGCAAAAATACTATCACAATTCTTACCCGTTTCCCCTTTTTAAAGACGCCGTCTTATCATTTTTTCCCCTGAAAGAAACACAGGGGGGCTTACTTTCAGTGGGATGTCTTATTTTTTTTATTACCGGTACGGTTTTTACGGCTCCGGGTGCTGCTGGGCTCTCTGGAGTGCTCGGCGCTGCAGCAGCCACCGGTTCCGGGCGGCAGGGCAGCAGGTGTCCTTGGCCGGGCCAGACGGAGGCCGCTGGCTCAGGCGCTCCCTCTGCCTGCTGCTGCAGGGCGCTCCAAGCTCCTTGGCCGGGCCAGGCAAGGAAGAAGCAGTGAGCCCAGCGGTGGCGGCAAGCACAAAAGCGGCAGGGACGGCGGTGGACGAGAAGGCGGAGCGCGGGGATGCAGCCAGCAAGGCGGGAGCGCGATCTGCTGTTAAGCGGAGCTCTTGGAGCGCCGCTTCACAGCGGATCGCACTCCTGTAGTGCCGGCCGAATGGAGTGACTCTGTGAGTGGAGGTGGTTTCCACAGCGTGGAAGTATGACTTGTTTTCGTGGTATGTCTTCTATTTCTCAATTGCTTCAAAACCCTGCCATGACTTACTTTGTGACTATGTATTAAAAAAGGGGAAACAGGGTACAGTGGTGCCTCGCTAGACGAATTTAATTCATTCCACGGGTCTATTCTTATAACGGAAAATTTGTCTAGCGAATCCCATAGGAATGCATTGATTTTTTATATTTCCCCCCCATAGGAACGCATTAATTGAATTTCAATGCATTCCTATGGGAAACCGTGATTCGCTAGACAAATTTTTCATAAAATGAATTTGTCTAGCAAGGCAACCTCCGCTAGAAAAATCCTTTCTTTAAGCGAAAATTTCATCTTACAGGGCGTTTGTTAAGCGAAGCACCACTCTATATGGATCCCAGATCTGCAGCTTTAAAAAACCTCCCTCTCTTAGAGGCATTTCAAATTAAAGTTTTTTCGTTGCCTGCTAGGGATCCCCCCTTATGTATCTAACATAGCGGTCCGTTTGGAGGTTGTACAAATATCCCCGTCAGTGCTTGGATATGGATATTGAAGATCCATGATTGGTTAAAGCTTACAGTGGAACCTCAGTTTACGAACACCTCGGTTTATGGATTTCCGGTTTACGAACGCCGCGGACACATCTGGAATGGATTGATCCACTTTCCATTACTTTCCATGGGAAAGTTCACTTCAGTTTATGAACGCTTCAGTTTATGAACAGATTTCCGGAACCAATTGTGTTCATAAACCGAGGTACCACTGTATTTTATTCCTTGTTGGGCTGGCACCCTTAACCTTATTAGACGCCTACCAATCTAAATGGAAAGCTACATTACTTGAAAAGCTGAAAGGCTTGTAAAGAAGCTGGTAAAATGCAGGCTAGACAATGCTTCCATTCAGTGGATTTGGAACTGGCTGACTGACCGAACCCAAAGGGTGCTCATCAATGGCTCCTCCTCATCCTGGAGAGAAGTGACTAGTGGGGTGCCACGAGGTTCTGTCTTGGGCCCAGTCTTATTCAACATCTTCATCAATGACTTGGATGATGGGCTTGAGGGCATCCTGAGCAAGTTTGCAGACTACACCAAATGGGGAGGGGTGGCTAATACCCCAGAGGACAGGATCACACTTCAAAATGACCCTAACAGATTAGACAACTGGGCCAAAGCAAACAAGATGAATTTGAACAAGGAGAAATGTAAAGTACTAAACTTCCCCCCAAAACAACAACAACGAAAGGATCTGTGACACCTGGCTTGAGAGCAGTACATGTGAAAAGGATCTAGGAGTCTTGGTAGACCACCAACTTGACATGAGTCAACAGTGTGTTGTAGCAGCTCAAAAAGCCAACGCAATTTTGGGCTGCATCAAGCTGGAACGTGTCCAGAAGAGGGCAACCAAAATGATCAAAGGCCTGGAAACGATGCCTTATGAGGCATCTTTGGAGGTCTTTAAGCAGAGGCTTGACAGGCCTCTGTCAGGATGCTTTGATGGTGTTTCCTGCTTGGCAGGGGGTTGGACTGGATGGCCCCTGTGGTCTCTTCCAACTCTAGGATTCTATTCTATGAGAAGAAGCACTAGGCCAGGCTTACGAGTGGCAATCCTCAATATGAAGCCCAGCAAGCACTCTCTCCAAATCAGAACCCTCCAGGTCAGTATCCTACGCTGGAGCAAGGCCCAGCACGCGAAATGTACTTGTCCAAGGACCGGATCAGGCAACCTTAAGTACCATTTCAATCCAGTTCAAAGACTCTCTTCTCCTGCCAATCACAGAGGCCCACCACTGTTGCCCACCTGCTCCTTTCTGTGCTTGAACATAGCTCTCGAGGCTCCCGCTCCTCCGAGGCTTCCCTTCATGGCCCTGAGTCCCTAACAAGACATTTTTCTGAGAAAGCCAACGTCCTTTCGGTCATGTTGGAACAGCTGAAAACCCTCCCCACCCACAGCGCTTGATGGCAGCCGTCCACCCCTGCCGGATCTAGAGTGTTTTTCCCCATCATCGTCCCCATCCTTCAACCCCTGTTTTGTGCTTGCCTTTAGAGGTCATTGCTGGCCAGATGGAAAATATTAAAGAAAACGGGTTGCAAGTAAATCAATCGGCCGCAGAGCGCTGCCAAGAACCACCCCCCCGGCTAACTACAAGCAGATTTGCAAGTAGGCCTGCTCTGTTACAGTTGGAGAGTTGGCACATCCTTTGCCCTGCCGATCAGCGGGAGGGCAAGGGGCCAGCGGAGAGTGGCTACTGTGCCAAACAGACTGTGGAAGTCTTGCTGCTTGAATGCTTCAGCAAAAAGAGGGAGAATGGATGGGCTTCTTCTGTAAACAACTCCCTGTCTCTTTGGCTGTGGGGTACATTAAAATAAAAAATAGAAAAGGAACCACACATATTACCGTATTTTTTCACTCCATAGGACACATCTGACCATAAATGTAAAGTACTACACTTGGGCCAAAAAAATGAAAGGCACAAATACAGGATGGGAGACACCTGGCTTGAGAGCAATACATGTGAAAAGGATCTAGGAGTCCTGGTAGACCACCAACTTGACATGAGACAACATTGTGATGCAGCAGCTCAAAAAGCCAATGCAATTCTGGGCTGCATCAATAGGAGTATAGCATCTAGATCAAGGGAAGTAATAGTACCACTGTATTCTGCTCTGGTCAGACCTCACCTGGAGTACTGTGTCCAGTTCTGGGCACCACAGTTCAAGAAGGAGACTGACATATGGCTGACCCGGCCACGCGTTGCTGTCAGCCATATGTCAGGAATGCTTTGATGGTGTTTTCTGCTTGGCAGGGGGTTGGACTGGATGGCCCTTGTGGTCTCTTCCAACTCTCTGATTTTATGATGGTGTTTCCTGCTTCGCAGGGGGTTGGACTGGATGGCCCTTGTGGTCTCTTCCAACTCTATGATTCTATGATTCCAAGGAGTGGCAGCCCAGCAGGCGCCCATGCCCACCGAGAGAGCCCCCTCCCCTGTTTCCACATGTGGTTTCCCTCCTCTCACACCTCTCCCTTCCCCCTTCTCTAATTATCAGTCTGTGTCCCAAGGGGCTCTGGCTAGCTTTCTGTTTTCCGGAAGGAGGAAGTTGCCGTCTAATCTCCCCGCCTGGATGTTGTGTGTGTCTGTCAGCAGTCAAGAGGGGCTTTGCCCTTGACAGCTGCCTTCTGGACCCGCTTAAGCAAGCCCGAACCAAAGAAGTGACCGAGGGCTCCTGAAAGAAAAAGGAAATATTCCAGGCTGCATCCCTCTTTCCCTCCTCTTTGAAGCCGGGGGGGGGGGATTTGGGTGCCCCCTAGGTGATGTGCTAATGCATTTTGCATTAGTGCTAAAAGACAGCTCCCAACCCACCCGGGGCCAAAGGGTTAATAAAAAGTGGCAGGGTTTTAACGGCTACTGTTATGGTTGCTTGGCAACTGGAGAAGGTGCCTTCGGAAGGCCTAATTAATGAATGGGAGGAGAACGAGTTTCTGGTAAATAAAGCTCAGTAGTGCTTTTGTTTGGGAAGCTCCGAAAACTTTGCTTTTCGAATTCCATCCCGAGGCAGGAAAAAATAAAATATTAGCACTCCGGAAACCCTCTCCCAAGGTTCTGATTAAGTCCCTTTTTGCTTATATTTGTAAAAAAAACCAACCAAAAACCGTCCTTTGATAGTATAAAAGGCAGGACATTCAGGAAAAACATGTTACGATTTAGAGACGAAATACTGTATATTCCTGCATAGAAGACTGTTTTTTGACCCGGGAAAATCTTCTCCAAAGTCGCGGGTCGTCTTATACGCCGGGTCGTATTTCTTATCACTGTATATTCCTGCGTATAAGACTCCTTTTTAACCCAGGAAAACCGTCTCCAAAGTCGGGGGTCGTCTTCTACGCCGGGTCGTATTTCTTATAGAGCGAGTATATTCCAAACTCTCTATTTTAACTGGAAAAGTTGGCAGTCGTCTTATACGCCGGAATATACAGCACACTAAAATTCACACCAAGCAGGGGCGTCTTAGCAATGGAGGTTGCTATCGCGGGGAGCAACGGCGCCACGTTCTGGAGGGCGCTGGAAGGTGCCAGGGAAGGGGTCCGGGGCGGTAGGGGCGGCCTGGCCGCCGGCGGGGGGAAGGCAGAGGAGACGATCGGTGGCGGCGAGCTGGGTGCGCAACGATCAGCCCTTTATCCCTCCGCCGCTCATCATGGGATTGAAACTGAAACTTCAGGCCTCATCATGGGACTAAAACTACCTTGGTTGCACTGGTCGATGATCTCCGGCGGGCTAGGGACAAAGGGGAGAGCTGTTTCCTAGATCTGCTGGATCTCTCAGCGGCTTTGGACATCATCCTTCTGGACCGTCTAGAGGGGTTGGGAGCTGGCGGCACTGTCATGCAGTGGTTCCGCTCCTTCCTCCTGGGCCGTGTTCAGAAAGTGGTGTTGGGGGATGAGTGTTCAGACCCCTGGGCTCTCACTTGTGGGGTGCCTCAGGGTTCTGTCCTCTCCCCCATGCTTTTTAACATCTACATGCAGCTGCTGGGAGAGATAATCAGGGGGTTTGGGCTGGGTGTTCATCAATATGCAGATGATACCCAGCTCTACCTCTCTTTCAAATCAGAACCGGTGAAGGTCCTGTGTGAGTGCCTGGAGGCGGTTGGAGGATGGATGGCAGCTAACAGATTGAGGTTGAATCCTGACAAGACAGAAGTGCTGTTTGTGGGGGGCAGGAGACGGGCAGGTGTGGAGGACTCCCTGGTCATGGACGGCTCATCAATGGCTCCTCCTCATCCTGGAGAGTAGTGACTAGTGGGGTGCCACAGGGTTCTGTCTTGGGCCCAGTCTTCTTCAACATCTACAACATCTTCATCAATGACTTGGATGATGGGCTTGAGGGCATCCTGAGCAATTTGCAAATGAAAGGCACAAATACAGGATATACCCTCTTCTATATATGACATCCTTTTATATATTTGAACTTGGCTATCATATCACCCCTTAACCTTCTCTTCTCCAGGCTAAACATACCCAGCTCCAGTTACAGGTAGGTAGCCGTGTTGGTCTGAGTCGAAGCAAAATAAAAAAAATTCCTTCAGTAGCACCTTAAAGACCAACTAAGTTTATATTTTGGTATGAGCTTTCGTGTGCATGCACACTTCTTCAGATACCCAGCTCCCTAAGCTGTTCCTCATAAGGCATTGTTTCCAGGCCTTTGACCATTTTCGTTGCCCTCTTCTGAACACGTTCCAGCTTGTCAGTATCCTTCTTGAACTGTGGTGCCCAGAAATGGACACAGTACTCCAGGTGAGGTCTGACCAGAGCAGAATACAGTGGTACTATTACTTCCCTTGATCTATATGTTATACTCCTATTGATGCAGCCCAGAATTGCATTGGCTTTTTGAGCTGCTGCATCACACTGCTGACTCATGTCAAGTTTGTGGTCTACCAAGACTCCTAGATCCTTTTCACATGTACTGCTCTCAAGCCAGGTGTCACCCATCCTGTATTCGTGCCTTTCAGACGTTGAATAAGATTGGGCCCAAGACAGAACCCTGTGGCATCCCACTAGTCACTACTCTCCAGGATGAGGAGGAGCCATTGATGAGCACCCTTTGGGTTCGGTCAGTCAGCCAGTTACAAATCCACTGAATGGTAGCATTGTCTAGCCCGCATTTTACCAGCTTCTTTACAAGAATATCATGGGGCACCTTGTCAAAGGCCTTGCTGAAATCACGATTGGCTACATCCACTCTCTCTAGTGCAGTTCTTTTCAGATGAAGGAAGGGCACACAAAGGGAGTAGGGAGAGATGCCATACTGAACACTGAAGCTGCTGTTGAAGGCCCTGCTGGAGATGCCTCAATGGCATCAGCGGCGGTGGGCAAAGGCCATCTCAGGAGGGACCTCCGTAGCAGCCCATTGTTTCCCGAAAGCCTACAGCAACCTCTACAACCCCCCAGATCCTCCACAATTGCAAGAGACGTTTGAAGTCCAGCCTGTTCCTCTCCATGCTGTGACACAGTAGGGAAGGACGTCCCTTTCTGTGTACATCGAAGCAGAAAGGATTTTTTTTTTGGAGGGGAGGTTAGCTCTAAAGAGGTTTGCCCATTAGCTGCAAAGCATTTCGGTTGTGGGATGTAGGGGCGAAAGGGTGAGGTTTTACAGTCCCTCCGAGCTATGTTGATGTCCATGAAAATAGGTGGGAGCCCCAATAAACTCCAGGACGCGGCAGCGCCGACTCCCTACCCTCCTCCCTGGGCAGAGCCGTAAAGCTTTTTTAATTTTCTCGGCCTGGAAGCAAAAAGAATCTGTTCTAAGGAGAACGGAGAATAAAGATCAGGGCGGGGCGGGGCGCTGCTCGTGACACCTAATAAAGGTAGAGACAGAGGACTCGAAATGAAAGTCTGTTTGCATTTACCAAGCAAACATGGACTATTAAGAGTACAAAGACGTCTCTAGTAAAGGCAAGGAAGGGCAGACCCTCTGGCAAGCGGGGAGCCCGAAGCACATGGCAAGAAGATGGGGAATTGCTGACATGCACAAAATGTGGTCAGCATAGGAGAAGAGGACGAGAGATTGATCAAGGGCCACTGGGCTGTCGTGCCACTACGGAAGGAGAATCATTGAATCCTAGAGTTGTAAGAGACCACAAGGGCCATCCAATCCAGCCTGCTGCCAAGCAGGAAACACCATCAAAGCATTCGTGACATATGGCTGACAGCAACACGTGGCTGGGTCAGCTAGTAGAATCATAGAATCATAGAGTTGGAAGAGAACACAAGGGCCATCCAGTCCAACCCCCTGCCAAGCAGGAAACACCATCAAAGCATTCTTAACATATGCCTCTCAAGCCTCCGCTTAAAGACCTCCAAAGAAGGAGACTTCACCACACTCCTTGGCAGCAAGTTCCACTGCCGAACAGCTCTTACTGTCGGGAAGTTCTTCCTAATGTTGAGGTGGAATCTTCTTTCTTGTAGTTTGAATCGATTGCTCCGTGTCCGCTCTCTGGAGCAGCAGAAAACAGTCTTTCTCACTCCACTATATGACATCCTTTGATATATTTGAACATGGCTATATATGTTCAAATATAGAGAGGGATTGCATTTTGCTGAGTGCCAGCAAGAACCCTTTGAACTGCTTTTATGGCCAAGTAAGGTAGCAGGCAGAGCTCAGGGCATGTGCAGAGAGACTGCGGGAAGTCCTCCGGCTCCATTCCTCCTCAGCCGCCGGTCCACCATAAGGAATTGTTCCAGCCTTCATGGCAGGCTTATCCCTGCTGCCTTCCCCTGCCTTCCTGCTGGTAATCGTATCATATCATATCATAATTTGTTGTTGTTTAGTCGTGTCCGACTCTTTGTGACCCCATGGACCAGAGCGCGCCAGGCACTCCTGTCTTCCACTGCCTCCCGCAGTTTGGTCAAACTCATGTTGGTAGCTTCAAGAACACTGTCCAACCATCTCGTCCTCTGTCGTCCCCTTCTCCTTGTGCCCTCCATCTTTCCCAACATCAGGGTCTTTTCCAGGGAGTCTTCTCTTCTCATGAGGTGGCCAAAGTCTTGGAGGATGTTGGTAGCTTCGAGAACACTGTCCAACCATCTCGTCCTCTGTCGTCCCCTTCTCCTAGTGCCCTCAATCTTTCCCAACATCAGGGTCTTTTCAAGGGAGTCTTCTCTTCTCATGAGGTGGCCAAAGTCTTGGAGCCTCAGCTTCAGGATCTGTCTTTCCAGTGAGCACTCAGGGCTGATTTCCTTCAGAATGGATAGGTTTGATCTTCTTGCAGTCCATGGGACTCTCAAGAGTCTCCTCCAGCACCATAATTCAAAAGCATCAATTCTTCGGCGATCAGCCTTCTTTGTGGTCCAGCTCTCACTTCCATACATCACTACAGGGAAAACCATAGCTTGAACTAGACGGACCTTTGTCGGCAAGGTGATGTCTCTGCTTTTTAAGATGCTGTCTAGGTTTGTCATTGCTTTTCTCCCAAGAAGCAGACGTCTTTTAATTTCGTGACTGCTGTCACTATCTGCAGTGATCAAGGAGCCCAAGAAAGTAAAATCTCTCACTGCCTCCATTTCTTCCCCTTCTATTTGCTAGGAGGTGATGGGACCAGTGGCCATGATCTTGGTTTTTTTGATGTTGAGCTTCAGACCATATTTTGCGCTCTCCTCTTTCACCCTCATTCAAAGGTTCTTTAATTCCTGCTCACTTTCTGCCATCAAGGTTGTGTCTTCTGCATATCTGAGGTTGTTGATATTTCTTCTGGCAATCTTAATTCAGCGACACCACTGTAATTGTAATTATTTGTTGTATCCTTCTTGAACTGTGGTGCCCAGAACTGGACACAGTACTCCAGGTGAGGTCTGACCAGGGCGGAATACTGTGGTATTATTACTTCCCTTGATCTCGATCAGGCACCCCCAAACTTCGGCCCTCCAGATGTTTTGGACTACAATTCCCATCTTCCCTGACCACTGGTCCTGTTAGCTAGGGATCATGGGAGTTGTAGGTCAAAACAGCTGGAGGGCCGCAGTTTGGGGACGTCTGATATAAACAAATGGAAAAAACTAAACAAGGAATGACAGGTAAAATCTATAAGAGGATGATTACAAATAAAGAACCGACAACCCAACTGATTCAAAAGATGTGGAGTAAGGAAGAACAAAGGAGCGAATCAAAGGTCGAAAGGATAATTAAAGGAATAGACGAGATTAAAATATGCAAACTTAGGGAGCTCGAACTCAAATTCTTTCTCCCAGCTAGCTAATATGATACCAGGATCGTGAGGCAAAATTTCAATCTGTAGGCGCAGGGTCTAAATATGAACCGATTTGTCCCACTGTTGACTCATGCCAGACTGTGATCTACTTACAGAGTTAAAAACTGGCATTGATCCATCCCCTTTTGGGGGATTCAGGTCAAAATTGCTGAGCTTTTCTTAGGGAGAAGGAACACCCTGTTTTGGGGGGGTGCAGGGCAGAAAAATTGAGTTTTTAGGGAAGCCAACGTTGTTGAGCTTCTTTGGTGGAGCCAGTGATCTACCAATGATCTGCCACAGACGTCCAGTGATCTACAGGTAGATCCCGATGTGATATCATGAGGAAAGGTGTTTGAAAAGCACCAGTGGGTTCACAGGTGAGGGGATGGTTTTCAAAGCCAGGGGATGAAGCAGGTGAAGAGGTCTTTCCTCACAGTTCAGTTAACCTACAATCATTTGTGTCTGTAAGAGAGTTGGAGAGTGATTTGTTCAAATGGTTCTGTTTTGCAAAGAAACTTCCATTCTCTTAATGTTGCTTTTGTGTGCTATAAACATTAGTCTTGGCTTCCTCACATGTCACTGGTATGCATAATCATAAAATCATAGAATCATAGAGTCGGAAGAGACCACAAGGGCCATCCAGTCCAACGCCCTGGCAAGCAGGAAACACCATCAAAGCATTCTTGACATATGGCTGACAGCAACGCGTGGCCGGGTCAGCGAGTAGAATCATAGAGTTGGAAGAGACCACAAGGGCCATGCAGTCCAACCCCCTGCCAAGCAGGAAACACCATCAAAGCATTATTGACATATGCCTGTCAAGCCTCTGCTTAAAGACCTCCAAAGGAGACTCCAACACACTTATTGGCAGCAAATTCCACTGTTGAACAGCTCTGTCAGTCATATATTTACAGTCATACCTCGGTTTAAGTACGCTTCAGTTTAAGTACTCCGCGGACCCATCTGGAACGGATTTATCCACTTTCCATTACTTTCAATGGGAAAGTTCACTTCACATTAAGTATGGGCCTCGGTGCAGTATACCTGAAGGAGCGTCTCCACCTCCATCGTTCTGCCCGGGCACTGAGTTCCAGCACCGAGGGCCTTCTGGTGGTTCCCTCGTTGCGAGAAGCCAAGTTGCAGGGAACCAGGCAGAGGGCCTTCTCCATGGTGGCGCCTGCCCTGTGCAACGCCCTCCCAACAGATGTCAAAAAGGAAAACAACTACCAGACTTTTAGAAGACATCTGAAGGCAGCACTATTCAGGGAGGCTTTTAATGTTTAATAGATTACTGTGTTTTATTTTTCTGTTGGAAGCCGCCTAGATTGGCTGGGGAAACCCAGCCAGATGGGCGGGGTATAAATAATAAATTATTATTATTATTATTATTATTATTATTATTATTATTATTATTGAGCATGTGTTCAAGATACACATTCTTTTCAAATCTGGGGTCATAACTTGGTCTTTGATGTCGCCTCTGGGGCTGCATGCCCTGACTATAGACGTTTAAGGGAAATCTCCCGCGGGCCTGCAACTAAGCAAACTCCGCTGCATGGAAAGATCAACTGGCCATTCCTCAAAAGGGCCTTGGTGGAGAGAATTGGCGGAGGCCATGAAAGCCAGGAGGTAAAAGCTCCAGGGGGCGTCTTTCTTCAAAGGACGACAGACGGCCTGAGCATAGGGCCGCCTCCCTTTCGCTTTAACGAATCTGGTTCTGATTGTAGTGACTGAGGTTCAATTCCCTGCATCATATAAATTGAACAAAGGGTGCCCATCCATTCCTCCTCATCCTGGAGAGTAGTGACGAGTGGGGTGCCACAGGGTTCTGTCTTGGGCCCAGTCTTATTCAACATCTTTATCAATGACTTCCCCTTCATGGATCAATGCCTTGTCGTGGCGAAGGGGCTTGAATAACTCAGAGAAGCTATGAGCTATGCCATGCAGGGCCACCCAAGATGGACAGGTCATAGTGGAGAGTTTTGACTAAACGTGATCCACCTGGAGAAGGAACTGGCAAGCCACTCCAGTATCCCTGCCAAGAAAACTCCATGGACAAAGACAACAGGCATATAAAAGTTATGACGCTGGAAGATGAGCCCCTCAGGTCGGAAGGCGTCCAACATGCTACTGAGGAAGAGCGGAGGACAAGTACAAGTAGATTCAGAGCTGATGAAGCGGCTGGGCCAAAGCCGAAAGGACGCTCAGTTGCGGATATGCCTGGAAGCAAAAGGAAAGTCCGATGCTGTAAAGAAAAATATTGCATAGGAACCTGGAATGTAAGAACCATGGATGGAGGTAAGCTGGATGTGGTCAAAAATGAGATGACAAGAATAAATATCGACATCCTGGGCATCAGTGAACTAAAATGGAAGGGAATGGGCGAATTCAGTTCGGGTGACTATCATATCTACTACTGTGGGCAAGAATCCTGTAGAAGAAATGGAGTGGCCCTCATTGTCAACAAAAGAGTGGCGAAAGCTGTAATGGGATGCAATCTCAAAAATGACAGAATGATCTCGATACGAATCCAAGGCAGACCTTTTAACATCACAGTAATCCAAGTTTATGCACCAACTACCGGTGCTGAAGAAAGTGAAATTGACCAATTCTATGAAGACCTACAACACCTTCTAGAAATGACACCAAAGAAGGATGTTCTTCTCATTACAGGGGATTGGAATGCTAAAGTAGGGAATCAAGAGATAAAAGGAATAACTGGCAAGTTTGGCCTTGGAGTTCAAAATGAAGCAGGGCAAAGGCTAATAGAGTTCTGTCAAGAGAACAAGCTGGTCATCACAAACACTCTTTTCAAACAACACAAGAGACGACTCTACACATGGATATCACCAAATGGGCAGCATCGAAATCAGATTGATTATATTCTCTGCAGCCAAAGATGGAGAAGCTCTATACAGTCAGCAAAAACAAGACCTGGAGCTGATTGTAACTCAGATCATCAGCTTCTTATAGCAAAATTCCAGCTTAAACTGAAGAAAGTAGGAAAAACCACTGGGCCAGTAAGATACAATCTGAATCAAATCCCTTATGAATACACAGTGGAAGTGAGGAACAGGTTTAAGGATTTAGATTTGGTGGACAGAGTGCCTGAAGAACTATGGATGGAGGCTCGTAACATTATACAGGAGGCAGCAACGAAAACCATCCCAAGGAAAAGGAAATGCAAGAAAGCAAAATGGCTGTCCAACGAGGCCTTACAAATAGCGGAGGAGAGGAGGCAAGCAAAATGCAAGGGAGATAGGGAAAGATACAGGAAACTGAATGCAGATTTCCAAAAAGCAGCAAGGAGAGACAAGAGGGTCTTCTTAAATGAGCAATGCAAAGAAATAGAGGAAAACAATAGAATGGGGAAAACCAGAGATCTGTTCAAGAAAATTGGAGATATGAAAGGAACATTTCGTACAAAGATTACCATAATCAAGGACAAAAGTGGTAAGGACCTAACAGAAGCAGAAGACATCAAGAAGAGGTGGCAAGAATACACAGAGGAATTATACCAGAAAGATATGGAGGTCTCGTACACCCCAGGTAGTGTGGTTGCTGACCTTGAGCCAGACATCTTGGAGAGTGAAGTCAAATGGGCCTTAGAAAGCACTGCTAATAACAAGGCCAGTGGAAGTGATGATATTCCAGCTGAACTATTTAAAATTTTAAAAGATGATGCTGTTAAGGTGCTACACCCAATATACCAGCAAGTTTGGAAAACTCAGCAATGGCCAGAGGATTGGAGAAGATCAGTCTACATCCCAATTCCAAAGAAGGGCAGTGCCAAAGAATGCTCCAACTACCGCACAATTGCGCTCATTTCACACGCTAGCAAGGTTATGCTCAAAATTCTACAAGGCAGGCTTAGGCAGTATGTGGACCGAGAACTCCCAGAAGTGCAAGCTGGATTTCGAAAGGGCAGAGGAACCAGAGATCAAATAGCAAACATGCGCTGGATTATGGAGAAAGCTAGAGAGTTCCAGAAAAACGTCTACTTCGGCTTCATTGACTATGCAAAAGCCTTTGACTGTGTCGACCACAGCAAACTATGGCAAGTTCTTAAAGAAATGGGAGTGCCTGATCACCTCATCTGTCTCCTGAGAAATCTCTATGTGGGACAAGAAGCTACAGTTAGAACTGGATATGGAACAACTGATTGGTTCAAAATTGGGAAAGGAGTACGACAAGGTTGTATATTGTCTCCCTGCTTATTTAACTTATATGCAGAATTCATCATGCGAAAGGCTGGACTAGATGAATCCCAAGCCGGAATTAAGATTGCCGGAAGAAATATCAACAACCTCAGATATGCAGATGACACAACCTTGATGGCAGAAAGCGAGGAGGAATTAAAGAACCTTTTAATGAGGGTGAAAGAGGAGAGCGCAAAATATGGTCTGAAGCTCAACATCAAAAAAACCAAGATCATGGCCACCGGTCCCATCACCTCCTGGCAAATAGAAGGGGAAGAAATGGAGGCAGTGAGAGATTTTACTTTCTTGGGCTCCTTGATCACTGCAGATGGTGACAGCAGTCACGAAATTAAAAGACGCCTGCTTCTTGGGAGAAAAGCAATGACAAACCTAGACAGCATCTTAAAAAGCAGAGACATCACCTTGCCGACAAAGGTCCGTATAGTTAAAGCTATGGTTTTCCCAGTAGTGATGTATGGAAGTGAGAGCTGGACCATAAAGAAGGCTGATCGCCGAAGAATTGATGCTTTTGAATTATGGTGCTGGAGGAGACTCTTGAGAGTCCCATGGACTGCTAGAAGATCAAACCTATCCATTCTTAAGGAAATCAGCCCTGAGTGCTCCCTGGAAGGACAGATCGTGAAGCTGAGGCTCCAATACTTTGGCCACCTCATGAGAAGAGAAGAATCCTTGGAAAAGACCCTGATGTTGGGAAAGATTGAGGGCACTAGGAGAAGGGGACGACAGAGGACAAGATGGTTGGACAGTGTTCTCGAAGCTACGAACATGAGTTTGACCAAACTGCGGGAGGCAGTGGAAGACAGGAGTGCCTGGCGTGCTATGGTCCATGGGGTCACGAAGAGTCGGACACGACTAAACGACTAAACAACAACAACAACATCAATGACTTGGATGATGGGCTTGAGGGCATCCTGAGCAACTTTGCAGATGACACCAAATGGGGAAGGGTGGCTAATACCCCAGAGGACAGGATCACACTTCCAAATGACCTGAACAGATTAGAGAACTGGGCCAAAGCAAACAAGATGAATTTGAACAAGGAGAAATGTAAAGTACTACACTTGGGCCAACAAAAATGAAAGGATGGGAGACACCTGGATTGAGAGCAGTGCATGTGAAAAGGATCTAGGAGTCTTGGTAGACCACCAACTTGACATGAGTCAACAGTGTGATGCAGCAGCTCAAAAAGCCAATGCAATTCTGGGCTGCATCAAGAGGAGTATAGCATCTAGATCAAGGGAAGTAATAGTACCACTGTATTCTGCTCTGGTCAGACCTCACCTGGAGTACTGTGTCCAGTTCTGGGCACCACAGTTCAAGAAGGATACTGGCGAGCTGGAACGTGTCCAGAAGAGGGCAACCAAAATGGTCAAAGGTGCCAAGTAGTGTGGTGGAGTCTCCTTCTTTGGAGGTCTTTAAGCAGAGGCTTGACAGGCATATGTCAAGGATGCTTTGATGGTGTTTCCTGCTTGGCAGGGGGTTGGACTGGATGGCCCTTGTGGTCTCTTCCGACTCTAGGATTCTATGATACTTCATGTAGGCCAACAACATGTATTACAAGACGAGTGGGGCATGACAGCATACCCTTAGGAGGAACATAACTCTTTCAGTGTGCTGGTTTTTTAATGAACGCATCACAACAGAGGATGAGCAAAAAACATTGAAGCACCGTTATACAGTTCAGTGAGAACAACATTTAAATATCAGCCGATTTCTGCCAATCTTTGAAGGGGGGGGGGGAGAGAGAGAGCATTGCTCCCCTCCACACCCTAAAGCCGAAGCAGCTGTTTCTTCTCACATCAAGACATTGCTAATGAGTCGAGGTTTGTATAATAAATATCCTTCCCTTTGAAATGGGAAGATTCCACCATTAACATCCCTTTGATTTTGGTCTTTTTAAGGAGCTCATTAGAATGGCAGAGAGGGAGGCAAGGGATCTTTTTAATCGCAGAGGCTCTCTCCCAGTACCAAGCGCTCCCAAGGTCAGGTGCAACGAAGAGCTCGGTGCGGAAGGGTCCACTGGCTGGGGGAGTGAAAAAGATAAACCATCCCGATCACCTGGGAAATCACAACCCCGGTCCCCAACACCTGATGAGCCGGTGTCAAATCTTGGAGTATCCATTTTGCAAGATTGAGAAAACCAAACCCGCTCGTTTAGTATCAAAAGCAGGATAGCGGATGATACCCAGCTTGACCTCCCTTTCTAATCAGGACCAGTGAAGGCGGAGAAGGTCCTGTGTGAGTGCCTGGAGGCAATTGGAGGTTGACTCCTGACAAGACAAAAGTACTGTTCATGGGGGACAGGAGGCGGGCAGGTGTGGAGGACTCCCTGGTCCTGAATGGGGTCTGTGTCCAGGGCAGCTCTGTCTGGGACGCAGGATGAGACCCTCCCTGCCCACGGACTGTCTCGCCAGAGTGGTGCATGCTCTGCTTATCTCCCGCTTGGACTACTGCAATGCGCTCTAAGTGGGGTTACCTTTGAAGGTGACTCGGAATCTACAACTAATCCAGAATGTGGCAGCTAGACTGGTGACTGGGAGCGGCCGCTGAGACCACATAACACTGGTCTTGAAAGACCTACATTGGCTCCCAGTACATTTCCGAGCACAATTCAAAGTGTTGGTGCTGACCTTTAAAGCCCTAAATGGCCTCGGTCCAGTATACCTGAAGGAGCGTCTCCACCCCCATCATTCACTGAGATCCAGCGCCGAGGGCCTTCTGGCGGTTCCCTCGCTGTGAGAAGTGAGGTTACCGGGAACCAGGCAGAGGGCCTTCTTAGTAGTGGTGTCCGCCCTGTGGAACCCCCTCCCCTCAGATGTCAAAGAGAGAAACTGCTACCAGATTTTTAGAAGACATCTGAAGGCAGCCCTGTTTAGGGAGGCTTTGAATGTTTAATAAATTATTGTATTTATTACTTCTGTTGGAAGCTGCCCAGAGTGGCTGGGGAAACCCAGCCAGATGGGTGGTTTATAAATTATTATTATTATTATTATTATTATTATTATTATTATTATTATTATTACCACCACCCCCTGTAATGGGTAAGCATTCAACATGATTGGTATAAATGCTAGAAGCCTCGCTTTATTTAACTGGTCTACACTGCAGGCTCTGGGTTCTTGAGTCCCTGCATTCTCCAGGCCTTGACACAAGCTCTCCAGGGCCTTGATGATACACCACCTCTTAGCAATGGTTGAAGAATGGGTGGCTGTTATGCTGCTGCCACAGCTATATATATATAAATCTTCACACTGCATGTGCGGATGTAACACCCTTCCTCCGTGACCGCTGAACCGAATTACATCAAATTAGGACAAAGTGTACCTTGCCCATCAGGGAGGGATCTTACACACACACACACACACACACACACACACACACACACACACACACATATATAAAACCACCTAAGAGGAAGGCACGCTTGGCAAATCCACACTGTGATCAACTCCCGCCTGGAAACCAACGTCCCCACTGTGGAAGGACGTGTGGATCCAGAATTGGCCTCCACAGTCACTTACGGACCCACTGTTAAAACCATGTATATGGAAGACAGTCTTACTTGGCTACAAGTGATCGAAGAAGAAGTAGAAGAAGAAGAAGAGGAAAACAAGGGGAGGCAGCTCCCTGGCACAAACCCATGTCCCCACTGTGGAAGGATGTGTGGATCCAGAATTGGCCTCCACAGTCACTTACGGACCCATTGTTAAAACCGTGTTTATGGAAGACAATCTTACTCGGCTACGAGTGATCGCCAAAGAAGAAGACAAAGAAGAATAAGAAGACGAAGAGGAGGAGTAGGAAGAAGAAGAAGAGGAGGAGGAGGAGAAAGAAGAAGATGACGAAGAGGAAGAGGAGGAGGAAGAAGAAGACGAAGAAGAGGAGGAGGAGGAGGAGGAAGAAGAAGAAGACGAAGATGAGGAGTAGGAAGACGAAGAGAAGGAGGAGGAAGAAGAAGACGACGACTCTGTTGAACCAAGGGGGGAGGGATCCCTGGAGTTTTCTGACCCAGTGGCCTCCCGTCTCTGTGAACTCTGTGCTCAGCAACCGATCTATGGGGCTTTCAACGTTCCTCGTTTGCTGTGCAAGCACTTCAAGCTTTTTAATTTGTGGCTGGCGGGAGCCATTGCACTTGATTCCAATAAACGTTAAGCTCATAGATTTGTAACTGATAAAGTGTTAGCTCCAAGATCTATCCCTAACGACAGGTTTTTTTTTCAGATTCTTATTACTTTGGCTATCTTTTTTAAAAATCGTTCTTATTAGTATGTACTCAATCGTGGTGGATTAAGTCTGGTCCAATTAGTTGACGAAGAACAATGGATCCCGTACTGTCGGCTAGCAGACCATATGGAATTATTTGCCGCTCGGAGATTGAAAGAGCAATTCATGGAGGAACCGCTTAAAAGGCTGCTGACACATTTACGATCCACGTGTTTTGGTTTGCTTTCGGCTTCCAGTTCCCTCTTTGAAACGGAGTCCCCTCCCCCGCCCCCTGAGCTCCCCTGATAAAGTCCGCCAGGATAATTATAAAGGACATTTCTATTAACCCCCCAGGGCCATTCTATGCAGCTGGAATAATTCTAAAGGTAATTGTTAAGTTTACACCCTTTGCAGTAGCGAGGTACACATTTAACGAACACTTTGAAAAAATGGCTGGCTGGCTGGCTGCTTGCGCCAGATGCTTTTGGCCTTGGCCAAATTTGCTGCGTTTTCCCCTGCACTTTTGCGCACCTACGAGCGTCTGCTGGCTGACCGAACCCAAAGGGTGCTCATCCATGGCTCCTCTTCATCCTGGAAAGAAGTGACTGGATGGCCCTTGTGGTCTCTTCCAACTCTATGATTCTATGCTTCTATGACTGAGCTTGAATTCCCTGCATTGTAGAAGTTGTCTCGAGAAAGCTTGTTGGCTTGTTCTGTAGGAGGTGAACCGGAGTCTCATTAACATGAGCTGTTGTCGCTATGGTGGTGTGTGTGTGTGTGTGTGTGTGAGAGAGAGAGAGAGAGAGAGAGAGAGAGAGAGAGAGAGAGAGAGAGACTTAAACTTGCAAGTGCAAGGATAGACCAAGAGCCTCTGAGGATGGGACCATAGCTGTCAACTTCCGGATTGGAACATAAGGGATCGGCAGCGGCACGGCAGCGGAAATGTCTGGACATGCGCACCTAGAAAGAAACGCTGTGATCACTCAAAGTCAGCATGGGTTTATGAAAAATAAGTCATGTCAGACTAATTTCATCTCATTTTTTGACAGAATTACAAGCCTGGTAGATGAAGGGAATGCTGTGGATATAGCCTATCTTGATTTCAGCAAGGCCTTTGACAAGGTGCCCCATGGTATTCTTGTAAAGAAGCTGGTAAAATGCGGGCTAGACAATGCTTTCATTCAGTGGATTTGTAACTGGCTGGCTGACCGAACCCAAAGGGTGCTCATCAATGGCTCCTCCTCATCCTGGAGAGTAGTGACTAGTGGGGTGCCACAGGGTTCTGTCTTGGGCCCAGTCTTGTTCAACATCTTTATCAATGACTTGGATGATGGGCTTGAGGGCATCCTGAGCAAGTTTGCAGACTACACCAAATGGGGAGGGGTGGCTAATACCCCAGAGGACAGGATCACACTTCAAAATGACCTTCACAGATTAGACAACTGGGCCAAAGCAAACAAGATGAATTTTAACAAGGAGAAATGTAAAGCACTACACTTGGGCAAAAAAAATGAAAGGCACAAATACAGGATGGGAGACACCTGGCTCGAGAGCAGTACATGTGAAAAGGATCTAGGAGTCTTGGTAGACCACAAACTTGACATGAGTCAACAGTGTGATGCAGCAGCTCAAAAAGCCAATGCAATTCTGGGCTGCATCAAGAGGACAAACTCAAATTCATCGGGGGCCGCATCAGCAGTTTGGTCACCCTCAAAGGGCCGGTTGTATCTGTAGGACTATGTGTCCACTCTTTATTATCATAAATTATTGTCACTGCATTCAATTATTACTGTTTTTTGTAATAATGTAAGTAATAACTAGCTCTGAAAGCAGAAACATAGTCTGAATAATGGCAAGTAGATATTCAAATGTACAATTATTGTACAATTTATTGAAAAATGATTTTTGGTAACTGCACTGGGTGGTGGAGGCTCGCTAGGGTTTCATGCAGGACCTTTGCAGAGCTACTAGTACCTGGAGATGCTGGGGTCCGTCTGCATGCAGGACAGATGTTCTGCCAGTGAGCCACCACCCTTCACCAAAGGGACTGGCTGAGGTTGACTCACTGAAGCTGCTCTCCTGGTTCCAGGGTTTAAGGGCCAGAAGTATAAAACAGCATCCTATGTTTCTGAGAAGAGGGAGAGGGAGAGGGAGGGGAGGAAGGAAGGAAGGAAGGAGGGAGTGGGAGGGAGGGAGGGAGAGAGGAAGGAAGGAAGGAAAGAGGGGAGAGAAAGAAGAGTAGGAAATAAGGAAGAGAATAAAGAAGGAAAGAAAAAGAAAGAGGGAGAGAAGACGGAAAGGGAGAAGGAAGGAAGGAAGTAGAGGGAAAGAAAGAATAAGAATGAGGGAGAGGAAGAAAGTTGGGAAGGACGGAAGGAAGGAAGGAAGGAAGAAAAGAGGGAGCAGGAGGGAGAGAGGAAGGAAAGAGGTGAGAGAAAGAAGAGTAGGAAAGAAGGAATAAAGAAGGAAAGAAAAAGAAAGAGGGAGAGAAGACAGAGATAAAGAAGGAAGGAAGGAAGGAGAGGGAAAGAAAGAATAAGAATGAGAGAGAGGAAGAAAGAAAGGGAGGGGGGGTCGCCGCCTTGATTCAGCGCCAGAAAAGAGCGCGAAGGGACCCAGGGGCAAAAAGCATTTCCCCGGCCCCAGCTGTTTGTCGGCGCTTTGTTGGCGTGGCGCTTCAGCAGCAAGGTCCCACTGCTGGCTGGGGCGCTCGGCGGGCCACATGACGAGGTCTGGCGGGCCGGATTTGGCCCCCGGGCCTTGTGTTTGACACCCGTGATCTAGATCAAGGGAAGTAATAGTACCACTGTACTCTGCTCTGGTCAGACCTCACCTGGAGTACTGTGTCCAGTTCTGGGCACCACAGTTCAAGAAGGATACGACAAATAATTACAATTACAGTGGTGTCGCGACTTACGAATTTAATCCGTTCCAAAGGCACCTTCGAAAGTCGGAAAATTTGTCAAGTCGAAAAACGCCATTGAAAACGCGATTTCCCATAGGAATGCATTGAAAATGGGAAAATTCGTAAATCGAAGCAACCCTATCTAAAAATTCGTAAGTCGAAAAATCCCTATCTAAAGCCGCCGCGGTTTCCCCCCTGGATGTCGAGACATTCGTCAGCGCGCGGCCGTTATCCCCCATTCGTAAGTCGAAAAATTAATAGAATCATAGAGTTGGAAGAGACCCGAAGGGCCATCCAGTCCAACCCCCTGCCAAGCAGGAAACACCATCAAACCATTCCTGACATATGGCTGACAGCAACGCGTGGCTGGGTCAGCTAGTAGAATTCGGTTGTCGAGTCGTTCGTAAGTTGAGGTACCACTGTGCAACAAATCAAGGCTTGACATATCTTGCTTTGCGTGGCATGCTTCTATCTCATATATTGGTTCCGCCTTTTAAGTTGCATTCCTGAAATGAATGCCCTTTTTGACGATATTCCAATTTCCCGAGTTTCACCTTAGCATTTCTGGAACAAGGATTGTTCTTCCAGCCCCCGTTTTGTGACAGAGCTCTGGGCAATTTCCGCCGAGAGCGCTTCCCTTCCTTTGTTTAACCCCTGACCTACGAAAACAAGAGTTAATCAAAAGTTCTGAGGTAGCTAAGAGGAAGCGGAAGTGTTTGGTTACAAATTAAATATGAGCAAGCCATGCGCCATAAATCCCTGATCTAGCTACTAGTGGTTTTGGGGTTTTTTTGTATCGCAGTTCCATGCGGTGGAGGGTGTTGCGGTTATAAATCCAGCCTCTGTGTTCTGAAAGGGGGGAATGCAAAGTAAATCTGACAAGCTGCTATTCCCAAGATAAATTGTCTCTCTCTCTCTCCCCGCTGAGCTGGACTTTAAAGTTTTTTAGGCAGTGCAAGGAAACGAAACTAGGCAGCCAGCCGTTGTGATTTGACATGCTCAATTCCGTCAAGGTCACCAAGCCAAAAAAACGACAGACATAGAATCGTAGAATCCTATAGTTGGAAGAGACCCCAAGGGTCATCCAGTCCAACCCCCTGCCTAGCAGGAAACACCATCATAGAATCCTAGAGTTGGAAGAGACCACAAGGGCCATCCAGTCCAACCCCCTGCCAAGCAGGAAACACCATCAAAGCATTCTTGATAGATGGCTGTCACGCCTCTGCTTAAAGACCTCCAAAGAAGGAGACTCCACCACACTCCTTGGCAGCAAGTTCCACTGTCGAACAGCTCTTAATGTCAGGAAGTTATTCCTAAGGTTTAGGTGGAATCTTCTTTCTTGTAGCTGGTATAGTGGCATTCCTGACATAAGGCTGACAACCACGCGTGGCCGGGTCAGCTAGTAGAATCATAAAATCATAGAGTTGGAAGAGACCACAAGGGCCATCCAGTCCATCCTCAGGGCAAGCAGGAAACGCCATCAAAGCATTCTTGACATATGGGTGACAGCAACGCGTGGCCGGGTCATCTAGTAGAATCATAGGATCATAGAGTTGGAAGAGACCACAAGGGCCATCCAGTCCAACGCCCTGCCAAGCAGGAAACACCATCAAAGCATGGTAGCATTGTATCATGGCTGGGGATCCACCAGCGAGGGACACTGGTGTGTAACTTGCGGCGAGGGGCATTACAGTCATACCTCGGTTTCAGTACTTTCAGTTTAGGTACTCCGCGGACACGCCTGGAACGGATTAATCCACTTTCCATTACTTTCCATGGGAAAGTTCGCTTCAGGTTAAGTACCTGCTTCCAGAACCAATTACACCCATACTTTGAGTTAAGTACGCTTCAGGTTGAGTACTCTGTGGACCGTCTGGAACGGATTAATCCACTTTCCATTACTTTCAATGGGAAAGTTCACTTCAGGTTAAGTACGCTTTAGGTTAAGTACGGACTTCCAGAACCAATTACATTTATATTTCAGGTTAAGTATGCTTCAGGTTGAGTACGCCGTAGACCCGTCTGGAACAGATTAATGCACTTTCCATTTCTTTCAGTGGGATAGTTCGCTTCAGGTTAAGTGCGCTTTAGGTTAAGGACAGACTTCCAGAACCAATTACACTGGTACCTCAGTTTAAGTACACAATTGGTTCCGGAAGTCTGTACTTTACCTGAAGCGTACTTAACCTAAAGTGAACTTTCCCATTGAAAGTAATGGAAAGTGGATTAATCCGTTCCAGACGGGTCCGCGAAATACCTGAAGCGTACTTAACCCGAAGTATTCGTGTAATTGGTTCTGGAAGTCCGTACTTAACCAGAAATGAACTTTAAGTAATGGAAAGTGGATTAATCTGTTCCAGATGGGTCTGCAGAATACTTTAACTGAAAGTACTCAAACCGAAGCGTACTTAAACCGAGGTATGACTGTACACTCATACTTTGGGTTAAGTACCCTTCAGGTTGAGTACTCCGTGTACCCGCCTTGAACAGATTAATCCATTTTCCATTACTTTCAATGGGAAAGTTCGGTTCAGATTAAGTACTCCGCCGACCCGTCTGGAACGGATTAATCCCCTTTCTGCTTCCTGACAATTCGTTTTTTAAATTTTGACTTCTTTTTCTCAAATCCTAAATTTCTCTCATCCTTATTAAACAAATCATTTACTTGGTGGTATTGTAACCACCACCACCCCGCGAGGCTTTCTGGTGCATTGAAATTGGCCCTTGTCTGTAGATAGCTGCTCAAGGCAGAACGTCTGCTGTGTTCTCTCCCCAGATGAAAGGGGAAGATTCTCCTGGGAACTCTCTGCCAGTTGCAAAAGCCTTTTTAGAGAAAAGGGGGCTGGTACGCAGTTGCTTAGCAAACTGAGCCCAGCTCCCCAAAGACGTACTCTGGTACGTTTGATACCTATACCTTAGAGAAAACCAGAGGCTGCGCATCTAAACCTTTTATCAAATACTAGCTGGCCTGGCCACGCGTTGCTGTGGTTTTTTTGTTTTTTGTTTGTTAAATGGACCTTTTTCTGTTAAATTGACCTTCAGAGTCTCCCTTCCAGGTCCCCTCACCTGCCCTGTCCCAACTTTGACTCCCCTACTGTAAGTTTCAAAAATAAGACTCCCCCACCCACACATGTTCCTGTAAATGTCCCCAACCCGCACTGCTTTGGGTGACTCACGGTCCTACCTCCCCCTTATGGCTATGTGTTCCCCCCCTCCCATTGTTGTGCTCATCCCTGTGATTCCCCCACCCTGTGAAAGGCCCATATTATGTTGGTTTTTGCCTATGGCCTACTGGACAATGTTGCGGCCTACTCAGTTTTCCACGTCCCAACCCCCCTGAAGCAAACTTTCCCATTGAAAGTAATGGAAAGTGGATTAATCCATTCCAGACAGTCCACGGAGTACTTAAACTGAAGCATACTTAACCCGAAGTATGAGTGTAATTGGTTCTGGAAATCCGTACTAAACCTGAAGCAAACTTTCCCATTGAAAGTAATGGAAAGTGGATCAATCCGTTCCAGACGGTCCGTGGAGTTCTCAACCTGAAGGGTACTCAAACCGAAGCGTACTTTTCCCGAGGTATGACTGTATTCACACAATATTACAACAACAAACAATTCCTCCAGCTGGAAGGGTGGGAATGTAAGTTTAACAGATGCTTTTATAATGAACAGCAAAATCCTTCAAACAATTAAAATGACAGGGCTGAATTTTACAAGTCAAATCTTGAGTTTTTGAAGAAAGATTTCTGTTTTCCTTACCTTTCATGTAGTTGAAGGATCTGCAGAAGTTGTGAATTGTTGCCTGCACACACACACACACACACACACACACACACAGAGAGAGAGAGAGAGAGAGAGAGAGAGAGAGAGAGAGAGAGAAGCAAGGAAGGAAGGAAGGAAGGAAGGAAGGAAGGAAGGAAGGAAGGAAGGAAGGAAGGAAGGAAGGAATAGAGGGATGGCTGTAATAATACAGTGGTACCTCGACTTACGAATAACTATACTTACGAATGTTTCTACTTACGAACAGAGCTCCGTCCGCCATTTTGGATGCGGTTTCGATAGGATTTTTTTGACTTGCGAATTTTTAGATAGGGTTGCTTCGACTTATGATTTTTTCTCCCAATGCATTCCTATGGGATTCGACTTACAGATTTTACCGACTTACGAATGTGCGTTCAGAACACATGAAATTCATAAGTAGAGGTACCACTGTATCCAAGGGTCTGGTGACTTCTGTTTCAGTGTATCTGTGCACGAAAGCTCATACCAGTGACAAACTTAGTTGGTCTCTAAGGTGCTACTGGAAGGGATTTTTTTTTATATTTTTTGTTTCAGACAAACACGGCTACCTACCTGTAACTGACTCTTTCCAGTCTGTTGCTGAAAACCATGGAGAGACCTGGTCTGAATAAAGACACTGGATTCTTATCTCATTATACATGAGAAAGCTTTCTTTAGCCATCTCACCCCTTGCTTTTTCCTGCAAGACCGATTGCAAGCATTAACAGTTGTCAATGGGGTTTCCACACCTATCTGTCAATCACGCAAACCCTTCTGAGTAATACCCCTCCCCACCCTCTCACTATACAGTGGTACCTCTACTTACGAATAACTCTACTTACAAATGTTTCTACTTACGAACGGAGCTCCGTCCGCTATCTTGGATGCTGATTAGATAGGATTTTTTTCTACTTACAAATTTTTAGATAGGGTTGCTTCAACTTATGAATTTTTTCTCCCAATGCATTCCTATGGGATTTGACTTACAAATTTTTCGACTTACGAATGTGCGTTCTGAACGTGTTAAATTCGTAAGTCGACGTACCACTGTATTCGTTTGATTCCTGTGGAATTTCCGAAAGAAAGCATTTGTCAATACTACTACTACTACTACTACTACTACTAATAATAATAATACAGTGATGCCTCGCAAAATGAATTTAATTCGGTCCGTGAGTCAATTCGTTTTGTGAAAAAATCGTCTTGCGAATCGCGGTTTCCCATAGGAAGGCATTGAAATTTCTCCCCCCCCCATTTGTTGTTGTTTAGTTGTTTAGTCGTGTCTTGACTCTTCGTGACCCCATGGACCAGAGCACGCCAGGCATTCCTGTCTTCCACTGCCTCCTGCAGTTTGGTCAGCATCATGTTGGTAGCTTCGAGAACACTGTCCAACCATCTCGTCCTCTGTCGTCCCCTTCTCCTAGTGCCCTCAATCTTTCCCAGCATCAGGGTCTTTTCCAGGGAGACTTCTCTTCTCATGAGGTGGCCAAAGTATTGGAGCCTCAACTTCAGGATCTGTCCTTCCAGTGATGCCCATAGGAATGCATTATTTTTTTTAAAATTTTTTTATTTAGAAGCGCAAAATTTATTAATATAAACAAGAAAAAAGGGCCTCAACATTTAAAACAGCAGTACGCTTCTTGAACAAAAATACCACACATCCATGATATCTAGAAAAAATCATATAGGAATGCATTTATTAAATTTCAATGCATTCCTATGTGAAACCGCGATTTGCAAAACAATTTTGTGTCTCACATTTTGTGTCTCACATTGCAAGACACATTCGTCCTGCGGAGAATTTGTCTTGCAGGGCATTCATCTTGCGAGGTACCACTGTAATAATAATAATAATTTTTAATTTATCTCCTGCCCTTCCTGTTTTAAAAATGGGACTGATCAAACAAATGAGAAGCAAAACAGCTCTTGCCCCAATTACTTCAGTGTGTCTCCCTCTATATCCTTATACAGTGAAACCTCTGTTTATGAACACCTCGGTTTACGAATTTTCGGTTTACGAACGTCGCGGACCCATCTGGAACAGATTAATTCACTTTACATTACTTTCAGTGGGAACGTTCGCTTCAGTTTATGAACGCTTCAGTTTATGAACAGACTTCCGGAACCAATTACACCCATGCTTCGGGTTAAGTACGCTTCAGGTTGAGTACTCCGCGGACCCGTCTGGAACGGATTAATCCACTTTTCATTACTTTCAGTGGGAAAGTTCACTTCAGTTTATGAATGCTTCAGTTTAAGTACTCCGCGGACCGTCTGGTACAGATTAATCCACTTTCCATTACTTTCAATGGGAAAGTTTGCTTCACTTTATGAACGCTTCAGTTTAAATACTCCGTCGACCCATCTGGAACAGATTAATCCACTTTCCTTTACTTTCAATGGGAATTTTGCTTCAGTTTATGAACGCTTCAATTTATGAACAGACTTCCGGAACCAATTCCACCCATACTTCGGGTTAAGTACGCTTCAGGCTGAGTGTGGACCCGTCTGGAACGGATTGATCGACTTTCCATTACTTTCAATGGGAAAGTTCACTTCAGTTTATGAACGCTTCAGTTTAAGTACTCTGCGGACTGTCTGGAACAGATTAATCCATTTTCCATTACTTTCAATGGGAAAGTTCGCTTCAGTTTATGAACACTTCAGTTTATGAACAGACTTCCGGAACCAATTGTGTTCATAAACCGATGTCCCACTGTACTTGGGTGTGTTTACGAGATTTCTTCTTAATCCTCTGTGCGAGGCTGCTCCTTCAAGGAGGGCCTCTCTCTTCGCTCTTTTGTGGTAGCTCTTAACTCCATTGAGGTTTATGAGACTACGAAATCGGAAGTGGAACTTTCTAAACCCCCCCTAATCCCCCTGCAATGTTTACATTCTGGTGCCAAACTCAGAATTTCTCTTCCAAATCTCAAGCTGCCAGGCAGCAAGCGCTCCTGGAGTCGCTCAGATGTGATAATTCTGTCGTAGAATGTGAAAAGTTGTAAGTTCTTTATCGGTGCAGGGTTGATAAGGTGCTTAAGTTTTACAGTAGCCTTTGCAAGCGGCTGGTGGATGTAAACATTACTGTGGTATTGCCGTTATCTGTCACGTCTTCCACATCTCACTTCATTTATTACTATGGCCTGACGGTCAGAGCACTGAATTCCTCTGCTGGAGCAGCTGTGATGAGGAGGACTGAAGCTCTATGCAAAGATATTTAGGATGGTTTGGAGGTCACCCTCTGAGTGTGCGCACACTACGTTGTCATAGAATCCTAGAGTTGGAAGAGACCACAAGGGCCATCCAGTCCAACTCCCTGTCAGGCAGGAAACACCATCAAAGCATTCTTGACATATGGCTGACAGCAACGTGTGGCCGGGTCAGCAAGTAGAATCATAGCGTTGGAAGAGACCACAAGGGCCACCCAGTCCAACCCCCAAAGCCAATGCAATTATGGGCTGCATCAATAGGAGTATAGCATCTAGATCAAGGGAAGTTATAGTACCACTGTATTCTGCTCTGATCAGACCTCACCTGGAGTACTGTGTCCAGTTCTGGGCACCACAGTTCAAAAAGGATAATGACAAACTGGAACATGTCCAGAAGAGGGCAAACCAAAGGTTACTCATCCATGGCTCCTCTTCATCCTGGAGAGAAGTGACTAGTGGGGTGCCACACGGTTCTGTCTTGGGCCCAGTCTTATTCAACATCTTGATCAATCACTTGGATGATGGGCTTGAGGGCATCCTGAGCAAGTTTGCAGGCGACACAGGATCACACTTCCAAATGACCTGAACAGAATAGAGAACTGGGCCGAAGCAAACAAGATGAATTTGAACAGGGAGAAATGTAAAGTACTATACTTGGGCAAAAAAGAAAAAAAGAAAGGCACAAATACAGGATGGGAGACACCTGGCTTGAGAGCAGTACATGTGGAAAGGATCTAGGAGTCTTGGTAGACCACCAACTTGACATGAGTCAACATTGTGATGCAGCAGCTCAAAAAGCCAATGCAATTCTGGGCTGCATCAATAGGAGTATAGCATCTAGATCAAGGGAAGTAATAGTACCACTGTATTCTGCTCTGGTCAGACCTCACCTGGAGTACTGTGTCCAGTTCTGGGCACCACAGTTCAAGAAGGATACTGACAAGCTGGAACGTGTCCAGAAGAGGGCAACCAAAATGATCAAAGGCCTGGAAACGATGCCTTATGAGGAACGGCTTAGGGAGCTGGGTATGTTTAGCCTGGAGAAGAGAAGGTTAAGGGGTGATATGATAGCCACGTTCAAAGATATCAAAGGATGTAATATAGAGGAGGGAGAAAGGTTGTTTTCTGCTGCTCCAGAGAAGCGGACACAGAGCAATGGATTCAAACTACAAGAAAGAAGACTCCACCTCAACATTAGGAAGAACTTCCTGACCATAAGAGCTGTTCGGCAGTGGAATTTGCTGCCAAGGAGTGCGGTGGAGTCTCTTTCTTTGGAGGTCATTAAGCAGAGGCTTGACGGCCATCTGTCAGGAATGCTTTGATGGTGTTTCCTGCTTGGCAGGGGGTTGGACTGGATGGCCCTTGGGGTCTCTTCCAACTCTAGGATTCTATGATTCTATGATGGTGTTTCCTGCTTGGCACGGGGTTGGATGGTCCAGCTCTCACTTCTATACATCACTACTGGGAAAACCATAGCTTGAATTATATGGACCTTTGTTGGCAAGGTGATGTCTCTGTTTTTGAAGATGCTGTCTAGGTTTGTCATTGCTTTTCTCCCAAGAAGCAGGCGTCTTTTAATTTCGTGACTGCTGTCACCATCTGCAGTGATCAAGGAGCCCAAGAAAGTCAAATCTCACTGCGGAAGCACTATAGCAGTTTTTATATTTGTCGAGGTCACTCTGCAAAGCGAAATGTTTTGAAAAACCTAATCCTTTGCTTTTCTTCCCCCCCCCCATTTCTTTTTAGTTACCTCCCATGGTTTGAAGTCTTTTATAAACTGCTCAACATCTTGGCAGACTATTCCGCAAAGGGCCAGGTAAGTGTGGAGCAGGCACCCCCAAGCTTTGGCCCTCCAGATGTTTTGGACTACAATTCCCATCTTCCCTGAGCAGTGGTCCTGTTAGCTAGAGTTGTAGGCCAAAACATCTGGAGGGCCGCAGTTTGGCGGGTGCCTGGTGTGGAGCATTGTGTGACTGGGTGGGTGAGACTACCTTTAATTAGGATGCCGAATTAGGAACTCAAACGCATATGTGGTGGAATAATTGGAAGTCAGTTAAAAGGAGGTATAAATGAATGATTTTACTTTTTCTGATTTTTGACATCTTTTTTATTATTCTTATTTTTTTGTGAATGCATTTTTGGATACAGTGGTGCCTCGCTAGACGAAGCTCTTGTAAGATCAATTTTTCGCTTAACGAATAGATTTTTCTAGCGGAGTTTGCCTCGCAAGACGAATTCGTTTTGCGAAAAATGTGTCTAGTGAATCGCGGTTTCCCTTAGGAATGCGTTGAAATTCAATTAATGCGTTCCTATTGGGGGGGGTTTTGCTTGCTCCCAGCTCCTGCCAACCTAGCAGTTCGAAAGCATGTCAAAATGCAAGGAAATAAATAGGAACCGCTACAGCGGGAAGGTAAACGGCGTTTCCGTGCGCTGCTCTGGTTTGCCAGAAGCGGCTTTGTCATGCTGGTCACATGACCTGGAAGCTGTATGCTGGCTCCCTCGGCCAATAATGCAAGATGAGCGTGCAACCCCAGAGTTGGTCACGACTGGACCTAATGGTCAGGGGTTCCTTTACCTTTATGGGGGGGGGGAATTCAATGCGTTCCTATGGGATTCGCTAGACGAATTTTTCGTTATACGAATTTGTCTAGCGAGGCACCACTGTACAATTCTACCTGCTGTTGTGGCATACAGAAAAAAAGTGATATCTTTCTTAGGTAATTCTCCTCTTGTAATGCCAAGTCAAAAAGCTTCTGGGTTCTTAATAAACGTGTTTTTCAACACTTTCTTCAACTCGTTATAAATCTTATCCCAGAAGCTCTTTACTTGGGGGCAAGTCCGCTACATATGGTAAAAGGTTCCTTCCGCTTTCTTACATTTCCAACATTTGTTATCTGGTTTATGGTCAATCTTAGCCTATTATCTCAATACTTCTCAGTAGTGGCGCCTACCCTGTGGAACATCCTTCCGTTAGATGTCAGTGTGATACATACTTTTGCAATTTTTAGAAGACATCTGAAGGAAGCTCTGTATAGGGAAGTACTGTGTTTCTCCGAAAATAAGACACCATCTTATATTTATTTTTCCTTTAAAAAACCCACAGTGGCTTATTTTCAGTGAATGTCTTACTTTTTATTACGCGTCCAGCCTTCCCTCTTCCTTGGGGCCCTCCAGAACTGCGCCTATCACTATGTCTTATTTTCTGGGTATGGCTTATATTGCGCAAATGCTTAGAAATCCTGCTATGACTTATTTTATGGGTATGTCTTATTTTAGGAGAAACAGGGTAGTTGCAAGCAGTATCAAGTTTAATATTCTGATATTTGCCACGATCCCTAAAGCTTAGAGATAAGTCACTGAAAAGAAATTCAGAGTGATGAAAATATCTGGGCATTTTTCCTGTAGATTTTGAAACTGGTGAGCGGGGTATAAATAAATTATTATTATTATTATTATTATTATTATTATTATTATTATTATTATTCTATTAGCTTCATCTGCCAGTCGTCCACTGTAGGTATATCTTCAGATTTCCAGTTCCTTGCTAATACAGTGGTGCCTCGCTAGACGAATGCCCTGTAAGACAGATGTTTCGCTTAACGAATAGATTTTTCTAGCGGAGGTTGCGAAAAATTTCCAGGCAGATAATCTAATCAGTCAGGCCTCTAAGTTTGAATTTGTTGGAAGCCACCCATAGTAGCTGGGGCAACCCAGTCAGATGGGTGGCAGATGGGTGGCAGATCAATCAATCAATCTGTGTTAAGAAAAACACTTGTTTTAGAAATCACCCCCTACCTTTTTTCTTCTTCTAGGAGAGCCAGTGGTATGAACTTCTAGAAATGCTTTATAAACTACCCGTCCCTGAGCCAGCCACATCTGTTCATCTCAGTGTGGTAAGTATCCCAGCTAATACATTTCCATGGAGTCATTTCTCCTCTGGAACTCCCTGCCTATTGACATTAGGCAGGTGCTTTTACTATACTGTTTTTTTTGGGGGGGGGGGGTGCCAGCTCAGAGTTGTTCATCTTTTTTGCAAAGGGGGAAAGCTCCATTTTTGAGGACCAGCTCCAAGTTGCTTAGTTTCCTTGCAAAGGGGAAAAAAATCCTGTTTTATGGGGTTCAACTCACAGTTCTGCAGGGACCCATTTCTACAGTTTCCAGACAGATAATCTAATCAGCCAGTCACATGTCGCTGGGGAAACAAACAGCCTTCCCCTGCAGGCAAAAATTGAGGCCCCCCGTTTTTTTTGGGGGGGGGGTCAGCTCAGAGTTGTGCAGTTTTTTTTGCAAATGGGAAAAGCCCCCTTTTTGGTATGTGTGTGTGTGGGGGGGTGTCAGCTCAGCATTGTGCATCTTTTTTGCAAAGAGGGAAAGCTCCATTTTGGAGGATCAGCTCCAAGTTGCTGAGTTTCCTTGCAAAGGGGAAAAATCCTGTTTTTATGGGGTTCAACTCACAGTTCTGCAGCTTCTCTAGGAAAGGGAGCCATTTCTACAGTTTCCAAACAGATAATGTAATCAGCCAGTCACATGTCTCCCTCTGCAGACAACAATGGAGGCCTGGGCAAGGGAGGGGCCGGGAAGGGAGGTAGCTCCCTTATCTCCCTCCCGATCTCTTGCAATCAGCTGCTGAGCGACTTCCTTTCAACACTCTCTTTCCCTCTTGTTAGCCTTTAGCTCTTTCTTTTTTAAAAAATACCCACAATCTGCCTTTCGCCCCTGGGCAATTTGGCTGCAGGGACCACACATTTGCTCAATAACACGCGCAGACACTTCCTCTTACTTTTTAGGAGGACAAAGCTGCGTCTTATGGAATGAAAAATACGGTATGCATCATGCCCCATTTGTGCGGCAAAGATATTGACTGGCAGCAAATTTGTTTCTTGGGCAGCTGCTGGCAGTTGTACCAGATGGCTTGGGGATGTTTCTGTGTTTTGTATGACTCGGTTTACCATTTTATTTTTTAAATACAGTGGTACCTATACTTACGAATAACTACTTATGAATGTTTCTACTTACGAGCAGAGCTCCATCCGCCATCTTGGATGCGGTTTAGATAGGATTTTTTTGACTTACGAATTTTTAGATAGGGTTGCTTCGACTTGCAATTTTTTTCTCCCAATGCATTCCTATGGGATTCGATTTGCAATTTTTTCGACTTACGAATGTGCATTCGGAACGCATTAAATTCGTAAGTAGAGGTACCACTGTATTATATAAATGATGTAAGTTCTAAACTGCATTTAAAGGAGAATAAGAGGCAGGGCATACAGGTGGAACTTGGAAAATTGGAATATCGTTAAAAAGTGCATTTATTTCAAAAATGCAATTTAAAAGGTGAAACCTATATATGAGATAGATGCATGACATGTAAAGCAAGGCATGTCAAGCCTTTATTTGTTGCAATTGTCATTATTTGTCATTAGGCGGGTCAATTATAAATGGAAGGCAATGAAAGAAGTGTAATAGCGGACTGAACAGTCCAGGATTGGCAAGTGAAATTGGTAGAATTTGTGACCTTGGCAAAATTGACGGCGATCATTAGAAACACACCGAAGCAAAAGTTAAAGGCTGGATGGAAAGATGTAAAAGATTTTCTAGAAAAAGAGAATATAGGGAGGCTTTTTAATGTTTAATAGATCCTACTAGCTGACCCGGCCACGTGTTGCTGTCAGCCATATGCCAATAATGCTTTGATGGTGTTTCCTGGTTGGCAGGGGGTTGGACTGGATGGCCCTTGAGGTATCTATACCCCCAGCCAGATGGGTGGGGTATAAATATTATTATTATTATTATTATTATTATTATTATTATTATTAAAAAAGATTTAGTGATATGCTTAGATCGATCGATATAAGAGGGGATATAAAATATATAGTTTAAGATGAAGCTATGGATATGATTATTTATAAAGGGATACCAAGTGAAGGATGTAATACAGTGGTGGGCAACCTTTTGAGCTTGGTGTGTCAAAATTCGCCAAAAAACCGAGCATAACTCGGGTGGTGTGTCACTTCGAGAAAAAAGCATAATTTCGTGATATTTATAGTTTAAATAACAAAAATGTATAATTGTAATATATAACTGTATTTAATAAACCAAAAACTAATTATTTAACCAAACCAAACCAAAAAACCCTTATTTATCACAAAGTGCCCAGAGTTGTTGAGCTTTCTGGGGGAAGCTGCTGACCAAAGTTTTGGAGGTTTTTTGGGGGGGTGCAAAAGTTGCTTTGCTTTTTTGGGGGGGATGTCCCAAAGCTGCTGCTTTTTTGCGGAGGGGGGGGGGAGAGAACAGAAATAAATGACAAATAATACCTTCGCTGGAACTAACACGCAGCACCAACATAGTCTGCCAAAGCGCCAGAAAACTCAGCACAGAAAGGGTTAAAGAACCAATCTCTGGCTACCGGCAACAACAACAACAAAGGATCATGGTTTTAACAGCGGAGACAAGCTGTAGGAGGAGTGGGAGAACAAATGGGGGGGGAAACAACAACAGCGTGAATGGGACGATGGGACGCGTGCCAGCAGTGAGGGCTCTGCGTGTCACATCTGACACACGTGTCATAGGTTCGCCATCACTGATGTAATATAAATGTAAGCGATATATAAATGATTGGAAGTGCTATTTGTATTTTGCATTTCCCTTTTTTGTGTTTTTTCTTCTTTTTGTGTTCCCCCCCTCTTATTTTGTGTATGTGCGAATCCTTGTATTTTTAAAAAATTGAATAAAGATTTATTATAAAAATTTAAAAAATGTATAATAATATAATAATAATTTCTTATTTTTACCCCGCCCATCTGGCTGAGTCTTCCCAGCCACTCTGTAATAGCGATGTTCATATTTGTTGATTTTTGTAGGATTTGTAACTCTTTGTTTTATTCCTGTGGGATTTCCAAAAGAAAGCATTTGTCAAAATTAAAGGAAAAATCGAAAATAAGAAGATGCATTAGTGAAGTCAATGCACTTTTGGGTGGTATTCTAATTTCCCGAGTTTCACCTGTAAATGTTTTAAATAAATGCAAAATATGTGGTGCAAACAAACAGACAAATAAACCTTTTTTTTTTGCTTCCCTCCCCCTGCTCGATACTTTTAGCACTCTTACTTCACTGTGCCTGACAACAGAGAACTTCCCAGCATCCCTGAAAATGTGAGTAATACTCTTGGGTGGTCACATAATGCAGATCCCTCATGTTTGTGGTGGCGGGGAGAGTCGTGTGAACCAAAGAGACAATAAAGTGTAAACTTGGATATAGAATCCTAGAATCCTAGAGTTGGAAGAGACCACAAGGGCCATCCAGTCCAACCCCCTGCCAAGCAGGAAACACCATCAAACCATTCTTGACATATGGCTGACAGCAACGCGTGGCCGCGTCAGCTAGTAGAATCATAGAACCCTAGAGTTGGAAGAGACCACAAGGGCCATCCAGTCCAACCCCCTGTCAAGCAGAAAACATCATCAAAGCATTCTTGACATATGGCCGTCAAGCCTCCGCTTAAAGACCTCCAAAGAAGGAGACTCCACCACACTCCTTGGCATCAAATTCCACTGCCGAACAGCTCTTACTGTCAGGAAGGTCTTCCTAATGTTGAGGAAGAATCTTCTTTCTTGTAGCTTGAATCCATTGCTCTGTGTCTGCAATTCTGGATCAGCAGGAAATAACCTCTCACCCTCTTCTATATGACATAATTTGATATATTTGAACATGGCTATCATATCACCCCTTGACCTTCTCTTCTCCAGCCTAAACATGCCCAGCCCCCTAAGCCGTTCCTCATAAGGCATCGTATCCAGGCCTTTGACCATTTTGGTTGCCCTCTTCTGGATACGTTCCAGCTTGTCAGTATCCTTCTTGAACTGTGGTGCCCAGAACTGGACACAGTACTCCCAGTGAGGTCTGACCAGAGCAGAATACAGTGGTACTATTACTTCCCTTGATCTAGATGCTATACTCCTATTGATGCAGCCCAAAATTGCATTGGCTTTTTTAGTTGCTGCATCACACTGTTGACTCATGTCAAGTTTGTGGTCTACCAAGACTCCTACAGTAGATCCTTTTCACATGTACTGCTCTCAAGGCAGGTGTCACCCATCCTGTATTTGTGCCCTTCATTTTTTTTTGCCCAAGTGTAGTACTTTACCATCACCTCCTGGCAAATAGAAGGGGGAGAAATGGAGGCAGTGAGAGATTTGACTTTCTTGGGTTCCATGATCACTGCAGATGGTGACAGCAGCCAGGAAATTAAAAGACGCCTGCTTCTTGGGAGAAAAGCAAGGACAAACCTAGACAGCATCTTCAAAAGCAGAGACATCACCTTGTCGACAAAGGTCCGTCTAGTTCAAGCTATGGTTTTCCCAGTAGTGATGTATGGAAGTGAGAGCTGGACCATAAAGAAGGCTGATCGCCAAAGAATTGATGCTTTTGAATTCTGCTGCTGGAGAAGACTCTTGAGAGTCCCATGGACTGCAAGAAGATCCAACCTCTCCATTCTGAAGGAAATCAGCCCTGAGTGCTCACTGGAAGGACAGATCCTGAAGCTGAGGCTCCAAGACTTTGGCCACCTAATGAGAAGAGAAGACTCTCTCGAAAAGACCCTGATGTTGGGAAAGATTGAGGGCACAAGGAGAAGGGGACGACAGAGGATGAGATGGTTGGACAGTGTTCTTGAAGCTACCAACATGAGTTTGACCAAACTGCGGGAGGCAGTGGAAGACAGGAGTGCCTGGCGTACTCTGGTCCAGGGGGTCACGAAGAGTCGGACACGACTAAACGAGTCTACAACGACAAAATTGAGAAGCACACCAAAGAAGCCACAGCGCAGCAAGGTGTGGGAAGCCGTCCAAGGTCTTGTTTCGGTTCCTGTGTCTCAGTAGCACATGTTAGTGCCCACATCCGCGTTTTAAAAGACAGGCTTCTCCCTGCTTCACCAGTGCCTTTTCTGTGCGCCAGAATTTGTTGGCAGCAATTCCAACACATGAGTCATCTTCCCATAACGTTTGAGCAGTAGACATTCTGAATGCTTATGAATCAAAAGGATGCTATAAAAACCCAACGGCTCTAGGCCAGGAAGCCTTGGAAAGGATTTTAAAAGTGCATGTTCAGCCTGTGGGGAGGAGGCAACTTTTAGCGCTTGAAGACCTACAGTCATACCTCGGTTTAAGTACGCCTCGGTTTGAGTATTTTCAGAGTTCCGGACCCAATTACACTCATACTTTGAGTTAAGTACGCTTCAGGTTGAGTACTCCGCGGACCCCTCTGGAATGGATTAATCCACTTTCCATTACTTTCAATGGGAACTAGTTACAGGTAGGTAGCCGTGTTGGTCTGAGTCGAAGCAAAATAAAAAAATTCCTTCAGTAGCACCTTAAAGACCAACTAAGTTTTTATTTTGGTATGAGCTTTCGTGTGCATGCACACTTCTTCAGATACACACATGCACACTTCTTCAGATTTCAATGCATGCACACTTCTTCAGATTTCAATGGGAACATTTGCTTCAGGTTAAGTACACTTCAGTTTAAGTACTCCACAGACCGTCTAATCCACTTTCCATTACTTTCAATGGGAACGTTTGCTTCAGGTTAAGTACGCTTCAGGTTAAATACGGACTTCCGGAACCAGTTGTGTTTGTAAACCGAGGTACCACTGTATTAATTTAAAGTGTGCCTTTTCGGGGTGGGGAAGGCAGGGCATGGAGAATGAATATAGCAGATTTGGGTGGTGCCTTAAGATGTTGTCATGGCGGGGGTGTCCAAATAAGTTGCTTGAAGGATGTTGAAGGCCCACTAGGGAAGAACAACAGAACAAGCAGAGTGATAAAAGCCCGGCCCGTTAAATTTTATTTGGCTTTGCACGTGTGAGTCTTGGAGCAAACAGAAGTAAATGCAAAACAAATGGAGAGGTTGGCTTCTTCTTCTTTGTTATTCTGCTAGTTCCTCCTCCATATTCATCACTTTTGCACTCTGAAGCCTCCGCAGGATTGTCTCGTCTTGTTTGCCTGCTGTTCACTGTGCTCCACCTTGTACAGCACCTAGTGCGCCACTGAGATACAAAGACATTCAGAAGCAATTTGTGCTAGTAAACCTTTCCTAATATTTCCAGAGAACGCTGCACCAACAGTTATAAGGCCAGGAAATCGAAGTACAGTGGTACCTTGGTTTAAGTACACAATTGGTTCCGGAAGTCTGTACTTAACCGGAAGCGTACTTAACCTGAAGCGAAGCGGATTAATCCGTTCCAGACGGTCTGCGGAGTACTTAAACTGAAGCATACTTAACCGGAAGCGAACTTTCCCATTGAAAGTAATGGAAAGTGGATGAATCCGTTCCAGATGGGACCACGGAGTACTTAAAGTGAAGCGTACTTAACCTCAAGCCAACTTTCCCATAGGAAGTAATGGAAAGTGGATTAATCCGTTCCAGACAGGTCCGCGGAGTACTCAACCTGAAGCAAACTTAACCCGAGGTATGAGGGTAATTGGTTCTGGAAGTCTGTACTTAACCGGAAGCGTACTTAACCGGAAGCGAACTTTCCCATTGAAAGTAATGGAAAGTGGATTAATCCGTTCCAGATGGTCTACAGAGTACTTAAACTGAAGTGTACTTAACCTGAAGCGAACTTTCCCATTAAAAGTAATGGAAATTGGATTAATCCGTTCCAGATGGTCCGCGGAGCACTTAAACTGAAGCGTAGTTAAACTGAAGCGTAGTTAAACTGAAGCGATCTTTCCCATTGAAAGTACATGGGTAATGAAAGTGGATTAATCCATTCCAGCAGAGTACTTAAACTGAAAGTTCTCAAACAGAAGCGGAGTTAATACACTTTGTACAGCACCTAGCGCGCAACTGCGATACAGACGTTCATCAGCATTTTGTGCTAGCAAACCTTTCCTAATATTTCCACAGAACTCTGCACCAACAGTTATAAGGCCAGGAAAACTAAGTAATGTCACCTCAATCCCTTTGAGCAAATTTGCCGATTTTTGCAGCTCTTATAGTCCTGGAGACATGCAAGGCTTGAAACAGAAGAATGGAGCACTCCTATGACCATGTTTCTCCGAAAATAAGACACCGTCTTATATTTATTTTTCCTAAAAAACAACAACAACACTATGGCTTATTTTCAGGGGATGTCTAATTTTTTTCCCTCCTCCTCTTGCCGCGGCGAAATCAAGAGATCATAGAATCATAGAATCATAGAGTTGGAAGAGACCACAAGGGCCATCCAGTCCAACCCCCTGCCAAGCAGGAAACACCATCAAAGCATTCTTGACATATGCCTGTCAAGCCTCTGCTTAAAGACCTCCAAAGAAGGAGACTCCACCACACTCCTTGGCAGCAAGTTCCACTGTCGAACAGCTCTTACTGTCAGGAAGTTCCTCCTAATGTTTAGGTGGAATCTTCTTTCTTGTAGCTGGTATAGTGACATGGCTTTTGTTAACCATTGTGTGTTTGTTGTTGCATGTGATATTTATTTTTGAAGCACAGAGGATCTCTACAAACCTCCGCACTTAATTTTGGGTCTGTAGCTTTTCCTTTGTATTTGAACAACAAGCTGTGGAACATATTTCAGCACAGCATGAAGCTTCTTGGCAAACTTCTCGGGCCAAGTATTGGGGATTTTATAGCTATCTTTGGATCTGTCAAGAGTGCTAATGGGCTCTGTGAACCTCTTCATGATGGCACCAAATTGGGAGGGGTGGCTAATAGCCCAGAGGACAGGATCACACTTCATAGAATCCTAGAATCATAGAGTTGGAAGAGACCACAAGGGCCATCCAGTCCAACCCACTGCCAAGCAGGAAACACCATCAAAGCATTCTTGACATATGGCTGGCAGCAACGCGTGGCCGGGTCAGCTAGTAGAATCATAGAATCCTAGAGTTGGAGGAGACCACAAGGGCCATCCAGTCCAACCCCCTGCCAAGTAAGAAACACCATCAAAGCATTGCTGACATGTGGTTGTGAAGCCTCCGCATAAAGACCTCCAAAGAAGGAGACTCCACCACACGCCTTGGCAGCAAAGTCCACTGCCGAACAGCTATTACTGTCAGGAAGTTCTTCCTAAACATTAGGAATGTTTAGATAGAAATTCAAAATGACCTTAACAGATTAGACAACTGGGCCAAAGCAAACAAGATGAATTTTAACAAGGAGAAATGTAAAGTACTACACTTGGGCCAAAAAAATGAAAGCCACAAATACAGGATGGGAGACACCTGGCTTGAGAGCAGTACATGTGGAAAGGATCTAGGAGTCTTGGTAGACCCCAAACTTGACATGAGTCAACAGTGTGATAAAGCAGCTCAAAAAGCCAATGCAATTCTGGGCTGCATCAATAGGAGTATAGCATCTAGATCAGGCATCCCCAAACTTCGGCCCTCCAGATGTTTTGGACTACAATTCCCATCTTCCCCAACCACTGGTCCTGTTAGCTAGGGATCATGGGAGTTGTAGGCCAAAACATCTGGAGGGCCACAGTTTGGGGATGCCTGATCTAGATGAAGGGAAGTAATAGTACCACTGTATTCCGCTCTGGTCAGATGTCACCTGGAGTACTGTGTCCAGTTCTGGGCACCACAGTTCAAGAAGGAGACTGACAAGCTAGATCGTGTCCAGAGGAGGGCAACCAAAATGGTCAAATGCCTGGAAACAATGCTTTATGAGGAACGGCTTAGGGAGCTGGGTATGGTTAGCCTGGAGAAGAGAAGGTGAATGGGTGATATGATAGCCATGTTCAAATATATCAAAGGATGTCATATAGAGGAGGGAGAAAGGTTGTTTTCTGCTGCTCCAGAGAAGCGGACACGGAGCAATGGATTCAAACTACAAGAAAGAAGATTCCACCTCAATATTAGGAAGAACTTCCTGACAGTAAGAGCTGTTGGGCAGTGGAATCTGCTGCCAAGGAGTGTGGTAGAGTCTCATTCATTGGAGGTCTTTTAGCAGAGGCTTGACAGGCATATGCCAAGAATGCTTTGATAGTGTTTCCTGCTTTGCAGGGGGTTGGACTGGATGGCCCTGGTGGTCTCTTCCAACTCTATGATTCTATCATTCTATAACTCTATAACTAAAGGACAGCCGCTCAGTGGGTAGAGCACCTGCTTTGTATGGAGAAGGTTCCCCCATTCAACACACCTGCTGGAATCTCCAGGTGGCCTGGGGGAGATTCCAGAGTGACGGATGGCCTGACTCAGTGTAAGGCACCTTTCTATGTTCCTTGACAGCCATCTGTCAAGAATGCTTTGATGGTGTTTCCTGCTTGGCAGGGGGTTGGACTGGATGGCCCTCGTGGTCTCTTCCGACTCTATGACTTTATAATTCATAGACTCTATTATTCTATGACTCTATGATTCTGTGACTCTATGATTCTATGACTCTATGATCTATGACTATGATTCTATGATCTATGACTATGACTCTATGACTCTATGATTCTATGACTCTATATTTCTATGACTATGATTCTATAACTGTATATCTCTATGACTCTATGATTATATGACTATGATTCTGTGACTATTATTCTATGACTCTATGATTCTATGAACTATGACTATGACTCTATAACTCTATGATTCTATGATTCTATGACTCTATATTTCTATGACTCTATGATTCTATGACTCTATGTCTCTATGATTCTAAACCACTCCTCAATCTGCTCTGGCAAACCCTGCCCTGCTTGTCAGCAACACTTCTTGTGTCCCCTCCTGCCACAAATGTTGCAACAGCTACTTCAGGCGGTAGTTAATGTACTGTTATCTCCTTTAAAAAAACATATTCATAAAGTTCTTCCTGCCTTCTTCATTCCTAGAGAAATCTGACGGAGTATTTTGTCGCTGTAGACGTGAACAACATGTTGCAACTCTACGCCAGTATGCTGTACGAACGGCGCATCCTTATTTGCTGCAGCAAACTGAGCACTGTAAGTTCAAACTGAGGCGCTTGCTTCTTTTTGGTCTGCCAGGGAAGTCTCTCTCTCTTTTATTATTATTATTTCCATTTATATTATTATTAAGGATTTTCTTGATTCAGTAGCGCTCATACGCCCAGGAACCTCACCAAAATGCTGGAGAGGGTGCGCCTCAACAGGCACATATTTCCACATGCGGTGGGAGTGCCCCAGAATCAAATTCCTCTGGACAACAACCATACAAGAAATACAGTGGTCCCCCGACTTACGAATTACTCGACATCCGTAGGTTTCGACTTACGGAGCCAGTGTGGTATAGTGGTTAAGAGCGGGAGACTCGTAATCCGGGGAACTGGGTTCGCGTCTCCGCTCCTCCACATGCAGCTGCTGGGTGACCTTGGGCTAGTCACACTTCTCTGAAGTCTCTCAGCCTCACTCAGCTCACAGAGTGTTTGTGGTGGCGGAGGACGGGAAAGGAGAACGTTAGGCGCTTTGAGACTCCTTCGGGGAGTGATAAAGCGGGATATCAAATCCAAATTCTGCTTCTTCTTACTGGAAGACTGGGAATGGGAGACTCTGGGAATAGGAGCCGGGGGATGGGAGTCTTTTAATGGGAGCTGGCGGATGGGAGCCTGTTAATGGAGACTGGGAATGGGAGACAGTGGGTGGGAGCCAGTGTGGTGTAGTGGTTCAGAGCGGTGGCCTCGTAATCTGGGGAACCGGGTTCGCGTCTCCGCTCCTCCACATGCAGCTGCTGGGTGACCTTGGGCTAGTCACACTTCTCTGAAGTCTCTCAGTCTCACTCGCCTCACAGAGTGTTTGCTGTGGCGGAGGAAGGGAAAGGAGAATTCTAGCCGCTTTGAGACTCCTTCGGGGAGTGATAAAGCAGGATATCAAATCCAAACTCTTCTTCTCTTCTTCTTCTATGAACTGGATAACTGGTCACATGCTTACGGATTTTTATACATCTGAACGGAAACGTTGGCAGCTTTAACTGCGGGTTTTTCGACTTACGAAGTTTTACATGCGGTTTTTCTGACTTACGAATTTTCCCGAATATTTTTTTTCCTATGGGAAGTGGCGTTTCGACTTCTGAACTTTCCGACCTATGAATGTGCATTCGGAACGGGTTACATTCGTAAGTCGAGGGACTGCTGTATGTAAAATAACCAAACAAACTATGGAAACAACCCCAGAATTGGTCTTACTAAACATATTCCAAGACAACAATGCCCACTTACGCCACAAAGAACTCATAACCTACTTACTCTCAGCAACCAGAAGCACCATAACCAGACACTGGAGAGATCTGTGAGGAGTAAGCATGGACCAAGTTTGCAGATGACACCAAATTGGGAGGGGTGGCTAATACCCCAGAGGACAGGGTCACACTTCCAAATGACCTTAACAGATTAGACAACTGGGCCAAAGCAAACAAGATGAATTTTAACAAGGAGAAATGTAAAGTACTACACTTGGGCAAATAAAAAATAAAAAACTGAAAGGCACAAATACAGAATGGGAGACACCTGGCTTGAGAGCAGTACATGTGAAAAGGATCTAGGAGTCTTGGTAGACCACAAACTTGACATGAGTCAACAGTGTGATGCAGTAGCTCAAAAAGCCAATGCAATTCTGGGCTGCATCAATAGGAGTATAGCGTCTAGATCAGGGGTCAGCAAACTTTTTCAGCAGGGGGCCGGTCCACTGTCCCTCAGACCTTGTGGTGGGCCGGACTATATTTTTTTGGGGAAAAGAACCAATTCCTATGCCCCACAAATAACCCAGAGATGCATTTTAAATAAAAAGACACATTCTACTCACTTAAAAACCTGGCGTAAATGCCAACTATACCAGTTGAACTCAGCAGAGTAGCGCAGGCACAGCGGAAACTTCTTGGTTGCAAGATGAAGTCAAGTTGCAGGAACACAGGAACTCACTGCCACTAGTACTGTGTAACTATATACAGCTTTATTTACAAGAACAAAACAACAAACAGTACATAGATCAGTACTTCTCTCTATCTCTCTACAATACAATAACCGCATCAGAAACACACCACCAACTCTCCACAAAACCCCACAAATTCACCCTTAGTTTAATAGGGTTACTGCACCAATCACCAAGCTGTTGCTAAGTCTCTATCACTAGGCAAATTATCCAGCCCTGGAGATTGCTGAATCACTCTTCTGGGCATGTTGCCAGCTCTTAATTGCTATGTGACCAGATGCACGTACTCACACAGTGAAAAAACCTCAACAGATTTCTAGACCATCCACGGGCCGGATTTAGAAGGTGATTGGGCCGCATCCGGCCCGTGGGCCTTAGTTTGGGAATGCCTAATCTAGATCAAGGGAAGTAATAGTACCACTGTCTCCTGATCTAGTTAGACCTCACATGGAGTACTGTGTCCAGTTCTGGGCACCACAGTTCAAGAAGGAGACTGACAAGCTGGAACGTGTCCAGAAGAGGGCAACCAAAATGGTCAAAGGCCTGGAAATGATGCCTTATGAGGAACGGCTTAGGGAGCTGGGTATGTTTAGCCTGGAGAAGAGAAGGTTAAGGGGTGATATGATAGCCATGTTCAAATATATCAAAGGCTGTCATATAGAGGAGGGAGAAAGGGAGAAAGGTTGTTTTCTGCTGCTCCAGAGAAGCGGACACGGAGCAATGGATTCAAACTACAAGAAAGAAGATTCCACCTCAACATTAGGAAGAACTTCCTGACAGTAAGAGCTGTTCGACAGTGGAACTTGCTGCCAAGGAGTGTGGTAGAGTCTCCTTCTTTGGAGGTCTTTAAGCGGAGGCTTGACAGCCATCTGTCAGGAATGTTTTGATGGTGTTTCCTGCTTCACAGGGAGTTGGACTGGATGGCCCTTGTGGTCTCTTCCGACTCTAGGATTCTATGAATTATCTCTGTATCAGAACTTGGGCCGAAATGGTTGCCCTCTCCACCTCATGTGCTCCTGGCAAGTATGTCCCCTGCCTTACGCTGAATTCCCCACGTCTGTTTGCTGAAAATGTGCCTAGCTTTGTGTGTGCCTTAATGGCAACCTTAGCTGCATATGTTTTGCTTAAAACACGGCACAGGTTATGCTCAAAATTCTACAAGGCAGGCTTAAGCAGTATGTGGACCAAGAACTCCCAGAAGTGCAAGCTGGATTTCGAAGGGGCAGAGGAACGAGAGACCAAATAGCAAACATGTGCTGGATTATGGAGAAAGCTAGAGAGTTCCAGAAAAACGTCTACTTCTGCTTCATTGACTATACAAAAGCCTTTGACTGTGTTGACCACAGCAAACTATGGCAAGTTCATAAAGAAATGGGAGTGCCTGATCACCTCATCTGTCTCCTGAGAAATCTCTATGTGGGACAAGAAGCTACAGTTAGAACTGGATATGGAACAACTGACTGGTTCAAAACTGGGAAAGGAGTACGACAAGGTTGTATATTGTCTCCCTGCTTATTTAACTTCTATGCAGAATTAATAATGCAAAAGGCTGGACTAGATGAATCCCAAGCCGGAATTCAGATTGCCGGAAGAAATATCAACAACCTAAGATATGCAGATGATACAACCTTGATGGCAGAAAGGGAGGAGGGATGAAGAAGCATTTGAATAAGGGTGAAAGAGGAGAGCGCAAAATATGGTCTGAAGCTCAACATCAAAAACCCAAGACCATGGCCATTGGTCCCGTCACCTCCTGGCAAGTAGAAGGGGAAGAAATGGAGGCAGTGAGAGATTTTACTTCCTTGGGTTCCATGATCACTGCAGATGGTTCACGAAATTAAAAGACGCCTGCTTCTTGGGAGAAAAGCAATGACAAACCTAGACAGCATCTTAAAGAGCAGAAACATCACCTTGCTGACAAAGGTCCGTATAGTTCAAGCTATGGTTTTCTCAGTAGTGATGTATAGAAGTGTGAGCTGGACCATCAAGAAGGCTGAACGCCGAAGAATGGATGCTTTTGAATTTTGATGCTGGAGGAGACTCTTGAGAGTCCCATGGACTGCAAGAAGATCAAACCTATCCATTCTGAAGGAAATGAGCCCTGAGTGCTCACTGGAAGGACAGATCCTGAAGCTGAGGCTCCAAGAATTCGGCCACCTCATGAGAAGAGAAGATTCCCTGGAAAAGACCCTGATGTTGGGAAAGATGGCGAGTGCAAGGAGAAGGGGAGGACAGAGGATGAGATGGTTGGACAGTGTTCTCGAAGCCACCAACATGCTCCAATACTTTGGCCCTCATGAGAAGAGAAGACTCCCTGATGTTGGGAAAGATGAAGGGCACAAGGCGAAGGGGATGACAGAAGGCGAGTTGGTTGGACAGTGGTCTCGAAGCCACCAACATGCTCCAAGACTTTGGCCACCTCATGAGAAGAGAAGACTCCCTGGAAAAGACCCTGATGTTGGGAAAGATGGAGGGCACAAGGAGAAGGGGATGACAGAGGACGAAATGGCTGGACAGTGTTCTTGAAACTACAAACATGAGTTTGACCAAACTGTGGGAGGCAGTGGAAGACAGGAGTGCCTGGCGTGCTCTGGTCCAGGGGGTCATGAAGAGTCGGACACGACTAAACGACTAAACAACCACAATATTCTCAACAGAGGATAATCCTGGTTCCCAAACTTCCCCATTCTATCTCACCTTTAATCTCGAACCGAGAGTAAACAAATACATACTATAAAACGGCACATAGACTTCTCATTTTCCATGCTATTCAGCATTGATCATGGAATTAAAACCGACAAGACGAACCCACAATCAATATCCATTTGCACAATGAACAGCAAGGAGAACTTTACGGGGGTTTTGTAATCAAAAAATGCACAAGCTTCTTGACTGTTGAAACCTTGAAAAACACAAATCTAAACTTGGAACCATATCAAACCGGGATGTTTTTGGTTGTTGTTTTCGAGCAAATGATGTGGGGCCATTTCTGGAGTGGATGGTCCTTTGAGCGCACTAAAGCTTTCATCTCTCAGGTATTTGATGGACCCTAAGTAGCCTGAAGCCTGCAATCTTAGCAAACAAAATTACGGAAAATGCAGTTCTTATCAGCCACCATCAGAGTTCATCAAGAGGGGGTCACGAGAAGAGCCCCCTGAAAGCCATCGTTTATCCATAATTTTGTCGTATACACATACACACAAACAAACATACAGAGATAGAAAGACGGAGGTGGATGGCACAAAATAGTCCATTGTTGCTAATCCAGTGGTACCTCGACTTACGAAGACGATCCGTTCCACGGCGCTCTTCTTAAGTCATAGAATCCTAGAGTTGGAAGAGACCACAAGGGCCATCCAGTCCAACCCCCTGCCAAGCAGAAAACACCATCAAAGCATTCCTGACATATGGCTGACAGCAACACGTGGCCGGGTCAGCTAGTAGAGTCATAGAATCCTAGAGTTGAAATAGACCACAAGGGCCATCCAGTCCAACCCCCTGCCAAGCAGGAAACACCATCAAAGCATTCTTGACAGATGGCTGTCAAGCCTCCGCTTGAAGACCTCCAAAGAAGGAGACTCCACCACACTCATTGGCAGCAAATTCCACTGTCGAACAGCTCTTATTGTCAGGAAGTTCTTCCAAATGTTGAGGTGGAATCTTCTTTCTTGTCGATTGAATCCATTGCTCCGTGTCCGCTTCTCTGGAGCAGCAGAAAACAACCTTTCTCCCTCCTCTATATGACATTCCTTTGATATCTTTGAACATGGCTATCATATCACCCCTTAACCTTCTCTTCTCCAGGCTAAACATACCCAGCTCCCTACGCCGTTCCTCATAAGGCTTCGTTTCCAGGCCTTTGACCATTTTGGTTGCCCTCTTCTGGACACGTTCCAGCTTGTCAGTCTCCTTCTTGAACTGTGGTGCCCAGAACTGGACACAGTACTCCAGGTGAGGTCTGACCAGAGCAGAATACAGTGGTACTCTTACTTCCCTTGATCTAGATGCTATACTCCTATTGATGCAGCCCAGAATTGCATTGGCATTTTTAGCTGCTGCATCGCACTGTTGACTCATGTCAAGTTTGTGGTCTACCAAGACTCCTACAGTAGATCCTTTTCACATGTACTGCTCTCAAGCCAGGTATCACCCATCCTGTATTTGTGCCTTTCATTTTTTTTTGCCCAAGTGTAGTACTTTACATTTCTCCTTGTTAAAATTCATCTTGTTTGCTTTGGCCCAGTTGTCTAATCTATTAAGATCGTTTTGAAGTGTGATCCTGTCCTCTGGGGTATTAGTGTGATCCTGTCCTCTGGGAAGTCAAAGTCTTCGGTTGTCGAAGCGACCATTTTGCGCATTTTGCGCTTTGGCGCATGCACAGAGAAAATACTTCCGGGTTTGCCGACTTCGGAAGTCAAAACCTTTAGAAGTCGAGTGTTCGGATGTCGAGGTACCGCTGTACTGCAAAAAAAATTTTTTACAGGTGAAACTTGGGAAATTAGAATATTGTCGGAGAGTGCATTTATTTCAGGAACGCAACTTAAAAGGTGAAACCAATTGATGAGATAGATGCGTGACATGGAAAGCAAGATATGCCAAGCCTTGATTTTTTGTCATTGTCATGATTTGTCGTTAGGCGGGTAAATTATAAATGGAATGGAACGAATGATTGCATTCTTGAAATCAATGCACTTTTCGACAATATTCTAATTTTCCAAGTTCCACCTGTACACATCCTTATTCAGACCAGGTCTCTCCGTGTTTTTTAGCTTGGTAATGAGTTGCAATTCAGCAACTTCTCTTTCCAGTCCTTTTCTGAAATTTGTCTGTAATAAGACAGCTACTTTGAGACCTTGTACGTCCTGGGAGATTGGAGGGTTCTCCTACTGGTTTCTCGGTCTTGTGATTCCTGATGTCGGACTTAACTTTTCCTTTTCCTTCTCTGAAACGGGGATTTGTGACATCTGCTAGTTTGGAGTTAAATTCCAATATAGCCTGTCCCGGAGTTTACCAAGCCCGCTGAATGAGCTGGTGAATAAGTCAACAATAACCTTTTATTATTCAAATCGATTAATTTTCCACTGTGCTAGGAAAGCCAGTATTTATAGTCACAAAGGAGCATGGGGGAAAGTGGCGAATTAAGGAGTGTATTCGGCGCACGGGGGCCATTAAGCACTTGACCCCCCTTTCTTCTTCTGTGCCCCCTCTCCTCCTAGCAGGAGATTTGCATTGCCAGAGTCTCTTTTGCTCAGGTGAGGATCACACCCCTCGTTGCGAACGGGGCTTTTTTCCGGTGTACAATGGCATGGAATAACCCTTGAGAGATGCCATTTGCAAATGATGAAAGGCAAGAGTTGGATATGTAGAGGGGGAGAAAATTAATATAAGCCGTTATTGTAAGCTCTATTTCTTTTGGTGGTGGGCCAGGGAAGAACAGAGGAATGGCCCATGCTTTTGAACATCTACATGCAGCCGTTGGGAGAGATTGTCAGGGGGTTTGGGCTGGGTGTCCATCAGTATGCCACAGGGTTCTGTCTTGGGCCCAGTCTTCTTCAACATCTTTACCAATGACTTGGATGATGGGCTTGAGGGCATCCTGAGCAAGTTTGCAGATGACACCAAATGGGGAGGGGTGGCTAATACCCCAGAGGACAGGATCACACTTCAAAATGACCTGAACAGATTAGACAACTGGGCCAAAGCAAGCAAGATGAATTTTAACAAGGAGAAATGTAAAGTACTCCACTTGGGCAGAAAAATATATGAAAGAATGCGTGACACCTGGCTTGAGAGCAATACATGTGAAAAGGATCTGGGAGTCTTGGTAGACCACCAACTTGACATGAGTCAACAGTGCGATGCAGCAGCTAAAAAAGCCAATGCAATTCTGGGCTGCATCAATAGGAGTATAGCATCTAGATCAAGGGAAGTAAGAGTACCATTGTTTAGCTTGGAGAAGAGAAGGTTAAGGGGTGATATGATAGCCATGTTCAAATATATTAAAGGATGTCATATAGAGGAGGGAGAAGCGTTGTTTTCTGCTGCTCCAGAGAAGTGGACACGGAGCAATGGATTCAAACTACAAGAAAGAAGATTCCACCTAAGCATTAGAAAGATCTTCCTGACAGTAAGAGCTGTTCGGCAGTGGAATTTGCTACCAAGGAGTGTGGTGGAATCTCCTCCTTTGGAGGTCTTTAAGCAGAGGCTTGACAGGCATATGTCAAGAATGCTTTGATGGTGTTTCCTGCTTGGCAGGGGGTTGGACTGGATGGCCGTTGTGGTCTCTTCCAACTCTATGATTCTATGATTCTATGCGGATGATACCCAGCTCTACCTCTCTCTCAAATCAGAACCAGTGAAGGTGGTCAAGATCCTGTGTTTCCGTCTTGAGGGCTTGGGAGCTGGGGGCACTGTCATGCAGTGGTTCCGCTCCTTCCTCCTGGGCCGTGTTCAGAAAGTGGTGGTGGGGGCTGAGTGTTCAGACCCCTGGGCTCTCACTTGTGGGGTGCCTCAGGGTTCTGTCCTCTCCCCCATGCTTTTGAACATCTACATGCTGCTGCTGGGAGATATCATCAGGGGGTTTGGGCTGGGTGTTCATCAGTATGCGGATGACACCCAGCTCTACCTCTCTTTCAAATCAGGACCAGTGAAGGTGGTGAAGGTCCTGTGTGATGGATTGAGGTTGAATCCTGACAAGACAGAAGTACTGTTTTGGGGGGACAGGAGGCGGGCAGGTCCTGGTCCTGAATGGGGTAACTGTGCCCCTGAAGGACCAGGTGCACAGCGTGGGAGTCATTCTGGACTCACAGCTGTCCATGGAGGCGCAGGTCCATTCAGTGTCCAGGGCAGCTCCATCTGGGATGCAGGATGAGACCCTACCTGCCCGCGGACTTTCTCGCCAGAGCGGTGCATGCTCTAGTTATCTCCTGCTTGGACTACTGCAATGCGCTCTACGTGGGGCTACCTTTGAAGGTGACCCAGAAACTGCAATTAATCCAGAATGCGGCAGCTGGACTGGTGACTGGGAGCGGCCGCCGAGACCACATAACACCAGTCCTAAGAGACCTACATTGGCTCCCAGTACGTTTCCGAGCACAATTCAAAGTGTTGGTGCTGACCTTGAAAGCCCTAAACGGCCTCGGTCCAGCATACCTGAAGGAGCGTCTCTACTCCCATCGCTCTGCCCGGACACTGCGGTCCAATGCTGAGAGCCTTCTGGCGGTTCCCTTGTTGCGAGAAGCAAAGCTACAGGGAACCAGGCAGAGGGCCTTCCCGCTAGTGGCGCCCGCCCTGTGGAACGCCCTCCCATCAGATGTCAAAAAGAAAAATAACTACCAGACTTTTAGGAGACATCTGAAGGCAGCCCTGTGTAGGGAAGCTTTTAATCTTTAAGAAATTAGTGTATTTTAATATTTCTGTTGGAAGCCGCCCAGGGTGGCAGGGGAAGCCCAGCCAGATGGGCGGGGTATAAATAACATATTATTATTGGTTACAGGTAGGTAGCCGTGTTGGTCTGGATCGAAGTAAAATAAAAAAATTCCTTCAGTAGCACCTTAAAGACCAACTAAGTTTTTATTTTGGTATGAGCTTTCGTGTGCATGCACACTTCTTCAGATACCAATAATATAATAATATTAGAATAATAATATATAATATAGAATATTATAATAATAATATAGAATATTATTATTATTATTATTATTATTATTATTATTATTTGCTGATGTTGTTGTTTTTGTGTCTTCCAGTTAACCGCCTGTATCCATGGCTCTTCCGCTATGCTTTACCCAATGTTTTGGCAACATGTTTACATTCCTGTCCTGCCGCCACATCTCTTGGACTACAGGCTGCATGTATATTTTTATTAAAAACTGAACTTCCATCTCATGAGCCTGAACTTTTAAAGATTTCAGTGGTGGGTTGTTGTTGTTTTTTTTAACAATGCAGCTGTTCAACTCTGTGTCAAAAACGTGTGTGTGACTATTAAGTGCCTGATCCGGAGATTCAGATTTTTCATGGCCTAATTTAAGAGTACAGGACTTGTAACTTGCTGTAGCATATGTTCCTATGGGATATTTTCATAAAGGAATTTAATCATATCCAGGTGAAACTCGAAAAATAAGAATTTCGTCGAAAAGTGCATTTCCCCCAGTAATGCAACTTAAAAGGTAAAACCAATACAGTGGTACCTCGCAAGACGAATGCCTTGCACAACGAAAAACTCGCAAGACGAAAGCGTTTTGCGACCTTTTTTGTTGACTCGCAAGACGAATTGTTTTTGCAATTTTTAAAAAATTTGTTTACATTTGATTTTCACAACTGCTCCCAACTGCAGCGGCAGCCAAGGGATCCCGCTGCCGGAGCCATGCATTCGCTCCATAACACACACAGAGATTTCTCCTTGCTCACGAGAAGGAAAAAACAGCGCGTTATGAGCGAAAAATATGGTATTTCCCTGGGCATTTCAGCAACAATAGTGCTATGGCTTTTAGTGACCTAGTTGGTGTTCATTCTTGCAGTAGGTGAGAGGAGGATACCTTTGTTTTTAAGCGATGGTTATGGAGTGCAATCTGCTTTGTTTTTGATGTAGAAAGATTCATTTTCAAAACACAAAACTCAGAAGAGCAACCCCCCCCCCCCCGTCATATACCACAAATAACTACCCCCCGAAATGCTGGAAATGCAAGTCTAAGGAAGGCAACTTTATACACATGTGGTGGTCTTGTGAAAAAGTCAAGAAATAATGGGGATACAGTGGTACCTCGACTTACGAATTAAATGCGTTCTGAACGCACATTCGAAAGTTGAAAAAAAATTGTAAGCCGAATCCCATAGGAATGCATTGGGAGAAAAAAATTGTAAGTTGAAGCAACCCTATCTAAGAATTTGTAAGTAGGAAAAATCCTATCTAAACCGCATCCAAGATGGCGGACGGAGCTTCGTTCGTAAGTAGAAACATTTGTAAGTACAGTGGAACCTCGGTTTATGAACACCTCGGTTTATGAATTTTCAGTTTACCAAAGCCGCGGTCCCATCTGGAACTGATTAATTCACTTTCCATTACTTTCAATGGGAAAGTTTGCTTCAGTTTATGAACGCTTCAGTTTATGAATAGACTTCCAGAACCAATTACACCCATGCTTCGGGTTAAGTACGCTTCAGGTTGAATACTCCGCGGGCCCATCTGGAACGGATTAATCCACTTTCCATTACTTTCAATGGGAAAATTCGCTTCAGTTTATGAACGCTTCAGTTGATGAACAGACTTCCAGAACCAATTGTGTTCATCAACCGAGGTCCCACTGTACAATCATTAGTATTATGGCGTGTTTCGGGACAGCCACACCAACTGCTTGGGAAAAGTTGCTCTTTGCTCTTTTGCGCCTCTGAAAGAAAATGACTTGCCGGAAAATATAATTACTTTCGGGGACCCCTTGATTACAGTATCCTGTTGGCAACAAATATTGGTTAGTTACATACATTTACTCAGCAGAGAAGAATTAAGGCTTTCTCGCTCCCCTCCCCTCGCCTGCCATTATGCAACATACAAAGCTCCTTGCTTGGGCAGCCACTTAAAATTTACCAATAAACACCTGCCCCATTTTTAAGAATAGCTTCTGAAGTTCAGCTCCCCCCCCCCACTCCGTTGGCAACATCCCTACAATTTGCCAGCTAGCCTCATGCTGCTCCTATTTCTCTCGATCCTGTTAGCTTTGTGCTGCGCCTTGTTAAATTCGCTCGAAGGAACGGAACGGCGGGGGCAGGAATAGTGGGCTTTGCAAAGAGGGGGCCTTCAGGTTTTGAAGAACACCTGATTGACCTGGAGGGTAGGATCCAGCCAAGGCTGGGTGTAGGCCTTCGGGGGGTCTTGGCGCTAAAGAGGAAGGTGCAGGGGCGTACCCAGGATCAAAACGGGGGGGCAAGAGAGGGGAAGAGAGAAGGAAAAAAGGAAGGAAGGAAGGAAGGAAGGAAGGAAGGAAGGAAGGAAGAGGTAGGTGGGCGTACCCAGGATCAAAACTGGGGGAGGGGCAATAGAGGGGGAGAGAGAGGGAAGGAGGGAGGGAAGAAAGAGAAGGAAGGAAGGAAGGAAGGGGTGGGTGAGAGAGAGAGAGAGAAGGAAGGAAGGGGTGGGCGGCGTACCCAGTATCAAAACTGCGGGCGGGAGAGAGGGAAGGAGGGAAGGAGGAAAGAGAGAGAAGGAAGGAAGGATGGAAGGAATAGGTGGGTGGGTGGGTGTACCCAGGATCAAAACTAGGCGGGGCAAGAGAGGGAGAGAGAGAGGGAAGGATGGAGGGAAGAGAGGGAAGGAAGGAAGGAAGGAAGGAAGGAAGGAAGGAAGGAAGGAAGGAAGGAAGGAAGGAAGGGGTGGGTGGGTGGGAGAGAGAGAGAGAGAAGGAAGGAAGGAAGGAAGGAAGGAAGGGGTGGGTGGACGTACCCAGGATCAAAACTAGGGGGGGGCAAGAGGGGGGAGAGGGAAGGATGGAGGGAAGATAGAGAAGGAAGGAAAGAAGGAAGGAAGGGGTGGGTGGCTGAGAGAGAGAGAGAGAGAGAGAGAGAGAGAGAGAGAGAGAGAGAGAGAGAGAGAGAGAGAAGGAAGGAAGGAAGGAAGGAAGGAAGGAAGGAAGGAAGGAAGGAAGGAAGGAAGGAAGGAAGGAAGGAAGGAAGGAAGGGGTGGGTGGACATACCCAGGATCAAAACAAAGGGGGGCAAGAGGGGAGGAGAGGGAAGGAAGGAGGGAAGATAGAGAAGGAAGGAAAGAAGGAAGGAAGGGGTGGGTGAGAGAGAGAGAGAGAGAGAGAGAGAGAGAGAGAGAGAGAGAGAGAGAGAGAGAGAGAGAGAGAGAAGGAAGGAAGGAAGGAAGGAAGGGGTGGGTGAGTGGGTGAGAGAGAGGAGGGAGGGAGGGAGGGGTGTGTGAGAGAGGGAAGAAGGAAGGAAGGAAGGAAGGAAAGAAGGGGTGAGAGAGAGAAGGGAGGGAGAGAGAGAGAGAGAGAGAGAAAGAAAGAGGGGGGAAGGAAGGATGGAAGGAAGGAAGGATGGAGCTCCCGCCCATCCCCCCCCCCAGCTCAGGCTGCTCCTCCCTCCTCCCACGTTCCTGTCGCTGGCTGCAGCCGCGGAGGGTGCGGATACGGCCCGATTTCCATAATCCGCAGTGACTTTTCCCCTTCGGTTTTCGGAGGGGGAAAGTGTGGGTTATGGTCCGTTCTCTTCTCCAGGCTAAACATACCCAGCTCCCTAAGCAGTTCCTCATGAGGCATCGTTTCCAGGCCCTTGACCATTTTGGTTGCCCTCTTCTGGACACGTTCCAGCTTGTCAGTATCCTTGAACTGTGGTGCCCAAAACTGGACACAGTACTCCAGGTGAGGTCTGACCAGAGCAGAATACAGTGGTACTATTACTTCCCTTGATCTAGATGCTATACTCCTCTTGATGCAGCCCATAATTGCATTGGCTTTTTGAGCTGCTGCATCACACTGCTGACTCATGTCAAGTTGTCAAGACTCCTAGATCCTTTTCACATGGACTGCTCTCAAGCCAGGTGTCACCCATCCTTTCATTTTTTTGCCCCAGTGTAGTACTTTACATTTCTCCTTGTTAAAATTCATCTTGTTTTCTTTGGCCCAGTTGTCTAATCTGTTCAGGTCATTTGGAAGTGTGATCCTGTCCTCTGGGGTATTGGCCACTCCTCCCAATTTTGTGTCATCTGCAAACTTGATCAGGATGCTCTCAAGCCCATCATCCAAGTCATTGACTCCCATGTAGATTGGCTCCCAGTACGTTTCCAAGCACAATTCAAAGTGTTAGTGCTGACCTTGAAAGCCCTAAACCTCGGTCCTGAATACCTGAAGGAACGTCTCCACCCCCATCGTTCAGCCCAGACACTGAGATCCAGCACTGAGGGCCTTTTGGCTGTTCCCTCATTGCGCGAAGCCAAGTTGCAGGGAACCAGGCAGAGGGCCTTCTCGGTGGAGGTGCCCACCCTGTGGAACGCTCTCCCATTAAATGCCCTGTGTCCAGTATACCTGAAGAAGCGTCTCCACCCCCATTGTTCAGCCCGGACAGTGAGATCCAGCGCCGAGGGCCTTCTGGCAGTTCCCTCACGGCGAGAAGCAAAGCTATAGGGAACCAGGCAGAGGGCCTTCTCAGTGGTGGCGCCCACCCTGTGGAATGCCCTTCCAACGGAGGTCAAGGAGATAAACAACCACCTGACATTTAGAAAAATACCTAAAGGCAGCCCTGTTTAGGGAAGTTTTTAATCTGTGATATTTTAATGTATTTTTATGTGTGTTGGAAGCTGTCCAGAGTGGCATGCGGGGGGGGGACCCGGCCTGATGGGCAGGGTATAAATAATAAATTATTAGTATTATATTATATATATAACAACATTTAAAATTTTTGTTGTTTAGTCGTTTAGTCGTGTCTGACTCTTCGTGACCCCATGGACCAGAGCACGCCAGGCACTTCTGTCTTCCACTGCCTCCCACAGTTTGGTCAGACTCACGTTCGTGGCTTCAAGAACACTGTCCAACGATCTCGTCCTCTGTCGTCCCCTTCTCCTTGTGCCCTCCATCTTTCCCAGCATCAGGGTCTTTTCCAGGGAGTCTTCTCTTCTCTTTTTTGCAAAGGGGGAAAGCTCCATTTTTTAGGATCAGCTTCATTTTTGAGGATCAGCTCCACGTTGCTGAGTTTCCTTGCAAAGGGAAAAAATCCTGTTTTTATGGGATTAAACTCACACTTCTGCAGCTTCTCTAGGAACGGAAACGGACCCATTTCTACAGTTTCCAGACAGATAATCTAATCAGCCAGTCACATGTCTCCTTCTGCAGACAACAATTGAGGCCTAGGCAAGGCGCCGGGAGGGGACCGGGAAAGGAGCTAGCTCTCTTATCTCTCTCCCCGATCTCTTGCAATCAGCTGATGAGCGGGTTCATTCAAGGTTCTCTTTCCCTTTTGTTAGCCTTTAGCTCTTTCTTAAAAAAAATAAAAATAAAGCATGATCTGCTTTTAGCCCCTGGGCAATTCGGCTCCAGGGACCACGCATTCGCTGAATAAGATGCACAGACATTTCCTCTTAAGTTTTAGGAGGAAAAAAGTGTGTCTTATGGAATGAAAAATACGGTAAACTGGAAGCCTAGCTAGAAAAACCCTCTAATTACCAGGAAGAATCTAATCACACTTTTTGCAGACACAACAACTGATTACCGGAGGCTGATGTGAACTTTAATTAGAGCGCTAATAGCACCCTATACTTGTTTGAATAAATCACTTTGTGTGCCATAAATACATTTCCCCAAAAATAGCTTTCATCTATTTTTGAAACTGGTGTGAGTGCTGGAAAGGTGCTTTTGGGCACGGAATCGCGACCTGTGAGCCTTGTCTCCCCCCCTCCCCGTCTGGGCTTTCAGAGGGAGGGAGGGGAGGTTTGGATCCCACAAATTGGATCTTTATTCTTCCTTTGTCTTTGTGTTGAGTTTGGATTGCTAACCTTTAGTTGGTGTTTGGTTGTTTTCGTTGCAGCTGTGACACGAGAAAGAAAAGAGCAAAAACAGAAGCAGATGGGAGAGGAGAAATTTAAGTGATTGAGAGTTTCCCAGCTAGATTTTTTGCTGCTGTCACCTGATCAACATATTTATATATATACTAACTGGCCCCTGCCATGCGTTGCTGTGGCCGGGTTTGTTAAATGGAGCCTCAGAGTCCCACTTCAGACTCCCCTATGTTTACATTAGGCACATCCCTGTGTCTCCCCCTACCCTATTCTATCCCTCCTCCCCCCACCCCCCGGTTCATCCCTGCGATTGGGCCCACCTGTCCCAATCTATGACCTATTCGGCCCCCCCATCCCCCCCAGGCTGACCCATTACCTATCCCTGCCCCTCCTCCCCTCATTCCCTGGTTCATCCCTGTCCTGACCCATGACCCATTCGTCCCTCCCATCCCCCACCCAGGCAGGCCCCTACCTCCACTTGGCCTCGTCTGGAAAGTGGCCTAGTCTGCAAAGCCGAGGCGAGATACTGTGGAGAGGGCCGGTTTCATCCCACCCTGTTGTGACCCATTACCTATCCCTACCCCTATTTGCCCCCCCCCTCCAGGCAGGCCCCTACTGCCACTTGGCCTAGTCTGGAAAGCGGCCGTCTGCTGCGGCCGATTCAGTCTGCTGGGCAATGTTGGACCTTGTTGCTGCAAAAAGGCCAGTTTTCAGTTGTTTGGTTTTCAGTCTGCTGAGGCCTATTCAGTCTGCTGGGCAATGTTGGGCCTTGTTGCTACAAAAGGCCAGTTTTCAGTTGGTTGCTGTGGAATTTTGTGATGTCATCTGGTGGCGCGGCTTTGGAGGCAGCAGCGTGCAATCTGCCTTTCTATTGGATGCTGTTGGAGTCTTCAGAGCTTTTGCTAGTGATGTCTAATGGGGCACCACTTTTTTGCGTTTAATCATTATTTTTTTAGGTGTGAAAAGGTGTGCTTTTTTGATAATTTGTTTATGCCAGATCCCTCCTTGATGGGCATGGAACGTTGTGGCCAAATTTGTTGGAATTCAGTTCAGCGGTTACGGAGGAAGGATGTCACATCCGCGCACGCAGTGGGAACATTTCTATATATATAGATTCATATATTCATTCAGATGACACGCTGGAGGCGCTCACCATCACCCCCCGCTGAGCCGAAAGCTGCAGGGCCGGGAAGGGGAGAGCGCGGCCTGCGGAGAGGCCCGGTGTCCCAGCCACTCCATAGTTTTAAGAGAGGGGAAAGGACAGCCCTTTCCCCCTCATGGCTCTCTCCCCCCCCCCCCGGCGGAGCCAGCAGGGAGAGCCCCCCTCCTGCAGTCCGGTCGGAGCCCCTCCTGCCGGCAACAGAGGCCATGGGTGCCATGGAGCCAGCGGAGAGAGCCCCAGACTGTGGGAAGGCATCCTGGTGCTGCGTTTCATTGGTAAAGCTGCTGCCGTGTGGTGTCACCTTTACCAATGAAACGCAGCGCCGGGGTGAGGGATGACCCTGGCGCTGCAGAGCGGAACAGGGACCTAGAGCCCCTGCTCTGCTCGCTTACTTCCCTGCTCTCCCCTGAGCGGCGCGGCTGGCGGAGGGAAAAGGGAGGCCGTCGCGCAGCTCCCCCACTTGCTGGAGTGCCCCTCAGCGCCCTGGCGCCCTGCGCCACTAGAGTCAATGGGTGAGACGGCCCTGTATTTGTGGGTTTTATGCCAGGTGATATCCAGGTCTTCAGTCCCTCTTCTGCCCCAACTGGGCTAACAGGACACCTGGAGCACCCTCTGGCCCGATAAACAATGGATACTGCGGCAGAGGTTTTTAATCCTCTTTATTACTTCAAGCTATTTACAGAATATATACATAGGCTGTTACAAACAGCTCTCACTGCAAACACACAGCATAACATTAGCTGAGTCAGGAAGGCAATTTAGTGAAGGAACAGTTCCCGCCCACTTCTCTCTCTGGAGAGATTCTCTCTCTGATTCTCACATTGGGAGGGGTGAAAATGCTAACAGTATTGTGCGTCTGGAGGTCAAAGACTCTGTAGCTGTCAACTTTAAGATTTAAAAATAAGGGATCACTTGTTGAGTGCTGCCGGCTGTAACGGATTGACACAGTTTTGAAATATTTATTCCTACCTGGCTGGAAAAGAGTTAATCCACCTCCAGCCTGACTGACATAACATTCTGATGGGGGCGGGACTGTTCCCAGTTTAAAAGGAGAGAGGAGCAGTTTGGTCAGTTAGGACAGTTGGGGGAGTTGGGGGAGAGTGGAGTGTTAGAGAGGGATGCAGGAGCTGTATTCACAAGTCTGTGTTAAATAGGAAGATATGTGCTTTTAAGAACCAAAGAAATTCATGTTTATAAGTTAAATAATAAAGTTAAATGTGCTTAAACGTTCACTGACTCGGCAGTGTCTCAGTACCTTCAGAGGTGTGACAAAGAGGGGAGAACAAAGCTTTCCTGGGGAAGAGGAAACTGTTTGCTGTTTCTCCTGTCATACAAAGGGCTGGTTAGGGAAGCTGAAGGAGCCCCATAGTTGCCTAAGGGAGAGGCACACTGTAGCAGTAGGGGTCCATGGGAGGGACTTCCCACTGGTGGCCATAGGTTTCGAACGCAGCGCCTGAGGTACTCTGGAGACAAGTCCAATTTGGACACTCGAGGTTTTCTTCTCCTGTTTGTAGAGAAGCACAGGGAGAGCCTCTGAGGTTAAAGCAGTGAGGTGGGGGATCCATCACATTGGCAATCGCCTTTGCGCATGCCCGGGCATGCACAGAAGCGATTTCCTGTGCCAGCTCTGCCCAAGTCCGGGGCACCAGAAATCATTTCTGCGCATGTCCAGACATGCGCAGAAGCGACTTCCGTTGCCAGGCTGCCTGTGTCTGCATGTCTGGGCATCGGAAATGGCTTCTGCGCATTTTTATTATGTGTTTCTTGTTTTCTCTTTTAGGTATTGCTGGGGGTTGGTGTGTTGGTGATGTTTTGTTGTTATATGTTTTTAAAAAACCCAATAAAATTATATATATATATATATATATATATATATATATATATATATATATATACACACATACATACACACACCTCGGCAGGAGGTCTGCAAATGTCTCGTCTCGCAAACCTCGGAACGGATCATGAAAAAGAGCAAAAAGAGCAGGAGGAGTTCGCAATTCCATAAAAAGCCTCCACTATGGCGTCCAGGAGAACAGCCTGTCACAAGTGGGGGGGGGGGAGAGTGGGATCTGTAAAACTTAATTAACTGCTTTGTATTGATCTGTCAGTCATTCTCAATTAATCCAGGAATGCAACAGGGAGCACAAATTATTTAATACAAGTGTCAAAATCAAAAACGTCGAAGATGTTGCAAAGCACAAAGGGCTTGGAAAGACAAGTTGGAGAACTTAGGTGCAAAGAGAAGCATGTTTCTGTTGGGAGATTCATCCCCCGTGTGCGGTGTCATGGTTTTGTTGACTATCACATGACTGGGCATGTGTTTTGATTCCACGGAGTGGGAAGTGACGTAGCCAGGATGTTTGTCTTACTGTGTTCCGAAGTGGAACTGTTGTTCCTTTGTTCTTTCGCTTTGCTTGAGATTGAAGTTGAATCCTGACAAGACAGAAGGCCTGTTTGTGGGGGACAGGAGGCGGGCAGGTGTGGAGGACTCCCTGGTCCTGAATGGGGTCACTGTGCCCCTGAAGGACCAGGTGCGCAGCCTGGGCATCATTTTGGACTCACAGCTGTCCATGGAGGCGCAGGTCCATTCTGTGTCCAGGGCAGCTCCTTCTGGGACGCAGGATGAGACCCTACCTGCCTGCAGACTGTCTGGCCAGAGTGGTGCATGCTCTGGTTATCTCCCGCTTGGACTACTGCAATGCGTTCTACATGGGGCTACCTTTGAAGATGACCCGGAAACTACAGCTAAGCCAGAATGCGGCAGCTAGACTGGTGACTGGGAGCGGCCGCCGAGACCACATAACACCGGTCGTAAGAGACCTACATTGGCTCCCAGTACGTTTCCAAGCACAATTCAAAGTGTTGGTGCTGACCTTTAAAGCCCTAAACGGCCTCGGCCCAATATACCTGAAGGAGCGTCTCCACCCCCACCGTTCAGCCCGGACACGGAGGTCCAGCGCCGAGGGCCTTCTGGCGGTTCCCTCGTTGTGAGAAGCCAAGTTGCAGGGAACCAGGCAGAGGGCCTTCTTGGTGGTGGCGCCCGCCCTGTGGAACTCCCTCCCACCAGATGTCAAAAAGAAAAATACTACCAGACTTTTAGAGGACATCTAAAGGCAGCCCTGTTTTAGGGAAGCTTTCAATCTTTAAGAAATTAGTGTATTTTAATATTTCTGTTGGAATCCGCCCAGAGTGGCAGGAAAATTATTAATAATTATTAATAATTACTAATAAATTATTATTATAAATTATTGTTATTATTGCTGTGTGATGCTAGAGAGAGAGGGAGCCATGATGAAGAGCTCCGTGTGTGTTTATGCGTAAATAAACTAGCTTAGCCAAATGCTGTGCTACTGAATCTGTTACGCAACTGCGCAAACCTCTGCGTGTTTGTGAGGTGTGCTGGTGTTCGTCCGAAACCATTCGCTGTGATGTTCGGGCTGGAGAATGCTTATGGAGCTCCCGAACGATCGCCCAGGAGGGGGAGAACATGCCAGCCGGGCATGTGTCTCTGCCACGGTCCTACTCGTAAGTAGGCCTCATCCTGACAGTCTCCACCGGCGTAGCACGAGGCTCCCAAATTCTGAACACTGTTTCCACCATTTTAAGACGTACAGTGGTACCTCGGTTTAAGTACACAATTGGTTCCGGAAATCTGTACGTAACCTGAAGCGAACTTTCCAATTGAAAGGAATGGAAAGTGGATTAATCTGTTCCAGACGGTCCGCGGAGTACTTAAACTGAAGCGTACTTAACCTGAAGCGAAGTTTCCCATTTAAAGTAACGGAAAGTGGATTAATCAGTTCCAGACGGGTCCACGGAGTACTTAATCTGAAGCGTACTTAACCCAAAGTATGAGTGCAATTGGTTCTGGAAGTCCGTACTTAACCTGAAGCATACTTAACCTGAAGCGAACTTTCCCATTGAAAGTAATAGAAAGTGGATTAATCCGTTCCAGACGGGTCTGCGGAGTTCTTAAACCGAGGTATGACTATAGTCATAAAATAAGCCAAAGCAGGATTTTGAAGCATTTGAGAAATATAAGACATACCCTGAAAACAAACCATAATTCCGCGCCACACAGAGCGAGACCTCCAAGTGCCCCAGCCAGCCGGCGGGACACAGCACGCTGGCAGCAGCAGAAGCAGGATAAGGCCTGCCAGGTCGGCTCGGTGCCCGGAAGTGGCGGCCGCTGCAGTGCCGACAAAGCTCAGAGTAGTTCATCTTTTTTGCAAAGGGGGAAAGCTCCAAAGAGGATCAGCTCCAAGTTGCTGAGTTTCCTTGCAAAGGGAAAAAATCCTGTTTTATGGGGTTCAACTCAAAGTTCTCCACTTTTCGACTATATTCTAATTTTCTTAGTTTTACCTGTATAAACTGTAAAGACCATCTCTTGGAAGAGCTGCCAAGAGCACTTTTCACCTCTATCTTCAGCCTTTACGACAATATTATAATTTTTGACACTTTACGACAATATTATAATTTTCTGAGTTTCACCTGCAATTTTTAGAGTAGGAAAACAAGAAAAAAACATTTTGCTTTCTTGAATTGTCCTAGGCATAGCAGCCAACTCCTAGAGGCCTAGGTGCCTTTGTCCCCCATTAAATATTTGAAGAAGCTTCTTTTGCAAAGAGGGAAAGCTCCATTTTTAAAAGGATGAGCTCAAAGTTGTGCGGCTTTTTTTGCAAATGGGGAAAGCCCCGTTTCTTGGGGGGGGTCAGCTCACAGCTGTGCATCTTTTTTGCAAAGGGGGAAAGCTCCATTTTGGAAGATCAGCTCAAAGTTGTTGAGCTTACCTTGCAAAGGGAAAAAATCCTGTTTTTATGGGGTTCAACTCCCAGTTCTGCAGCTTCTCTAGGAAAGGAAAGGGACCCATTTGTACAGATAATCTAATCAGCCTGTCACATGTCTCCCTCTGCAGACAACTGAGGCCAAGGCAAGGGGCCGGGAGCGGCTGGGAAGGGAGCTAGCTCCCTTATCTCCCTCCCGATCTCTTGCAATCAGCTGCTGAGCGGGTTCCTTTCAGCTCATTCCCTCTTGTTAGCCTTTAGCTCTTTCTTTAAAAAAAAAAGGAAGAAGCAGCACGATCCGCCTTTCGCCTCTGGGCAATTTGGCTCCAGGGACCACACATTCGCTCCTTGTGACGCACAGACATTTCATAGAATCATAGAATCATAGAGTTGGGAGAGACCACGAGGGCCATCCAGTCCAACCCCCTGCCAAGCAGGAAACACCATCAAAGCATTCTTGACATATGGCTGTCAAGCCTCTGCTTAAAGACCTCCAAAGAAGGAGACTCCACCACACTCCTTGGTACCAAATTCCACTGCTGAACAGCTCTTACTGTCAGGAAGTTCTTCCTAATGTTGAGGTGGAATCTTCTTTCTTGTAGTTTGAATCCATTGCTCCGTGTCCGCTTCTCTGGAGCAGCAGAAAACAACCTTTCTCCCTCCTCTATATTACATCCTTTGACATATTTGAACATGGCTATCATATCACCCCTTAACCTTCTCTTCTCCAGGCTAAACATACCCAGCTCCCTAAGCCGTTCCTCATAAGGCATCGTTTCCAGGCCTTTGACCATTTTGGTTGCCCTCTTCTGGACACGTTCCAGCTTGTCAGTATCCTTCTTGAACTGTGGTGCCCAGAACTGGACACAGTACTCCAGGTGAGGTCTGACCAGAGCAGAATACAGTGGTACTATTACTTCCCTAGATCTAGATGCTATACTCCTATTGATGCAGCCCAGAATTGCATTGGCTTTTTTAGCTGCTGCATCACACTGCTGACTCATGTCAAGTCTGTGGTCTACCAAGACTCCTAGATCCTTTTCACATGTACTGCTCTCAAGCCAGGTGTCACCCATCCTGTATTTGTGCTTTTCATTTTTTTTGCCCAAGTGTAGTACCTTACATTTCTCCTTGTTAAAATTCATCTTGTTTGCTTTGGCCCAGTTGTCTAATCTGTTAAGGTCATTTTGAAGTGTGATCCTGTCCTCTGGGGTATTAGCCACCGCTCCCAATTTGGTGTCATCTGCAAACTTGCTCAGGATGCCCTCAAGCCCATCATCCAAGTCATTGATTAAGATGTTGAATAAGACTGGGCCCAGGACAGAACCCTGTGGCACCCCACTAGTCACTACTCTCCAGGATGAGGAGGAGCCATTGATGAGCACCCTTTGGGTTCGGTCAGTCAGCCAGTTACAAATCCACTGAATGGTAGTATTGTCTAGCCCACATTTTACCAGCTTCTTTACAAGAATATCATGGGGCACCTTGTCAAAGGCCTTGCTGAAATCAAGATAGGCTACATCCACAGTGTTCCCTTCATCTAACAGGCTTGTAATTTTGTAAAAAAATGAGATCAGATTAGTCTGACATGACTTATTTTTCAGAAACCCATGCTGACTTTTAGTGATCACAGAGTTTCTTTCTAGGTGCTCACAGGCTGTTTGCTTGATGATCTGCTCTAGAATCTTTCCTGGTATTGATGTCAGGCTTACTGGGCGGTAATTGTTTGGGTCCTCTCTTTTCCCCTTTTTGAAAATAGGGACAACATTTGCCCTCCTCCAGTCTGCTGGAACTTTGCCTGTTCTCCAGGAATTTTCAAAGATTATTGCCAGTGGTTCTGAAATCACCTCTGCCAGTTCTTTTAATACTCTTGGATGTAGTTCATCTGGCCCTGGAGACTTGAATACATCTAAACTAGCCAAGTATTCTTGTACTACCTCCTTACTTATTCTGGGCTGTGTTTCCCCTGCTGAATCATCTGCTCCATATTCTTCAGGTCGGGCATTGTTTTCTTTTTTGGAGAAGACTGAGGCAAAGAAGGTATTGAGGAGTTCTGCCCTTTTTCTGTCCCCTGTTCACATTTCACCATCTTCTCCTCTAAGTGATCCCACTGTTTCCTTGTTCTTCCTTTTGCTACGGACATACCCATAAAAGCCCTTTTTGTTGCTTTTAACCTCTCTAGCGAGCCTGAGTTCATTCTGTGCTTTAGCTTTTCTGACTTTATCTCTACACGTGCTGGCTATATGTTTGAATTTCCTCTTACTTTTGAGGAGGAGAAAAGTGCATCTTTTGGAACAAAAAAGACGGTACTCTAAAGATGGAAGAGAGAGGGGTGGGGAGAGAGAGAACAGTTTTGCATTTTGATAATGACACTAGCTGGCCCTGCCATGCGTTGCTGTGGCTTAGTCTGTGAAATGGGCCCGTGGGATTTAGGGTGTATGTCATAGCTGCCAAGTTATCCCTTTTTAAAAGGGAAATTCCCTTATGCTGAATAGGCTTCCTCGTGAGAAAAGGGAAAACTTGGCAGCTATGGTGTATGTTGGATTTTGATTGGTGGGGTGGATGGGGAGTGAGCGGGATTTTGGCAGTATGTTGGAAGTTGTTTGTTGGATGTCCACTGGAGGGGGCAATTTTGTTGTATACAAATCCAGGTTTCAACCTGTCCTAGGTGTGTGTATGGACAATGTAAGTGGATAGAGACACTCTCACATGCGCTCCCGATGTTGTGGGCAAATTTGAGGACGATCGGGTAAGCGGTTGTGGAGAAAGGTGCATTGGAACAAACATGCACCCTCTACATTTTTATATTTCCAGTTAGATGCAATGCGACAATAAGCCTAATTGCCTTCCTAACTTTTCTCTCTCTGACTAAAGCAGTTTTTTTCTATTTTCTTTCAGTGCGCCAATGCCCTACCTCATAGGAATACACCTAAGCCTGGTGGAGGTAAGTTCATCTGTTCATCCTTGATTTCCTGTACAGTGGTAAGGTAAAGGTAAAGGGACCCCTGACCATTAGGTCCTGTTGTGACCGACTCTGGGGTTGCGGCGCTCATCTCGCATTACTGGCCGAGGGAGCCGGCGTACAGCTTCCAGGTCATGTAGCCAGCATGACAAAGCCGCTTCTGGCAAACCAGAGCAGCACACGGAAACGCCGTTTACTGTCCCACTGTAGCGGTACCTATTTATCTACTTGGACACTTGGACTTTGACGTGCTTTCGAACTGCTAGGTTGGTGGGAGCTGGTTTAATTTCACAATTGGTTCCGGACGTGTATACTTAGCCTGAAGCGTACTTAACCTGAAATGAACTTTCCCATTGAAATTAATGGAAAGTGGATTCATCCGTTCCAGACGTTCCACGGAGTACTTAAACTGAAGCGTACTTCACCTGAAGCGAACTTTCCCATTGAAAGTAATGGAAAGTGGATTAATCCGTTCCAGACGGGTCCGCGGAGTACTCAACCTGAAACGTACTTAACCCGAAGTATGAGTGTAATTGTTTCTGAAAGTCCGTACTTAACCTGAAGCGTACTTAACCTGAAGCGAACTTTCCTGTTGAAAGTAATGGAAAGTGGATTAATCCCATCAGAGGTCAACTACCCTGTTTCTCATATTTTAAGACATACCCATAAAATAAGCCATAGCAGGATTTTTAAGCATTCAAGGAATATAAGCCATACCCCGAAAATAAGACATAGTGATAGGCGCAGCAGCAATGCCGGCCGCGGCAGGAGGAGGAGGAAAAAAATAAGACATCCCTTGAAAATAAGCCATAGTGTGTTTTTTTGAGGAAAAAATAAATATAAGACGTGTCTTATAATATGAGAAACACGGTACCTGCCATTTAGAAAATCCCTAAAGGCAGCCTTGTTTAGGGAAGTTTTTAGTCTGTGATATTTTAATTTATTTTGATGTGTGTCGGAAGCTGCCCAGAGTGGCGGGGGGGGGGGGGGACTGGCCAGATGGGCAGGGTATAAATAATAAATAAATAGAAAAAATCCCCAGTTCTGTTTTTCCTGAACTTGAAAGTTTGGTGTTCTATTTAACTTGTAGTTGAGTTGTTTTGCTTACTGTACAGTGGTGCCTTGACTTACTAATTTAATGCGTTAAGAAGGCACCTCCGTAAGTCGAAAAATCCGTACGTCGAGAAACGCCATTGGAAACGCGATCTCCCATAGGAAGGCATTGAAAACGGAAAAAATTGTAAGTTGAAGCAACCCTATCTAAAAATTCGTAAGTCGAAAAAATCTTATCTAAACTGCATCCAAGATAGCGGACAAGCTCTGTTCGTAAGTAGAAACATTCGTAAGTAGAGTTATTCGTAAGTTGAGGTACCACTGTAATGTTGTATATATGTGATTCTAAAGCTTGGGTTCAATTGACCCGCCTAACAACAAATAATTACAATTACAGTGGTGCTGCGACTTACTAATTTAATTCGTTCCGAACGCACCTTCGTAAGTCGAAAAATTCGTGAGTTGAGAAACGCCATTGGAAACGCGATTTCCCATAGGAAGGCATTGGAAATGGAAAAAATCGTAAGTCGAAGCAACCCTATCTAAAAATTCGCAAGTCAAAAAATCCCTATCTAAAACTGCCGCGGTTCCCCCCCCCCCCGGATGTCGAGACATTCGTCAGCGCGCGGCCATTACTCCCATTCGTAAGTTGAATCTTCTCCATGCAAAGCAGGTGCTCTACCCACTGAACGACTGTCCTTTAGTTATAGAATCATAGAATCATAGGGGCACAGTTACCCTATTCAGGAGTAGGGAGTCCTCCATACCTGCCCACCTCCTGTCCCCCACAAACAGTACTTGGAATCATAGAATCCTAGAGTTGGAAGAGACCACAAGGGCCATCCAGTCCAACCCCCTGCCAAGCAGGAAACACCATCAAACCATTCCTGACATATGGCTGGCAGCAACGCGTGGCCGGGTCAGCTAGCAGAATTCGGTTGTCGAGTCGTTCGTAAGTCGGGGTACCACTGTGTTTTGCTTTCTGTGTTTATTGGTAGTCCTGCTCAGAATCGGAGAACTCTTACTCCAGTCCGCCCCCATTTTCTCCTAAAAGGAGCATGGAGAGAGTTCCTTGGCTCGTTTTTATCTCGACCCTTTGCTGTCTGCCACTATCTATATTTATATCTGTGTTGGAAATATAGGTAGACTACACTTTCGTGCCCGGACCACTGCGGAAGCAGCAGTTAACCTGCTAATGCGAGTAGACAGGAGTATATTTGAGGGTTTAAATATCAAAACCCATCCGTCGGTTGTTCCATCTAATTCGCTGTGACTGGAAGGCTCTCCGGTGAGATAAAGTAATCTCTGTTTTCAGTCCAAGAGCCTGTTTTTGATTTGCAAAACCACTTCCCCCAGAGTGGAAATATGCGGAGCTTTGCACAACTCCGTATTTTCCAAGGTTTCTATCATCACCTAGTCAGTCATTCTATGTGGCTCCCATTTAGCCATCCGTAAATCGACTTCAAAGGGAAAGGGACGCTTCTAAGCCGCTGCTTCTAAGCAAGGTCGAATTCTGCTGCATGAATAAGGGACGAGTGCAATTGCTGCACTAATTGAATTGGTATTAGGAAATAATAAAGTATTGTATTTTAATCTTTCTGTTGGAAGCCGCCCAGAGCGGCTGGGGAGGCCCGGCTAAATGGGCGCGGTATAAATACTGTATATTCCTGCATATGAGACTACTTTTTAACCCAGGAAAATCTTCTCAAAAGTCAGGGGTCGTCTTATACGCCGGATCGTATTTCTTATACGGCGAGTATATCTCAAACTCTATATTTTAACTGGAAAAGTTGGGGGTCGTCTTATATGCCCAGTCGTCTTATATACTGGAATATACGGTAATATATTATTATTATTATTATTATTATTATTATTATTAGTGTTTTGTTGTTGCTTAGTCGTATAGTCGTGTCCGACTCTTCATGACCCCCTGGACCAGAGCACGCCAGGCACTCCTGTCTTCCACTGCCTCCTGCAGTTTGGTCAGACTCATGTTCGTAGCTTCGAGAACACTGTCTAGCCATCTCATCCTCTGTCGTCCCCTTCTCCTCGCGCCGTCCATCTTTCCCAAAATGAGGGAGTCTTCTCTTCTCATGAGGTGGCCAAAGTCTTGGAGCTTGTTGGTGGCTTCGAGAACACTGTCCAGCCATCTCGTCCTCTCTCGTCCCCTTCTGCTTCTGCCCTCCATCTTTCCCAACATCAGGGTCTTTTCCAGGGAGTCTTCTCTTCTCATGAGGTGGCCAAAGTCTTGTAGCCTCAGCTTCAGGATCTGTCCTTCCAGTGAGACCTAAGGGCTGATTTCCTTCAGAATGGAGAGGTTTGATCTTCTTGCAGTCCAAGGGACTCTCAAGAGTCTCCTCCAGAACCATAATTGAAAAGCATCCATTCTTCGGCGATCAGCCTTCTTGATGGTCCAGCTCTCACTTCCATACATCACTACTGGGAAAACCATAGCTTTAAATATATGGACCTTTGTCGGCAAAGTGATGTCTCTGCTTTTGAAGATGCTGTCTAGGTTTATCATTGCTTTTCTCCCAAGAAGCAGGCATCTTTTAATTTCGTGACTGCTGTCACCATCTGCAGTGATCAAGGAGCCCAAGAAAGTCAGATCTCTCACTGCCTCCATTTCTTCCCCTTTGATTTGCCAGGAGGTGATGGGAACAGTGGCCACGATCTTGGTTTTTTCGATGATGAGCCGTCTTTTGCGCTCTCCTCTTTCACCCTCATTCAAAGAAAGGTTCTTTAATTCCTACTCCCTTTCTGCCATCAAGGTTGTGTCATCTGCATATCTGAGGTTGTTGATATTTCTTCAAGCAATCTGAATTCCGGCTTGGGATTCCATCATAGAGCTTCAGTATGCTGATGACAATGTAGTGTGCGCACGCTCGGAGGATGACCCCCAAACCATCCTAAATATCTTTGCAGAAGCTTACAAAATGCTTGGCCTATCACTCAACATCCAAAAAACCAAGGCTCTGCTTAAAGATCTCCAAAGAAGGAGACTCCACCACACTCCTTGGCAGCAAATTCCACTGTCGAACAGCTCTTACTGTCAGGAAGTTCTTCCTAATGTTTAGCTGGAATCTTTTTTCTTGTAGTTTGAATCTATTGCTCCGTGTCCGCTTCTCTGGAGCAGCAGAAAACAACCTTTCTCCCTCCTCTATATTACATCCTTTGACATATTTGAACATGGCTATCATATCACCCCTTAACCTTCTCTTCTCCAGGCTAAACATACCCAGCTCCCTAAGCCGTTCCTCATAAGGCATCGTTTCCAGGCCTTTGACCATTTTGGTTGCCCTCTTCTGGACACGTTCCAGCTTGTCAGTATCCTTCTTGAACTGTGGTGCCCAGAACTGGACACAGTACTCCAGGTGAGGTCTGAACTGAGCAGAAGACAGTGGTACTATTACTTCCCTTGATCTAGATGCTATACTCCTATTGATGCAGCCCAGAATTGCATTGGCTTTTTGAGCTGCTGCATCACACTGTTGACTCATGTCAAGTTGGTGGTCTACCAGGACTCCTCGATACTTTTCACATGTACTGCTCTCAAGCCAGGTGTCCCCCATCCTGTATTTGTGCCTTTCAGTTTTTTTGGCCCAAGTGTAGTACTTTAAATTTCTCCTTGTTCAAATTCATATTGTTTGCTTTGGCCCAGTTGTCTAATCTGTTAAGGTCATTTTGAAGTGTGATCCTGTCCTCTGGGGTATTAGCCACCCCTCCCATTTGGTGTCGTCTGAAAACTTGCTCAGGATGCCCTCAAGCCCATCATCCAAGTCATTGATGAAGATGTTGAATAAGACTGGGCCCAAGACCGAACCCTGTGGCACCCCGCTAGTCACTACTCTCCAGGATGAGGAGGAGCCATTGATGAGCACCCTTTGGGTTCGGTCAGCCAGCCAGTTCCAAATCCACTGAATGGCAGCATTGCCTAGACCGCATTTTACCAGCTTCTTTACAAGAAGATCATAGTCACTTCTCTCCAGGATGAAGGGGAGACATTGGAGCACAGCAGACAACAATCCTTGTAGCACAGTGGACAACAGTCCATCTGGAGCGGGTGGGGTGAACAGCGGATATCACATTTTTTTTATTCCGTGGGTGACAGGGCACCAAAGAGGCGTTGATGAAAAATCGGCCTCAGATTTGCAATCTGAAAGAGCCACTCCACAGACCTGCTCTTTGACCTGTGAAGCCTTTGATCCATTCCCAGCCTCTGACCCCCTCCTGTGCTTCTCCCCCCCCCCTTCCGCCAGTCACCTAACCTTGATGTACAGACACCTCTCTGATCCTACACAGGTGATGCCCGAAATACGTATTGCTGACAGCTGGGGCTCACTAGCAGAGCAACAATCACTACTCATTATCAGAAAAAGGTTTCTTATTAATAATCAGGGTGTGTTTGATTTAAATAAAATCCATTTAAATCACACTTTAAAACACTCATCAGTAAGACTTGATTTAAATCATTTATTTGTTTTTACAGAAAGACATTGTTGCTGGTACAGTGCACAATTGGTTCCGGAAGTCCACATTTAACCTGAAGCGTACTTAACCTGAAGTGAACTTTCCCATTGAAAGTAACGGAAAGTGCATTAATCCGTTCCAGACGGGTCCGCGGAGTACTCAACCTGAAGCGTACTTAACCCAAAGTATGTGTCATTGGTTTTGGAAGTCCATACTTAACCCGAAGTGTATTTAACCTGAAGCGAACTTTCCCATTGAAAGGAATGGAAAGTGGATTAATCCGTTCCAGACAGGTCCCCGGAGTACTTCAACTGAAAGTAGTCAAACCGAATCATACTCAAACTGAGGTACGACTGTAGACAAATAGTTCTCGCTCCGGCGGGAAGGGAAACGGCGTTTCCCTGTGCTGCTCTGGTTCGCCAGAAGCGGCTTTGTCATGCTGGCCACATGACCTGGAAGCTGTACACTGGCTCCCTCGGCCAATAACGCGAGATGAGCGCCGCAACCACAGAGTCGGTCACGACTGGACCCAATGGTCAGGGGTCCCTTTACCTTTACCTATAACACCAGATGACAATATCATACACACAAGAGTATGTGACATTCAAACATCATCGAAAAACGTATGACAAGATTCAGTCCAAATATCAGTTTGGTTGAATATGTTTTAATTTTCCTCTTTCGTTATTGTTTATGTGTTAACATTTTGAAAATATTATTGGGAAGAAAAAAAAGAAAGTAATTGAAAGTGGATTGATCCGTTCCAGACAGGTCCGTGGAGTACTTAAACTGAAGCATACTTAACCTGAAGTTTAGGGAGCTGGGTATGTTTAGCCTGGAAAAGAGAAGGGAAAGGGGTGATATGATAGCCTTGTTCAAATATAGAAAAGGATGTCATATAGAGGAGGGAGAAAGGTTGTTTTCTGCTGCTCCAGAGAAGCGGACACGGAGCAATGGATTCAAAGTAAAAGAAAGAAGATTCCACCTCAACATTAGGAAGAACTTCCTGACAGTAAGAGCTGTTCGGCAGTGGAACTTGCTACCAAGGAGTGTGGTGGAGTCTCCTCCTTTGGAGGTCTTTAAGTGGAAGCTTGACAGCCACCAGTCAGGAATGTTTTGATGGTTCCTGCTTTGCAGGGGGTTGGACTAGATGGCCCTTGTGGTCTCTTCCAACTCTATGATTCTATGATTAAGCTAACTTTCCCATTGAAAGTAATGGAAAGCGGATTCATCCGTTCCAGCCGGGTCCGCAGAGTACTCAGCCTGAAGCGTACTTAACCTGAAGTATGAGTGTAATTGGTTCTGGAAGTCCATACTTAACCTGAAGCGTACTTAACCTGAAGCGAACTTTCCCATTGAAAATAATGGAAAGTGGATTAATCCATTCCAGATGTTTTGCGGAGTACTTAAACTGAAGCATATTTAACCTGAAGAGAACTTTCGCTTTAAAAGTAATGGAAAGTGGATGAATCTGTTCCAGCCGGGTCCGCGGAGTACTCAACCTGAAGCGTACTTAACCTGAAGCGAACTTGACCATTGAAAGTAATGGAAAGTGGATTAATCCGTTCCAGACGGGTCCGCGGAGTACTCAATCTGAAGCATACCTAACTCGAAGTATGAGTGTAATTGGTTCTGAAAGTCCATACTTAACCTGAAGCGTACTTAACCTGAAGCAAACTTTCTCATTGAAAGTAACGGAAAGTGGATCAATACGTTCCAGACGGGTCCGCAGAGTACTTAAACTGAAAGTACTGAAACAGAAGCATACTTAAACCGAGGTATGACTGTAAGAGGGAGAGATCAGGGATCTGGCCAGAACCGAGCAGATGTTATGTAAAACCAATAGATGTTAGGGTTACGTAATGACATTTTCCTTTTCTCTTAACTTCATCCTTTTCAGAAAGTGCGAAACATGGCCCTGGAAGATGTCGTCCTCCTCAACGTTGACACTAACACACTGGAAACTCCTTTTGATGATCTTCAGAGCCTGCCAAATGATGTGGTGAGTGCTGTGGTCCTGGGCATCGCTTTCAACCCTCCCGTTTTGGGCGGGAAACCCCCGAATTTAAATCCGTTTCCTGCTGCAACCTCAGATTGTAAAATACCCCGTAAATGTCCCGGCTCCCGGCTGGCTGCTTGGTAGGGGGTTGGACTGGATGGCCCTTGTGGTCTCTTCCAACTCTATGATTCTACTAGCTGACCCAGCCACGCGTTGCTGTCAGCCATATGTCAGGAATGCTTTGATGGTGCTTCCTGCTTGGCAGGGGGTTGGACTGGATGACCCTTGTGGTCTCTTCCAATTCTATGATTCTAATTATTCCAGATTTCCCATTAGGGGAGTACCTGGGTCTTCCCTAAAGCTGATTCACTTCCAGCTGGACTGAGCGTTGAACTGTTCTTAACTGCTCTTAACTGCTATGATTCACTGGTACTAATTGCTACTTACAATAATTTACTATTCATACCCCGCCCATCTGGCTGGGTTTTCCCAGCCACAGTGGGCGGCTTCCAACAGAAAAATAGAATAAAATAATCAATGAATCATTAAAAGCCTCCCTAAAGAGGGTTGTCTTCAGATGTCTTCTAACAATCTGGTAGCTGTTTTTCTCTTTGACATCGGATGGGAGGGCGTTCCACAGGGTGGGTGCCAATACCGAGAAGGCCCTCTGCCTGGTTCCCTGCAACTTGGCTTCTCGTAGCGAGGGAACCGCCAGAAGGCCCTCGGTGCTGGACCTCAGTGTCTGGGCAGAACGATGGGGGTGGAAACGCTCCTTCAGGTATACTGGACCAAGGCCATTTAGGGCTTTAAAGGTCAGCACCAACACTTTGAATTGTGCTCGGAAACGTATGGGAGCCAATGGAGGTCTTTCAAGACCAGTGTTATGTGGTCTCGGCGGCCACTCCCAGTCACCAGTCTAGCTGCTGCATTCTGGATTAATTGCAGTTTCCGGGTCACCTTCAAAGGTAGCCCCACGTAGAGCGCATTGCAGTAGTCCAAGCGGGAGATAACTAGAGCATGCACCACTCTGGCGAGACAGTCTGCAGGAAGGTAGGGTCTCATCCTGCGTCCCAGATAGAGGTGTCCTGGACGCAAAGTGGAGCTGCGCCTCCATGGACAACTGTGAGTCCAAAATGACTCCCAGGCTGCGCACCTGGTCCTTCAGGGGCACAGTTACCCCTTTCAGGACCAGGGAGTCCTCCACACCTGCCCGCCTCCTGTCCCCCACAAACAATACTTAGAATCATAGAAGCATAGAGTTGGATAAACCACAAGGGCCATCCAGTCCAACCCCCTGCCAAGCAGGAAATACCATCAAAGCATTCTTGACATATGCCTGTCAAGCCTCTGCTTAAAGACCTCCAAAGAAGGAGACTCCACCACACTCCTTGGCAGCAAAGTCCACTGCCGAACAGCTCTTACTCTCAGGAAGTTCTTCCTAATGTTGAGGTGGAGTCTTCTTTCTTGTAGCTTGAATCTATTGCTCCGTGTCCGCTTCTCTGGAGCAGCAGAAAACAACCTTACTCTTCTGTCTTGTCAGGATTCAACCTCAATCCGTTAACCGCCATCCTAGTTTCCTTCTGTGCAGTGAAGGTGTCCCCATTTTTGGAGCAGGGGCTGGATCCAGGCCCTTGCACCCAGGGATATGGTTTGTCAGCAGTCACGTGAAATATGTGATTTTTATGGGACCTCATGAAAGGAGCCGTTGGGAGGAGGCAGCAGAACATCAGAAGAGACTTTGCCAAATAAACCCCAAATAGAGAGCTTTGGAATGTCATAATTTTTAAGAGACTTCCTTCCGTACATTTATTTCCTTTTATAACACAAGAGGGCTGCCTTTCGCTAGTTAAAACTTACTGGTTTGTGTATCTGTGGGTCTGCTTTTTTATTTTCGGCATCATCCTCGCCATCATTATTGCCATTTTTGGTTATTCTTGTGGTGGTTTTGGAGGGATGTTTGTGGCATCGCAGAGGAAGTGCTAGGAGCAATTTCCATTTAACCAGCCGAAAACATATGTGTGCAAACCCTGGGATATCCCCCACCCCACTCCAAATTCATTTGGGATTAAATAGCATCCGTAACAAAGCTTTAACTAGCATCCTTTTGCCTTAAGTAATTAGTGTCTTCTGACATGCCCACTGTCGTTACATTAGGTTGTTGTTGTTGTTGAGTAGTTTAGTCATGTCCGACTCTTCAGGACCCCATGGAGGAGAGCACGCCAGACACTCCAGTCTTCCACTGCCACCCGCAACTTGGTCAAACTCATGTTGGTAGCTTCGAGAACACAGTCCAACCATCTCATCCTCTGCCATCCCTTTCTCCTTCCGCCCTCCATCTTTCCCAACATCAGGGAGTCTTCTCTTTTCCTGAGGTGGCCAAAGTCTTGGAGCATGTTGGTAGCTTCAAGAACACTGTCCAACCATCTCGTCCTCTGCCGTCCCCTTCTCCTTGTGCCCTCCATCTTTCCCAACATCAGGGTCTTTTCCAGGGTATCTTCTCTTCTCATGAGGTGGCCGAATTCTTGGAGCCTCAGCTTCAGGATCTGTCCTTCCAGTGAGCACTCAGGGCTCATTTCCTTCAGAATGGATAGGTTTGATCTTCTTGCAGTCCATGGGACTCTCAAGAGTCTCCTCCAGCATCAAAATTCAAAAGCATCCATTCTTCGGCGTTCAGCCTTCTTGATGGTCCAGCTCTCACTTCCATACATCACTACTGAGAAAACCATAGCTTGAACTATACGGACCTTTGTCAGCAAGGTGATGTTTCTGCTTTTTAAGATGCTGTCTAGGTTTGTCATTGCTTTTCTCCCAAGAAGCAGGCGTCTTTTAATTTCGTGAACCATCTGCAGTGATCATGGAACCCAAGAAAGTAAAATCTCTCACTGCCTCCATTTCTTCCCCTTCTACTTGCCAGGAGGTGACGGGACCAGTGGCCATGATCTTGGTTTTTTTGATGTTGAGCTTCAGACCATCTTTTGCGCTCTCCTCTTTCACCCTCATTCAAAGGTTCTTTAATTCCTCCTCGCTTTCTGCCATCAAGGTTGTGTCATCTGCATATCTGAGGTTGTTGATATTTCTTCCAGCAATCTTAATTCCGGTTTGGGATTCATCTAGTCTAGCCTTTCGCATGATGAATTCTGCATATAAGTTAAATAAGCAGGGAGACAATATACAGCCTTGCCGTACTCCTTTCCCAATTTTGAACCAATCAGTTGTTCCCACAAATGTGACATGAGCTCAGCTTCTCTGCTTAAGGCAAGGGAGCCTATTTTTCCAACCCGGACGGTAGCCGCTACACAGAGAGGCTGCTTCCTGCCAAGGCAGGCACGGGAACACGCAGCCAGTCCTGGAAGTGGTTTTAGAGGAAATTTCTATACTCTTGGCAGCTCGGGATGAAAGGTCAGGCTTAAGCTCTCACCATGTTTCAAAATGAAATCGGTGCAGTGCGGCAGAATGAAATGGTTCAGTAGAGGTGCGAGGGGAAATTCTTTTAATTAGATCCAAGGCTTTGAGTTGTCAACATGGATAAAGCGAGGGAAACCACATTCCGTTGCAAAAAACACCCAGATCAGAAAGGTAAATAAAGAAATAAATGTGAGTTACTTTGAAAAGAAAGAAAGAAAACAGAAGCTTTGCGCTCATGTGACCCGCTCAGCAACTTTAAATGCCCACAACGTAAAAAAGCAAATATTCATGTTTGGGTGTGGGTGAGAGAGAGAGAGAGAGAAGGAGAGAGAGAGAGAGAGGGAGAAAGAAAGAAAGAAAACAACAACAACAACAACAACAACAACAACAACAACAACAACTTATCTCTAAGCTTTAGGGAAAGTGGCAAATATCACAATATTAATCTTGATATTGCTCACAACTACTTCCCTATACAGAGCTTCCTTCAGATATCTTCTAAATTGTTATTCCAGTAAGTATGTAGCACATTGACATTTAATGGGAGGATGTTCCACAGGGTGGGTGCCGCTGTCGAGAAGTATTGAAATAATAATAATAATAATAACAACAACAACAACAACAACAATTTATTATTCATACCCCGCCCATCTGGCTGGGTTTCCCCAGCCACTCTGGGCGGCTTCCAACAGAAAAATAAACATTATTAAACATTAAAAGCCTCCCTGAACAGGGCTGCCTTCAGATGTCTTCTAAAAGTCTGGTAGTTGTTTTCCTCTTTGACATCTGTTGGGAGGGCGTTCCACAGGGCAGGCGCCACCACCGAGAAGGCCCTCTGCCTAGTTCCCTGCAACTTGGCTTCTCGCAACAAGGGAACCGCCAGAAGGCTCTCGGCGCTGGACCTCAGTGTCCGGGCAGAATGATGGAGGTGGAGACGCTCCTTCAGGTATACTGGACCGAGGCCGTTCAGGGCTTTCAAGGTCAGCACCAACACTTTGAATTGTGCTCGGAAATGTACTGGGAGCCAATGTAGGTCTTTCAAGACCGGTGTTATGTGGTCTCAGCGGCCGCTCCCAGTCACCAGTCTAGCTGCCACATTCTGGATTAGTTGTAGTTTCCGCATCACCTTCCAAGGTAGCCCCACGTGGAGCGCATTGCAGTAGTCCAAGCGGGAGATAACCAGAGCATGCACCACTCTGGCGAGACAGTCTGCAGGAAGGTAGACTGCATCCCAGATAGAGCTGTCCTGGACGCAGAGTGGAGCTGCGCCTCCATGGACAACTGTGAGTCCAAAATGACTCCCAGGCTGCGCACCTGGTCCTTCAGGGGCACAGTTACCCCATTCAGGACCAGGGAGTCCCCCACACCTGCCCGCCTCCTTTCACCCACAAACAGTCCTTCTGTCTTGTCAGGATTCAACCTCAATCCGTTAGCCGCCATCCACCCTCCAACCACCTCCAGGCACTCAACGCAGGACCTTCACTTATCACAGGTAGAGGTGAGGAAACAAGATTTAAATCAGGCATCCCCAAACTGCGGCCCTCCAGATGTTTTGGCCTACAACTCCCATGATCCCTAGCTAAGAGGACCAGTGGTCGGGGATGATGGGAATTGTAGTCCAAAACATCTGGAGGGCCGCAGTTTGGGGGTGCCTGTTTTAAATGAATGAATGAAATGTTTTACAATTCCTAAGTTACTGATCCTCACAGCACCCTGCGAAGTCTTTTTAGCAGGGGCAATAGAGTTTTGTCCCTTGCAAACATTGATGGAGAGGGGAAAATTCCTGGTTGCGATGAATGAATTCCGAAGGAAAGCACTTCTTGAAAAGGCAGTGCAATTCTCGTTGACAACGGCAACATCTTCATCCTCGGAAGCAGCTCTATACTTCATCCCTTCTCAAAAGGCTCTCGCTACCTGTGCTTCCGATTATTCCACACTTAACCTTCACTGCCCTTTCTCTTTCATCCTGGAGGTGTTTAATTGCCTCCCATTCACAGAGCTGCACTTCAGGGGAACACAGAGCTAACGGGTCTCATTACCATTTACACAATGAAGTACTCCGCGATGGTAACAGAGCAATATCGACTGGCCCAACTTCCTACGCTGACAAATTCTCAAAATTAACACAAGTGTTCAAGGTTCCCTGAGTCATGCGCCTTTGGGGTTCCAGGCACAAACCAGAGGTTCCTGTTCATTCATTATCATGCTCTAAGGTAAAGGTAAAGGGGCCCCTGACCATCAGGTCCAGTCGTGCCCGACTCTGGGGTTGCGGCGCTCATCTCGCTCTATAGGCCGATGGAGCCAGCGTTTGTCCACAGACAGCTTCTGGGTCATGTGGCCAGCATGACAAAGCTGCTTCTGGCGAACCAGAGCAGCGTACGGAAACGCCGTTTACTTTCCTGCCGGAGCGGTCCCTATTTATCTATTTGCACTTTGATGTGCTTTCGAACTGCTAGGTGGGCAGGAGCTGGGACCGAGCAACGGGAGCTCACCCTGTTGCAGGGATTCAAACCACCGACCTTCTGATCAGCAAGCCCTGGGCTCTGTGGTTTAACCCACAGCGCCACCTGGGTCCCTAATATCATGCTCTATGCTCTAGCTAAAGGACAAAAGTGGTAACGAGTGCCTGATCACCTCATCTGTCTCCTGAGAAATCTCTATGTGGGACAAGAAGCTACAGTTAAAACTGGATATGGAACAACTGATTGGTTCAAAATTGGGAAAGGAGTACGACAAGGTTGTATATTGTCTCCCTGCTTATTGAACTTATATGCAGAATTCATCATGCACCCTCTCCTGGGCGTATTAGCGCTAGTTTTCTTGGTGTTAGGTACCCCCTGTAGGTGAGTTTCAGACATAGCTGCCAAGTCTCCCGTTTTTTGCGGGAAACCCCCGGATTTTAATCCGTTTCCCGCTGTTATCCCGAATGGGAAAGAATCCTGTAAATCCTCCGATTTCCCACCTGCCAGGGAGACTCCTTCTGCGCATGTCCGATTTTGAATGCTGCTCTGCTCATGTCTGGGCACCAGAAATCGGGCAGAGCGGCACCGGAAGTCCCTTCGGCACATGTCTGGACATGCATCAAAGCTACTTACGGTGTCACACCGCTTCTGGTCCCGGATTTTCCAATGGGAGACTTGGCAGAGTGAGTTCTTTTTGTCGATATGGATTTCACGGGGGGGGGGGTTTAGACCACATTCTGGTCCATTGAGTGGGGTTCATCTCGTAACCTGTGGCGTCTTGTGTTTCTTGATAATAAATCCTCCTTCTGGGCCATTTCCTTCCAGGTCTCCACACTGAAGAGCAGGTTGAAAAAAGTCTCCATGACTACTGGAGATGGTGTGGCCAGGGCGTTCCTGAAGGCCCAGGCTGCGTTCTTTGGGAGCTACAGAAGCGCACTGAAGATTGAACCCGTAAGTTGCTGCTGTTGAACACAGAGCTCTCTATTCTCCACAGGTTGCATTGGGTTGGGTTATTTCTTTTTGGTTGGTTAAAACCCTCTCACACACAAACACACACAAAAATATACCGTATATTCCGGCGTACAAGGCGACTGGGCATATAAGACGACCCCCAAATTTTCGAGTTAAAATATAGAATTTGGGATCGACACTATATTTTAACTCGGAAATATCTGCAGCGATTTCTGGTGCCGTGCTGCCGATATCCAAAATGTCCTCAGCGCCAGAAATCGCTTCTGAGCATGTGCGCGGATATGCGTATAAGACGACCCCCAAATTTTCGAGTTAAAATATAGAATTTGGGATCAACGCTGTATTTTAACTCGGAAATGTCTGCAGCAATTTCTGGTGCCGCGCTGCCCCTACCCCAAATGTCCGCAGTGCCAGAAATTGCTTCTGAGCATGTGCGCGGACATGCGTATAAGACGACCCCCAAATTTTGCGAGTTAAAATATAGAATTTGGGGTCGGCGCTGTATTTTAACTCTGAAATGTCTGCAGTGATTTCTGGTGGCGCGCTGCCCATATCCAAAATGCCCACAGTGCCAGAAATAGCTTCTGAGCATGTGCGCAGATATGTGGACATGCTCAGAAGCGATTTTTGGCGCTGCAGACATTTTGGATATGGGTGGTGCCAGAAATCGCTTCTGAGCATGTGCGGACATGTGGACATGCTCAGGAGCGATTTCTGGCACTGCTCGGCGAGTCCCCCGTTTAGCGCAGCGCGTGGGGGATTTGCCGGGCAGACAGTACCCGGCGTATAAAAGCGATTTTCCGGGGTTTAAAAGTCGTCTTATAAGCTGGAATATATGGTATACAGTGGAACCTCGGTTTACAACTGCCTCTGTTTATGAACGCCTCCGTTTACGAACGCCGCGGACCCAGAAGTGTTTACATCCGGGTTCTCCAGAGTCGGATGCACAGATCACTTCTGCGCAGCTCGCTTCTTCCTTGCCTGGCCCAGCCAAGGAGCTTGGAGCGCCCTGCAGCGGCGGGTGGAGTGCCTGAGCCAGCGGCCTCCGCCTGGCCCAGCCAAGGACGCCTGCCGCCCCGCCACCCGGAACCGGTGGCTGCTGCAGCGCCGAGCACTCAAGAGAGCCCACCAGCGCCCTGAGCCGTAAAAACTGTACCAGTAATAAAAAAATAAGACATCCCACCGAAAGTAAGTTTTTTTAGGAAAAAAAGTTATGACGGTGTCTTAAAAAAGGGAAAACACAGAAATATGTTGATCTGAGGCTCCATTTAACAAACTGAGCCACCGAAACGCGTGGCCGGGCCAACTAGTTTAACATAAACCTATCTGGCTGGCTAATCCCCACTTACCGCAAACGGTACAGGCACCCACACTCCTCAAGTTGCCAGGCAACCAGCAGGAGGAGCATATCAGGGAACACAAATGAACTGCCTCCAGGAGCGAAAGAGGGTTTTTTGCTGCTTGCCATGGATGAGGGAGGTTTATGAGTTCGGAAAGCCTCTGTGTGCCTTGAGCTCCTATTTACATGGCTGGGAATTTAAGCTACAGCTGGGACTTGAGAAGCATCATGCTCACACCGAACATTTTAATGAGCCGTACAGAAACACACGAGAATGCATCTGCTGTTATATTCAGTGTCAGAGGTACACTCCACGCTAGGCAGGAGGAAAATAAACTCCCAACGTCCTGCTGATTCAACAGCATTTTATTCGAGCAATTAAGAGAAAGGGCGAGAGCGACACGGTGCTTCCAGGGGGAGTTAAGATAAACCGTTTCCTCTCTTTTGTTTTTTGGTTTCAGAAGCACCAATAATTTGTTACCTGCTAATAGAGAATCCCATATTCTTATTCGGTTCTCTCAAATACTGGATGGGCGATGAGCAATCCCGGATCCATACAGGCTTGTTTGTGTTGCACCGTGACACACTTTTTCCCTCCTAAAAAGTCAGAGGAGGTGTCGGTGCGTCTTAGGGAGCGAATGCGTGGTCCCTGGAGCCAAATTGCCCAGGGGCTAAAGGCAGATCCTGCTCTTTTTTTAAAAAAAGAAGAAGAAAGAAATAGCTAAAGGTGCCGCTGTGGGTTAAACCACAGAGTCAAGGGCTTGCTGATCAGAAGGTTGGCGGTTCAAATCCCTGCAACAGGGTGAGCTCCCATTGTTAGGTCCCAGCTCCTGCCCACCTAGCAGTTCGAAAGCACATCAAAGTGCAAGTAGATAAATAGGGACCGCTTCGGCGTGAAGGTAAACGGCGTTTCTGTGCGCTGCTCTGGTTTGCCAGAAGCAGCTTTGTCATGCTGGCCACATGACCCGGAAAATGTCTGCAGACAAACGCCGGCTCCCTCGGCCTATAGAGCGAGATGAGCGCAGCAACCCCAGAGTCGGACACGACTGGACCTGATGGTTAGGGGCGCCTTTACCTTTAACAAAAGGGAAAGAGAGTGTTGAAAGAACCCACTCAGCAGCTTGCAAAAGATCAGGGACAAACGGCTTAGGGAGCTGGGCATGTTTAGCCTGGAGAAGAGAAGGTTAAGGGGTGATATGATAGCCATGTTCAAATATGACAAGGATGTCATATAGAAGAGGGTGAAAGGTTTTCTGTTTTCTGCTGCTCCAGAGAAGCGGACACGGAGCAATGGATTCAAGCTGCAAGAAACATTAGGAAGAACTTCCTGACAGTAAGAGCTGTTCGACAGTGGAATTTGCTGCCAAGGAGTGTGGTGGAGTCTCCTTCTTTGGGCGTCTTTAAGAGGAGGCTTGACAGGCATATGTCAAGAATGCTTTGATGGTGTTTCCTGCTTGGCAGGGGTTTGGACTGCTTGGAGTCTCTTCCAACTCTTTGATTCTATGATTCTATGATGGTGGGTTGGACTGGATGGCCCTTGTGGTCTCTTCCAACTCGATGATTCTATGATTCAATCACGATCTACCTGTTGGACATGCCTGGAGTAGGCGATGGGGATGCCGGTTCCCTGTTGGCTTTGCTGGGGCGGTCATGGCGAGATGTTTCCTGGTTAGATAGAGGGGCCTGTGTGGGAGAACTCCCTGGCAGATCGTGCCCTTAGTTTGCACAATGACTTAAATCAGGTTTCGTGGCAGTTTGGGAAGGGCAGCCCGCCTCGCTCTCTTTCCCTCTCTAGGTCAGCGAAGCCAGCAATCTGAATTGAGCTTTCCTAAAATAAAACAGGCATCATTTTTTGCCCCCCGCTGTTGAAGGCAACTTGAGCGAGTGCCGCTCTGTAAATACAACTTTGCGCATTTTGCTTTCTCAACTGAAAGCTTAAAGGTTAAAAAGTGATTTCATGCATCCTTCCTCATCAGTAGCCATTTTAATGACTTAATAGTGTAGCGATTGAAATATATATAGCCTTGTTGCATGCTGGGGGTGGAAGGCGACCCTGGGCAGCCCAAGCGTCTCCTCTGCTCTTTCCTAGAGTGACACCTAGTGGCTAGGGGCGGCAGCGCCACATCCAGTTCTCTGTACAGTAGAAGGAACATGGAAACCCACTCACCACGACGATGCTCGTGAAACATGGGCCACTTCTAACGCCATCTCCAACTCCTCGAATGATCCAGGCCCTTGTACCCAGGGATATGATTTGTCAACAGTCAAGTGAAATATATGCCTATGTTTGTGCTGTCTTTAAAAACTGCGGACACTGATATGCAGGTGAAACTCGGGAAATCAGAATATCGTCGAGAGGTGCATTGATTTCAGGAATGCAACGGATTATTTTTTATTTTCCTTTTGCAGTGGTACCTCGGTTTAAGTATGCAATTGGTTCCTGAAGTCTTTACTTAACCTGAAGCAAACTTTCCCATTGAAAGTCCAACCGCCTGCCAAGCAGGAAACACCATCAAAGCATTCCTGACATATGGCTGACAGCAACGCGTGGCCGGGTCAGCCAGTAGCATCAAAGAGTTGGAAGAGACCACAAGGGCCATCCAGTCCAACCCGCTGCCAAGCAGGAAACACCACCAAAGCATTATTGACATATGGCTGACAGCAACGCGTGGCCGGGTCAGCTAGTAGAATCATAGAATCCTAGAGTTGGAAGAGACCACAAGGGCCATCCAGTCCAACCCCCTGCCAAGCAGGAAACCCCCCAAAGCATTCCTGACAGATGGTTGTCAAACTTCCGCTTAAAGACCTCCAAAGAAGGAGACTCCACCACACTCCTTGGCAGCAAATTCCATTGCCGAACAGCTCTTATTGTCAGGAAGTTCTTCCTAATGTTCAGGTGGAATCTTCTTTCTTGTAGTTTAAATCCATTGCTCCATGTCCACTTCTCTGGAGCAGCAGGAAACAACCTTTCTCCCTCCTCTATATGGCACGTTCTTCCCTTGATGAACCTAATTCACAATTTGCTAAGGCCAAAGAGCAGGGTTGCATCCTTTATTTTTAGTCTTCCTTAAATGTTGCTTCAAGATAGCGCACAAATACTGCTTTCCAAATGCAGTGGAAATGTTGGTTGCAGTTGCTAACTGCAAGGTTGGCCGCACCGAATAGACAACAAGATGAACAATTCTGTGTGACTCCCTCTTGCTCAGCGGTCTTCAATCAGTGGGTTGGGACTCAGTAGGGGGTTGCACGCTGACCCAAGATGGGACACAACAGGAACATTGTTCTTGTTCTTTAGTCATTTAGTCGTGTTTGACTCTTCGTGACTCCATGGACCAGAGCACGCCCGGCACTTCTGTCCCATAATATTCTTGGAAAGAAGCTGGTAAAATGCGGGATAGGCAATACTCCCATTCGGTGGATTTGTAACTGGCTGGCTGACCGAACCCAAAGGGTGCTCATCAATGGCTCCTCCTCATCCTGGAGAGTAGTGACTAGTGGGGTGCCACAGGGTTCTGTCTTGGGCCCAGTCTTATTCAACATCTTGATCAATGACTTGGATGATGGGCTTGAGGGCATCCTGAGCAAGTTTGCAGATGACACCAAATTGGAAGGAGTGGCTAGTACCCCAGAGGACAGGATTACACTTCCAAATGATCTTTTTGCTTTCCTCTGGTGTGATCGGACTGTCCATGAATTCCTCTTCCTCCTCGGTTAAATTCGGGGTGGTCAGTCCTGCTAGGAATTTTCTGATTTCCCTCTCAGGTGGGTTATGGGAGGTGTATAGGTTGGAGTTGTTGTTGTTGTTTAGTCATTTAGTCATGTCCGACTCTTCATGACCCCCTGGACCAGAGCACGCCAGGCACTCCTGTCTTGCACTACATCCCGCAGTTGGTCAAACTCATGTTGGTAGCTTCGAGAACACTGTCCAACCATCTCATCCTCTGTCGTCCCCTTCTCCTTGTGCCCTCCATCTTTCCCAACATCAAAGTCTTTTCCAGGGAGTCTTCTCTTCTCATGAGGTGGCCAAAGTCTTGGAGCCTCAGCTTCAGGATCTGTCCTTCCAGTGAGCACTCAGGGCTTATTTCCTCCAGAATGGATAGGTTTGATCTTCTTGCAGTCCATGGGACTCTCAAGAGTCTCCTGCAGCACCATAATTCAAAAGCATCCATTCTTCGGCAATCAGCCTTCTTGATGGTCCAGCTCTCACTTCCATACATCACTACTGGGAAGACCATAGCTTTAACTATACGAACCTTTGTCAGCAAGGTAATGTCTCTGCTTTTTAAGATGCTGTCTAGGTTTGTCATTGCTTTCCTCTGAAGAAGCAGGGGTTTTTAAATTTTGTGACTGCTGTCGCCATCTGCAGTGATCATGGAACCAAAGAAAGTCAAATCTCTCACTGCCTCCATTCTCTCACTGCCTCGATTTGCCAGGAGGTGATGGGATAGAATCCTAGAGTTGGAAGAGACCACAAGGGCCATCCAGTCCAACCGCCTGCCAAGCAGGAAACACCTTCAAAGCATTCTTGACATATGGCTGACAGCAACGCGTGGCCGGGTCAGCTTGTAGAATCATAGAATCATAGAGTTGGAAGAGACAACAAGGGCCATCCATTCCAACCCCCTGCCAAGCAGGAAACACCATCATAGAATAATAGAATCATAGAGTTGGAAGAAACCACAATGGCCATCCAGTCCAACCCCTTGCCAAGCCGGAAACACCATCATAGAATCATAGAATCCTAGAGTTGGAAGAGACCACAAGGGCCATCCAATCCAACCCCCTGCCAAGCAGGAAACACCATCAAAGCATTCTTGACATATGGCTGTCAAGCCTCCTCTTAAAGACCTCCAAAGAAGGAGACTCCACCACACTCCTTGGTAGCAAATTCCACTGCCGAACAGCTCTAACTGTCAGGATGTTCTTCCTATTGTTGAGGTGGAATATTCTTTCTTGTCGTTTTGATCCATTGCTCCGTGTCCGCTTCTCTGGTTGGAGTAGAATTCTGCAAATTCTTAGGTTATGTCTTTGGGGGAGAATGTTGTGTTGCCATCTTTTTGGAGGATGCAGTGTATTCTTGTTTTGAGTGTTTTTTTGTCCTGCATCTCTTTGCTAATAGTCCGGAGTTTTCCCCCTCCATATTCATAGAAGCGTTGTTTAGAATATAGAACGCCGATCATTGTTTTGTTGGTTTCTGCGGAGTCAATTTCTCTTCTCTTCACGGACTGGCTGGATCACGCTCCTCAAAGGACCCGCTTGAATGTAGCAGGGGGCGGGGTATCCTAATTGAATGTGTTGCTTTCTCGTCTGCACTTTTCGTCACAAACTGACAGATTTTGTGTGTGTGTGCGCGCGCTATGACTGAAATATGCATTTTGTAAATGGCAACTTTTTCTTGCTATTTAAGTAAGCTGGTAATGTACAGCACGCGAGATTTATGCCCATAACAGCTGGAAAGCAGCTTCCTTCGAAATTCCAATGGGTGCAAAAATGTCTTTCTCAAGTCACAGGGAGTGCATTGTGAAATAGACATTTTTATGGTAATTGGAAGCTCCAGTTCTGTCTTCCCTCCATTAATACTATTTTTTTGGTGGGGGAAATACAATTAGCACATCACATGCGTGTCACTTGCCTTCTTCGTTTACCTCTGACGCCTCCTTGATGTTTCAATGTTTTTTCCTCCACTTTAAACTCCCATCTTTGGTAATCAAGACAAACAGGATTTGATTAATAAACATATTTCCAATTACAATTAATCTGCATTGTTAGGCAAAACTATATACATATTGAAGTGGGTTTAAGTCTTTTGCTGGTTTCTTCAGATGGCAAGAATGGCGAAAGGATTGTAAAGTTAATATCCAATGGAAAGCAAGTCTTGGGGGAAGCAGTTAAAGGATGATATAAAACGAAAGCTTCTATAAATGGATGACAATTCTAAAAATGCATAAATAATACAGTGGGAAGTCGGTTTAAGAACACAATTGGTTCCGGAAGTCTGTACTTAACCTGAAGCGTACTTATTATCCATATATTGTCAAATAAATTAATTTATTTTATATACACATATATTCTTCTTTAAGTCGACTTCCACTTGCCTCAGTTTAAGTACACAATTGATTCCGGAAGTCTGTTCATAAACTGAAGCGAACTTTCCCATTGAAAGTAATGGAAAGTGGATTAATCCGTTCCAGACAGGTCCGCGGAGTACTCAACTTGAAACGTACTTAACCTGAAGCGAACTTTTCCACTGAAAGTAATGGAAAGTGCATTAATCCGTTCCAGACGGGTCCGCGGATACTTAAACTAAACCATACTTAACCTGAAGCGAACTTTCCCATTGAAAGTAATGGAAAGTGGATTAATCCATTCCAGACGGTCCGCGGAGTACTCAACCTGAAGCGTACTTAACCAGAAGTATGACTGTAATTGGTTCCGGAAGTCTGTACTTAACCTGAAGCATACTTAACCTGAAGCGAACTTTCCCAAAGGGTGCTCATCAATCGCTCCTCCTCATCCTGGAGAGTAGTGACTAGTGGGGTGCCACAGGGTTCTGTCGGGCCCAGTCTTATTCAACATATTTATCAATGACTTGGATGATGGGCTTGAGGGCATCCTGAGCAAGTTTGCCGATGACACCAAATTGGGAGGGCTGGCTAATACCCCAGAAGACAGGATCACACTTCCAAATGACCTTCACAGATGAGACAACTGGGCCAAAGCAAACAAGATGAATTTTAAAGGGGGGAAATGTAAAGTACTCCACTTGGGCAAAAAAAAGTGAAAGGCACAAATACAGGATGGGAGACACCTGGCTTGAGAGCAGTACATGTGAAAAGGATCTAGGAGTCTTGGTAGACCACAAACTTGACCTGAGTCAACAGTGTGATGCAGCAGCTCAAAAAGCCAATGCAATTATGGGCTGCATCAATAGGAGTATAGCATTTAGATCAAGGGAAGTAATAGTACCACTGTATTCTGCTCTGGTCAAACCTCACCTGGAGTACTGTGTCCAGTTCTGGGCACCACAGTTCAAGAAGGATACTGACAAGCTGGAACATGTCCAGAAGAGGGCAACCAAAATGGTCAAAGGCCTGGAAACGATGCCTTATGAGGAACGGCTTAGGGAGCTGGGTATGTTTAGCCTGGAGAAGAGAAGGTTAAGGGGTGATATGATAGCCATGTTCAAATATAGAAAAGGATGTCATATAGAGGAGGGAGAAAGGTTGTTTTCTGCTGCTCCAGAGAAGCGGACACGGAGCAATGGATTCAAACTACAAGAAAGAAGATTCCACCTCAACATTAGGAAGAACTTCCTGACAGTAAGAGCTGTTCGGCAGTGGAATTTGCTGCCAAGGAGTGTGGTGGAGCCTCCTTCTTTGGAGGTCTTTAAGCAGAGGCTTGACAGGCATATGTCAAGTATGCTTTGATGGTGTTTCGTGCTTGGCAGGGGTTGGACTGGATGGCCCTCGTGGTCTCTCCCAACTCAATGAGTCTTTGATTCTACTAGCTGACCCGGCCACGCATTGCTGTCAGGCATATGTCAAGAATGCTTTATGGTGTTTCCTGCTTGGCAGGGGGTTGGACTGGATGGCCCTCTATGATTCTACACAAACCATTGGCCTGATCCAGCCGGCTTATGTTCTTATGTACTAAAAATATCTCACCCATACTTTTACATTTCAGAGAGAGCTGCTTAGCCCTCTCTCAAGTACCCAGATCTGCCTCTTGATCTCAAAATTGCAACATTTCCAGACAAAGAAGGTTATTTGCATCTTGAAGACATGGATGGTCTTGGAGTGGATGATAGCATAGCTCTTGCGCAAGAGTCTCTTGCACAAGAGTCTCAGAAACAAGGTCAACAGTAATTGTGGCAATGTATCCTGCAAAGAAAGGGGCAAAGGACTTGGAGAAATTGGAGCCCGAACACAAGGAGGCATTACGCAAGGCAACACAGGGGGCGAGGGCGATGGAAATGGACAAATGGAAGAATTAGCAGGGCAGGTAATTGGAATTTTACTGCGTCAAAAGGAAGAAAGGAGAACATGATAAAGATGTTTGTATGCGGACGACACAGTTTTAATTTCTTTTTCCTGTGTCGGTTTACGGAAACTTTTCAGATTACTTACCAACTATTGCCATCACGAACAACTAACAATGAATTATAGGAAATCCAAAGTCATGGTGTTCTCAAAAAAACCCCGAAGGAAACACGAATGGAGAATTGATAGTCAACCAATTGAACAGGTAAAGGTAAAGGTAAAGGGACCCCTGACCATTAGGTCCAGTCGTGACCGACTCTGGGGTTGCGCGGGAGCCGGCGTATAGCTTCCAGGTCATGTGGCCAGCATGACAAAGCCGCTTCTGGCAAACCAGAGCAGCACATGGAAACGCCGTTTACCTTCCCGCTGGAGCGGTTCCTATTTATCTACTTGCATTTTGACGTGCTTTCGAACTGCTAGGTTGGCAGGAGCTGGGACCAAGCAACGGGAGCTCACCCGGTCACAGGGATTCGAACCGCCAACCTTCTGATCAGCAAGCCCTAGGCTCAGTGGTTTAACCACAGCGCCACCTGAACAGGTAGCATCCTTTAAATACCTGGGAATAACTCTCCAGGAAAGGGGGTCCTGGCTCCATTAAATTAAAAATATGATTGCTAACGCAGGAATATCTACTAAAGCCTTAATATGGTTTTTTTTAATGGGAAAGGGGGCCAATACATTCCGGCAGCCTCCCAAGTATATGCTGCAAAAATACTTCCGCAACTTACATATGGATCTCAGATTTGCAGTTTTAAAAACCTTGCTCCCCTGGAGGCATTTCAAACCAAATTCTTTCGCAGTTTATTAGGGATTCCCTCTTGTGTCTCCAATATAGCAGTCCCCTTAGAAGTCAGACAAATTCCTATCAGTGCGCGGCTATGGATTCTAAAGATACACTATTGGCTAAAACTTACTTTGTTTTCCGGTGGGGCTGGTACCTTTAACCTTATTAGATACCTACCAATCAAATTGGAAAGAGACCTTGTATGAAAAGCTGAGGAGTTTGGGGCTTTCCCCACAGACCCTGATTGTGGCAGGATATGAGAAAAGCCAGAAATATAGCTCGCCAACGTATCTGGGACGTGGAGTTACAATGTCACATGAGCCTGGAGAAGAGAAGGTGAAGGGGTGATATGATAGCCATGTTCAAATATATCAAAGGATGTCATATAGAGGAGGGTGAAAGGTTGTTTTCTGCTGCTCCAGAGAAGCGTACATGAAGCAATGGATTCAAAGTACAAGAAAGAAGATTCCACCTCAACATTAGGAAGAACTTCCTGACAGTAAGAGCTGTTTGACAGTGGAATTTGCTACCAAGGAGTGTGGTGGGGTCTCCTTCTTTGGAGGTCTTTAAGCAGAGGCTTCACAGCCATATGTCAAGAATGCTTTGATGGACAAAAAAAGAAAAAGTACCACACTTGGGCAAACACAATTGGTACATTTTGACCATGAAACTATAGGTGATGAAGAATACAGTCAAAACCTTGCTTTACATCTACCTCTGTTTGCGACCGCTTGGGCGAGCGACCGCCGCGGGGCCCGGAAGTGTTCACATCCGGGTTCCGCGGCGTAGGATGCACAGATGCGATCATGCGCAGAAGCGATCTGCGCAAGTCGTGCATGTGCAGACGTGATCTGCGCAGGTTACGCATGTGCAGAAGTGCTCTATCGGCGCTTCACGCATGTGCACAAGCGTGCCTTCGGCGAGTGAACGCCTCCGTGGAACGGATTGCGTCCACACACCGAGGTCCCCCTGTATCTACAATTAGAACTCCAATTCATTTCGCCTTTTATGGAGTGCATAGATGTGGGAGAGGATCCGACGGCATGCGCAGGGCCAGCAAAACTGACCTTTCCGAAGGCTTAATTCTTTATCTGTTTCTCAAATCACCGCCACTCTCTGTAGTTCTTTTTCAAAGATTAGCTATAGAAGGAGTTTTTTCCAACAAGTATTCCAGTCTCCATGGAGCTGACGCCGTCCCTCTCTCAATCTGAATTGGATGAATACAGTAGAGCTTATATTCTTGCATTAGTGTTAATAAAGTTCAACACCCCGTAGTGCTGTCACTATTTCTGTTGCTTTGTGCAGATGTGTAGGAAGAAAAGAGGAACGCTACAGCCATCCTTGTGGTCACAAATGACTCTTTCCTTCCTGGGCTTTCGGAGCCGCAGGAGGAAGTCTTCTTCAACATCTGTATCAATGACTTGGATGATAGGCTTGAGGGCATCCTGATCAAGTTTGCAGATGACACCAAATTGGGAGGGGTGGCTAATACCCCAGAGGACAAGATCACACTTCCAAATGACCTTCACAGATTAGAGAACTGGGCCAAAGGAAACAAGGGCCAGATGAATTCTATGATTCTACTAGCTGACCCAGCCACGCGTTGCTGTCAGCCATATGTCAGGAATGCTTTGATGGTGTTTCCTGTTTGGCAGGGGGCTAAACTGGATGGCCCTTGTGGTCTCTTCCAACTCTATGATTCTATGAACTACATCCAAGAGTATTAAAAGAACTGGCAGAGGTGATTTCAGAACCACTGGCAATAATCTTTGATAATTCCTGGAGAACAGGCAAAGTCTCAGCAGACTGGAGGAGGGCAAATGTTGTTCCTATTTTCAAAAAGGAGGACAGAGAGGACCCAAACAATTACCGCCCAGTCAGCCTGACATCAATACCAGGAAAGATTGTAGAGCAGAGCATTAAGCAAACGGTCTGTGAGCACCTAGAAAGGAACGCTGTGATCACTAAAAGTCAGCATGGGTTTCTGAAAAATAAGTCATGTCAGACTAATCTGATCTCATTTTTTGACAGAATTACAAGCCTGGTAGATGAAGGGAACGCTGTGGATGTAGCCTATCTTGATTTCAGCAAGGCCTTTGACAAGGTGCCCCATGATATTCTTGTAAAGAAGCTGGTAAAATGCGGGCTAGACAATGCTCCCATTCAGTGGATTTGGAACTGGCTGGCTGACCAAACCCAAAGGGTGCTCATCACATGTCATATAGAGGAGAGAGAAAGGTTGTTTCTGTTGCTCCAGAGAAGTGGACACAAAGCAATGGATTCAAACTACAAGAAAGAAGATTCTACCTAAACCTTAGGAATAACTTCCTGACAGTAAGAGCTGTTCGGCAGTGGAATTTGCTGCCATTGAGTGTCGTGGAGTCTCCTTCTTCGGAGGTCTTTAAGCAGGGACTTGATGGCCATCTGTCAGGAATGTTTTGGTGGTGTTTCCTGCTTGGCAGGGGGTTGGACTGGATGGCCCTTGTGGTCTCTTCCGACTCTATGATTCTGTGTCAAGAATGCTTTGACGGCGTTTCCTGCTTGGCAGGGGGTTGGACTGGATGGCCCTTGTGGTCTCTTCCAACTCTATGATTCTATGATTCTACTAGCTGACCCAGCCATGCGTTGCTGTCAGCCATATGTCAAGAATGCTTTGCCAAAACCCGCTTTGCACAGATCCTTTTGCGACGGGAGTTTGCAGGGTTAAGCCTCTCCCCTGCCTCCCAGAAGACACAATGTCAGGTACTCAGGTGTTAACTCGGGAGCCTACTAGGCCAGCCAGACAGTCACGGAGGAGCCCGATCAGCTGCTGTTCTGGCCTCGAGATTACGGAGCTTAATGATGAGCTCCTCTAAGACACAGCTGATGCCAGACCCTTCCCCCTTTACACCTAATTAGCCTCATTAATGAGCTCTTCTGCTCTCGGCAAGAGAGGGCGTCCTCCTGGAATTGCAGGCAAAAATACGTCTCCCAGGTAGATGTTCCGAAACCCTTAATTACGCTCTGCGTCTGACTCTTGACGAGGAGATGGGTGGATGAGAGGGTCCTTTAACCGGAATTGTGCTTGTTTACCATGTCCGTTACGCAAGACTGTTAACTCTTTCCATTCCTCAGGTTGCTTTTCAATCAATTGTAAAAGCGGCAAAACAGTCACAGGAATAAACGATACGCAAATAATACGATGAAACCACCGCGGCAACTCCCTGAAATGAGATGTAGTGTGAAGACAACTTAAAATGAATGACTATTCAAAAATATATACAGTGGTACCTCTACTTACTAATTTAATGCGTTCCGAACGCACATTCGTAAGTCGAAAAAAATGTAAGTCGAATCCCATAGGAATGCATTGGGAGAAAAAAATTGTAAGTCAAAGCAACCCTATCTAAAAATTCGCAAGTAGAAAAAATCCTATCTAAACCGCATCCAAGATGGCGGATGGAGCTCCGTTCGCAAGTAGAAACATTCGTAAGTAGAGTTATTCGTAAGTAGAGGTACCACTGTATAAGTCTCCCAAACTTTTTAGTTTGGTTTTTTAAATATCTTAATGTTTAAACTACCGTGTTTCCCCGAAAATAAGCCATACCCCAAAAATAAGCCATAGTGATAGAATAAGAATAAGAATAAAAAGAATAAGACATCCCCTGGAAATGAGCCACCATGTTGTTGTTTTTTAGGAAAAATAAATATAAGACGGTGTATTATTTTTGGAGAAACACGGTAACAAAGACTAGAGTAATGAACGCTACAAAAACTCAACAAAAGGTTGGATAAAACAGAGCAGTCAGGGAATTTTCCCAAAGAAAGCTGAACTTGTTTTAACCAAACTAAAAAGCTTTTTCCTTCTGAGGAAGATATTTCCAGTGAAACGAGGGTATATAGCCGGCATCTCGTCAGGTGAATTGATTTATAGGTCACTTAGAAAAAGTTTGATTTATTTTTTATTTACTTAACTTTGGGAGATTTCTATATATTTTTGAATAGTCATTAGTTTTAAGTTGTCTTCACACTACCTATCTCATTTTAAAGAAATTGTGGCATTAACTCACAAAACAAAGGAAGACCCTCCGAGATTATGCTCCTTAAAAAAAAAAAAAGTGGATGGGAAAGGAGGGAGGATTTCTGACCTACTTCCCGGTAAAAGTGAAGTGTGTGCAAATATTTATTTATTTTTTAAAGCACTTAATTGAGTTCTTGACGCCATGCTGTACAGTCATACCTCGGTTTAAGTACGCTTCGGTTTGAGGACTTTCCGTTTAAGCACTCCACGGACCCCACTGGAACGGATTAATCCACTTTCCATTACTTTCTTTTTTTTCTTCCCAATAATATTTTTCAAAATGTTAAAACATAAACAATAACAAAAGAGGAAAATTAAAATGTAATCAAAAAAGAAAAAAGAAAATGAAAAGAAAAACATATCAATCCATTACATTAACAATAACATTGTGAACTTCCTCGATTCCCCCCACACTGGGTCCATTTATTAAATCTAAATTAAGCAGATTTCTTTTATCATCTTAAAATATTCTGGCACAATTTTTCCATTATTTCCCAACCAATTCTAATCTACAGTGGTTCCTCGGTTTACAAACGCAATTGGTTCCGGAAGTCTGTACTTAACCTGGAGCGTACTTAACCTGAAGCGAACTTCCCCATTGAAAGTAATGGAAAGTGGATTAATCCGTTCCAGATGGGTCCATGGAGTACTTAAACGGAAAAAACTCAAAATGAAGCTAGCTCCCTTATCTCCCTCCCCTCCCCAATCTCTTGCAATCAGCTGCTGAGCGGGTTCCTTCCATAGAATCATTGAGTTGGGAGAGACCACAAGGGTCATCCAGTCCAACCCCCTGCCAAGCAGGAAACACCATCAAAGCATTCCTGACAGATGGCCGTCAAGCCTCCGCTTAAAGATCTCCAAAGAAGGAGACTCCACCACACTCCTTGGCAGCAAATTCCACTGCCGAACAGCTCTTACTGTCAGGAAGTTCTTCCTAATGTTTAGGTGGAATCTTCTTTCTTGTAGCTTGAATCCATTGCTCAGTGTCCGCTTCTCTGGAGCAGCAGAAAACAACCTTTCTCCATCCTCTATATGGCATCCTGTAATATATTTTACAGATTCTTTTAGGAAGGACACTGGGCTTTTGGCACACCACCAGGAAACGGGAATTCCATTGCCGTGGGCTATTGAAGAGGCAGCTGGGGGTGTGTGTGTGTTTGTTCTACCAATTTGGCAAGCACTAGCAGCAAAAGATACACAAACCAGCCAGGCTAGCAGGTGCTGGAGGAACGCAAGAGAGGAGCTGCGCTTGGTGTTTTCCGCTCTGGGAATCCCACCCGTTCTGCAGCTCTTTTGCAACAGCCGCTTTGACACAGGCACCAGCGTTGAAGCTGTGTGCAATTCCCGGGCAGCTGGATTTGACAGGATGGAAATGATCATGGTGCAGATCCAGGCTTGGAGGAGGCTGCCTCCATGCCTTTTGGCCACCTGACTCGCTGCCCAGCTGCTCTCCGTCAGGACACGTTAGGAGTGCGCTTGCCAGAGTTTCCGCGCGGGGTTGGTCATGTGCTTGTCTCCACGACAACTCGAGGAGATCTGTAAAGTGCCATGCTCGGAGCCAGATGCTTCTCTGTCCATGTGATCTAATTAAATAGTAGCTTTGTCCCTCCCTCCCTCCCCCCTCCCCTGTCTTAATGAAACTCATTGAAGATTCCTAGCTTCCCTGGCTGAGGTGTGAAAGGAAGCTGTAACAGGGATGGAAGGGATCTATGGGGCTGGCAAGGCTCTTTTTTACACCCTCCTTTCACTGCATCATAATTTGATGAGGTTTCATAGAATCCTAGAGTTGGAAAAGACCACAAGGGCCGTCCAGTCCAACCCCCTGCCAAGCAGGAAACACCATCATAGAATCATAGAGTTGGAAAAGACCACAAGGGCCATCCAGTCGAACCCACCACCAAGCAGGAAACACCATCAAAGCATTCTTGGCATATGCCTGACAGCAACGCGTGGCCGGGTCAGCTAGTAGAATCATAGAATCATGGAGTTGGAAGAGACCACAAGGGCCATCCAGTCCAACCCCCTGCCAAGCAGGAAACACCATCAAAGGTTTCTTGACATATGCCTGTCAAGTCTCCGCTTGAAGACCTCCAAAGAAGAAGACTCCACCACACTCCTTGGTAGCATATTCCACTGTCAAACAGCTCTTACTGTCAGGAAGTTCTTCTAATGTTTAAGGAATCTTCTTTCTTGTAGCTTGAATCCATTGCTTTGTGTCCACTTCTCTGGAGCAGCATAAAACAACCTTTCTCCATCCTCTATATGACATCCTTTTATATATTTGAACATGGCTATCATATCACCCCTTCACCTTCTCTTCTCCAGGCTAAACATACCCAGCTCCCTAAGCCGTTCCTCATAAGGCATTTTTTCCAGGCCTTTGACCATTTTGGTTGCCCTCCTCTGGACACATTCCAGCTTGTCAGTAACCTTCTTGAACTGTGGTGCCCAGAACTGAACACAGTACTCTAGGTGAGGTCTGACCAGAGCAGAATACAGTGGTACTATTACTTCCCTTGATCTAGATGCTATGCTCCTCTTGATGCAGCCCAGAATTACATTGGCTTTTTGAGTGGCTGCATCACACTGTTGACTCATGTCAAGTTGGTGGTCTAACACAAACTTTCTTTCATTAAAGATTAGATAAAATCTTACTTTCAAAGAGATTTGATAAAAAAAAACCTTACGCACAAAATGATGTTAAAAAATTTATTTATCAGTTTTTTGACCATTTTTGAAGTCACTGTAAGCAGATATCAAATTGAACCCAAGCTTGAGAATCACATATATACAACATTATATAGGGTAATCAAACACACAAGGAAGCTTTTTTTAGCTGCAGTAACAGTATAGATGCTGCTAGAGGGCGATGTTTTGCTACCTCTCCTGTAGGTTCTTTTCCCAGCATGCCCGGCAGGGTCTGCTGGCTGAGTTTTGAGGTCCCCAAAAGGGGCTTCTACCTTGCGCAGGTGTGACATTTGTATAGCCTATGTTGCTAAGAACACTTCCCATTGTGGAATGTGGCCTTGTGTCCACATTTGATACGAAATATATATAGAATTGTGATACAATTTAATGAAATGGTAAAACGGCTACCAAAAAATTAAAAATGTTTTGTGCGTGACCTTTTTAAATATTTCAATGGAATATACCTCATTTTCATCATCAACATTAGGAAGAACTTCCTGACAGTAAGAGCTTTTCGGCAGTAGAATTTGCTGCCAAGGAGTGTGGTGGAGTCTCCTTCTTTGGAGGTCTTTAAGCAGAGGCTTGACAGGCATATCTCAAGAATGCTTTGATGGTGTTTCCTGCTTGGCAGGGGGTTGGACTGGATGGCCCTTGTGGTCTCTTCCAACTCTAGGATTCTAGGATTGTCATTTTGTTCCAGTTGTTATGGTTTCCGTTGCTCGGCCATTTCTTCCCTCTGTAGGGGGAACCCAAACTTCATCCGAGCCGCAATATAAAACTCCCAGAAGCCTTTGCGGAAAAGCCATTTCCCCTTTATCCCAACTCCCTTTTTTGATTACAGTCAGGAAGGCTCCAGCATGCATGAATGAGTCTCCTCCAGTTCTTCTTAAATTTATACAACATCTCCCACCCTCCCCCACCCTTGCCGCAACTGAGTGAGAATCCTTGCAATGCAAGGGACGCTGTACTTTTGACACTAGTCCATGACCTGAGCTGATCGTGTGTGGGAAAGATACCCGACGTAAATATGTTGCATTTCATTGGATAATTAGGTTTCCTTGGAGACCATCGCGCCGCGAGAGCTGAGAAATGTGACCTTTTCACGACTGCCTTCCATCACCGCCTTTGATTAACCTTCCTGGAGCTCCCGTCTCTAAACCCTCCCTCTTCCCCAAGCCACCTTCCCCCGACATGGCTGCAAATCGTGTTGTATAGTCAATTAGCAGGTGGAATTTCCGTGTCTGAGCGTGGTTGCTGCATCCAAATACCAGGGCTAAGGGACAGCTGAAGATCGGCTAGCATCCATTGTGTTTCCCATGTAGGGAAGGAGCCTCAGTGCTCTCAGGGGAGGAATCATAGAATCATAGAGTTGGAATAGACCACAAGGGCCATCCAGTCCAACCCCCTGCCAAGCAGGAAATACCATCAAAGCATTATTGACATATGCCCGTCAAGTCTCTGCTTAAAGACCTCCAAAGAGGGAGACTCCACCACACTTCTTGGCAGCAAATTCCACTGTCGAACAGCTCTTACTGTCAGGAAGTTCTTCCTAATGTTGAGGTGGAATCTTCTTTCTTTTAGTGTGAAACCATTGCTCCGTGTCCACTTCTCTGGAGCAGCAGAAAACAATCTTTCTCCCTCCTCTATATGACATCCTTTCATATATTTGAACATGGCTATCATATCACCCCTTAACCTTCTCTTCTCCAGGCTAAACATACCCAGCTTCCTAAGCCGTTCCTCATAAGGCATCGTTTCCAGGCCTTTGACCATTTTAGTTGCCCTCCTCTGGACACGTTCCAGCTTGTCAGTATCCTTCTTGAATTGTGGTGCCCAGAACTGGACACAGGATTCCAGGTGAGGTCTGACCAAAGCAGAATACAGTGGTACTATTACTTCCCTTGATCTAAATGCTATACTCCTATTGACCCAGCCCAGATTTGCATTGGCTTTTTGAGCTGCTGCATCACACTGTTGACTCATTTCAAGTTGGTGGTCTCCCAAGACCCCTGGATCCTTTTCACATGCAGTGCTCTCAAGCCAGGTGTCCCCCATCCTGTATTTGTGCCTTTCATTTTTTTTGCCCAAGTACTTTACACTTCTCCTTGTTAAAATTCATCTTGTTTGTTTTGGCCCAGTTGTCTAATCTGTTAGGGTCATTTTGAAGTGTGATCCTGTCCTCTGGGGTATTATCCACCCCACTCCTTGGTAGCAAATTCCACTGACGAACAGCTCTTACTGTCCTGAAGTTCTTCCTAATGTTGAGGTGGAATCTTCTTTCTTGTCGTATGAATCCATTGCTCTGTGTCCGCTTCTCTGGAGCAGCAGAAAACAACCTTTCACCCTCCTCGATATGACATCCTTTGATATATTTGAACATGACTATCATATCATCCCTTAACCTTCTCTGGAATTTGCTGCCAAGGAGTGTGGTGGAGTCTCCTTCTTTGGAGGTGTTTAAGCAGAGGCTTGACAGACATATGTCAGGAATGCTTTGATGGTGTGTCTTGCTTGGCAGGGGGTTGGACTGGATGGCCCTTGTGGTCTCTTTCAACTCTATGATTTTATGATTCTTCTCCAGGCCAAACACCAAATTTGGAGGAGTGGCTAATACCCCAGAGGACAGGATCACACTTCAAAATGACCTTAACAGATTAGACAACTGGGGCAAAGCAAACAAGATGGATTTTAACAGGGAGAAATGTAAAGTACTACACTTGGGCACAAAAAAAAAATGAAAGGCACAAATACAGGATGGGAGACACTTGGCTTGAGAGCAGTACATGTGAAAAGGATCTAGGAGTCTTGGTAGACCACCAACTTGACATGAGTCAACAGTGTGATGCAGCAGTTCAAAAAGCCAATGCAATTCTGGGATGCATCAATAGGAGTATAGCATCTAGATCAAGGGAAGTAATAGTACCACTGTATTCTGCTCTGGTCAGACCTCACCTGGAGTATTGTGTCCAGTTCTGGGCACCACAGTTCAAGGATACTGACAAGATGGAACGTGTCCAGAGGAGGGCAACCAAAATGGTCAAAGGCCTGGAAACGATACCTTATGAGAAACGGCTTAGGGAGCTGGGTATGTTTAGCCTGGAGAAGAGAAGGTGAAGGGGTGATATGATAGCCATGCTCAAATATATAAAAGGATGTCATACAGAGGAGGGAGAAAGGGAGAAAGGTTATTTTCTGCTGCTCCAGAGAAGCACACACGGAGCAATGGATTCAAGCTACAAGAAAGAAGATTCCACCTCAACATTAGGAAGAACTTCCTGACAGTAAGAGCTGTTCAGCAGTGGAATTTGCTGCCAAGGAGTGTGGTGGAGTATCCTTCTTTGGAGGTCTTTAAGCAGAGGCTTGACAGCCATATATCAAGAATGCTTTGATAGTGTTTCCTGCTTGGCAGGGGGTTGGACTGGATGGCCCTTGTGGTCTCTTCCAACTCTATGATCCTCTGAGATGGAAATCAGAAAATTCCTAGCAGGACTGACCACCTCCACTTTAACTGAGGAGGAACAGGAATTCATGGACAGTTCTATCAGTCCTATGTCAAGAATGCTTTGATGGTGTTTTCTCCTTGCAGTGGGTTGGACTGGATGGCCCTTGTGGTCTCTTCCAACTCTATGATTCTACTAGCTGACCCGGCCACGCATTGCTGTCAGCCATATGTCAATAATGATTTGAAGGTGTTTTGTGCTTGGCAGGGGGTTTGACTGGATGGCCCTTGTGGTCTCTTCCAACTCTAGGATTCTATGATTCCATTTGCCTGGAGGAAGTTGATGACCTTTTGGCCTGATTAAGGGCCTGCTGTTGACTGGGGAGGCCTCCTTGGTCCTGAATGTATTTGGCATGGTGCTCAGTGCAGCCCACGGCAACTCATTGATTGGGGTTGTACTCTTCTGGACCCATTGGGCCAATTGTAAGTTCACCCCTTCCTCTGAACTCCATCTTTCCAGGGGGAGCCGATCACGTTCTGCGAAGAAACATTTGTCTCCCACCGGTCTGCCACCATGCGACAGTTCCTACAGAGCGCAACACAGCTGCAACTTTTCAAGCAGGTATTGCAAGTTGTTAATCCAAATAACGACCCCCATCCATTGCCTTGCCTTTGTGCACTGGGATCTATACTGGGCTATGTGCCGAGAAATACAGCTGCCCGCTTTGTTTCATAATTAGCTTCCTGTATATTTCGGACCATAACACACACTTTCCTCCTCCTAAAACGGAAGGGGGAAAGTCGCCATGTGTTATGGAGCGAACGCCGGAGCCCGTGCAAAAGTCAGAGCCCGTGCGACGAGCTAGAACTAGAGCCCCGCAAGCGCCAGAGCCACACACGGCGGGAAACCGGCTCTCGGGCTGCTTCCGTGACAGCTAGCCCCTTCCGTCCCCCTTGCCAGCTTCCGTCCTTCCTCCCCCCCCTCTTTCTTTCTCTCTCTCTCACCCCTTCCATCCGCCCTTCCTTCCTTCTCCGTCTTTCTTTCACTCTCTCTCACCCCTTATTTCCTTCCTTATTTCCTTCCTTCCTTCCTTCTCTCTCTTCTCTTTCTCCCCCTCTTTTTCACCCTCCCTCCCTCCCTCTCTTCCTCTCTCACCCCTTCCTTCCCTCATTCCTTCCCTTTCTCTTCCTCTCTCTCACCCCTCCCTCCCTCTCTTCCTCTCTCTCTCACCCCTTCCTTCCGTCCTTCCTTCCTTCTCCGTCTTTCTTTCACTCTCTCTCACCCCTTCCTTCCTTCCTTCCTTCCCTTTTTCCTTCCTTCCTTCCTATCTCTCTCTCTCTCTTTTCACCCCTTCCTTCCTTGTCTCTCTTTCTCTCACTCACCCATTCCTTCCCTCCCTCCTTCTTCCAATTTGAATAAAATATTGGGGGGGGTAGGTAAGCACCACTTCACATACTGTATCAGACTCTGCCACCTTCAGTGAGAAGCGGGGGGTAGTGGAGGGGTGCTGCTCGTTCTTCCCCGCCAACCCCCTCTGCCTCCTTCGCTCCCCCTCCATCGCCCCCTCCCAGCCTTTTAGATGAGGAAAACTAAGAGAACCCCCCCCTTGTTTTCCTCTTCAAAAAACTAGGTGCATGTTATGGTCTGAAAAATACAGCAATTTATGGGTCAAAATGGGATGTGCTTTACATTAATATATTTTTCAAGCCTAGCTGACAATCCGTTTACAGGAGCACTGTTTGTTTGTTTACTTGTTTGTTTGTGTGTTTTCCTCTTTTCTGTTTTATACAGTGGTACCTCGCAAGACGAAATTAATTCGTTCCACGAGTCGTTTCGTGTTGCGATCATTTCGTCTTGCAAAGCGCGGTTTCCCATAGGAATGCATTGAAATTTAATTCATGCATTCCTATGGGGAAAAAAGAAGCGCAAAAAAAGAGGGACCGACTCACCCGCCACGGCCGGAAGTCTTCAAGGCTCTGGGGAGGGGGAAGCAGGACAAGGGCCAGGGGTCTCCTCCCACCGCAGCCTCCGCTCCTTCAGGTGCTGCCACTGTTCCCGCCAAGGGCCGCCTGGCGAGCCCCGCTGCTGCTCCTGGCGGATCCTGCCAGCTCGCTGGGGAGGAGCCGCGGAGGCCACCATGGCCGCCGAGGAGGGCAAGGCCAGAGCCGCAGAGGCCGCCATGAGTGCCGCACCGCCGCAGGAGGCAGAAAACGGTGGCCGTGGATGTCACCGGCGGAGTCCTAAAGGTAAGCGGCGGCTTCCCCTCCCGTCATGAGACTGCTTCATCTTACAAAGCACGGCCATAGACGGCTTCGTTTTGCAAGTCTTCAAAAAAATCACAAACGCTTTCGTTTTGCGATTTTTTTGTTGCGTGAGGCGTTCTTCTTGCGGGGTACCACTGTAATCGTAAAACCCGACATACCGTATTTTTTGGACCATAACATGCACCTACTTTTTTTAGGAGGAAAACGAGAAAAAAATTCCCCCCTAGTTTTCCTACTCTAAAAGGCTGGGATGGGGGGGCGCTGGAGGGGGGGAGCGAAGGAAGCAGTGGGGGTTGGCGGGGAAGAACGTGCAGCATCCCTCCGCTGCTCTCCCCGCTTCTCGCTGAACACGGCGGAGGCTGATACGGTATGTGAGGTGGGGCTTACCTACCCGCCCCCCAATATTTTATTCAAGTTGGAAAAGGGAGGGAGGGGAAGGAAGGGGGGAGAGGGGGAAGAGGGAGGGAAGGAAGGAGGGAGGGAGGGAAGGAAGGAAGGAAAGGGTGAGAGAGAGAGAAAGGGAGGGTGGGGTGGGAGAGACATAGCTGCCAAGTACCCTGTTTTCCCCCGGAAACCCCTGTTTTTTATACCGTTTCCCAACGGTCCCCCGTATCTCTTCATCTCCCGTTTTTCTCCCTTATATTCTCCTGCCGGCGGCCTTTCCCCCCCCCCTCTGCTTTGCCCATCTATGGGCACCAAAAATGTCCGGCGTCGAAAGTCGCGTCTACGCATGTCTGGAAGTGCGTAGGCGCGACTTCCGGTGTCGGTGGCGGCCATTTTTGGTGCCCATAGATGGGCAAAGCGATGCCGGAAGTTACGTCTATGCAACTTCCGGTATTGCACGGCTGCCGGTCCCGGATTCTGTGGTCCGGGAATTGGCAGGTATGAGAGAGAGAGAGAGAGAGAGAGAGAGAGAGAGAGAGAGAGAGAGAGAGAGAGAGAGAGAGAGAGAAGGAAGGAGTGATAGAGAGAGGACGAGGAAGGGAAGAAAGGAGGGAAGAAAGGAAGGAGGGAAGCTAGGAGGAGGGGCGGAAGGGGCTCCCTTCCGTCTCTCCTTTCACCTCGCTCGCTGTCCTGGAAGCAGCCTGAGAGCCGGTTTCCCGCTGCACGCGGCTCGGGCTCTTTGCATGGGCTCTGGCTCTGGCACGGACTCGGGCTCTAGCATTCATTCCATAACACGCAGCGACTTTCCCCCTTCCATTTTAGGAGGGGGAAAGTGCGTGTTAGGGTCCAAAAAACACGGTAGTCTTCTACCTCTGGCTCTCCGTCGCACGTCCCTTCCAGTTTTATATTGGAGGCCCCACCAAGCAAGAAAGTTTGGGCAGTGGATCTCTAGTAGGGTGGGTCGTAAAAAAAATTTTTTTGAAAATGTTTCCTCCCTTGAACTTATCTCAGGCGTATGGTATAAACATAGTCAAATTTCAAATTTGGGACAAATCGGTTAATATTGAGACCCTGCTTCTCCAGATTGAAATTTGGCCTCACTGCGAGTGATAAAAACATGGGGATTTGACTCATTTAATTTTCAGTACAGTGGAACCTCGGTTTATGAACACCTCGGTTTATGAATTTTCGGTTTACGAACACCGCAGACCCATCTGTAACGGATTAATTCACTTTCCATTACTTTCAATGGGAAAGTTCACTTCAGTTTATGAACGCTTCAGTTTATGAACAGACTTCCAGAACCAATTACACCCATGCTTCGGGTTAAGTACGCTTCAGGTTGAGTACTCCACGGACCCGTCTGGAACAGATTAATCCACTTTCCATTACTTTCCATGGGAAAGTTCGCTTCAGTTTATGAATGCTTCAGTTTATGAACAGACTTCCGGAACCAATTGTGTTCATAAACCGAGGTACCACTGTATGTTAAATTGTGAACTAATAGACATAAATTTTAGGTTTTATGTAGAGCAATAATAGTTGTATACTATTATTTTCTGCAATATTTATTGCAAATATGTTGATAATTTACATGAAAAACCAATGGTTTTGAAAAAAATGATATGGAACAATTAGGCAAACGGTGTACTAAGCAAGTAAACATAAACAATAAAACGCCACTCATATTATGTGTTGCGTCAAAACATCACCTTAGACTTAATTCCTTGGTATAAATTGTACTAAATGCTTACATTTTGTGTAATTAATAAAATTATGCCTTATGCAATATATACATTGTACATGTACACCATATTACTGTATATAATGCTAAAAATATGCTTTTATGCATTACACTAAATGTCTATTTTGGTGCAAAGTCCTTCTTTGTCTCTTGTTTTGGGAATTTAGAGTGATTGTTCATTGTTGTTTTGATGGTAGCGTCACGTCTTTTCTCTCCAATAACTATCCTAGATGCTCTAGTCACCTCCTACTAGTAACCTCCTACCATTTTTCATGTCAATTATCAACATGTTTGATCTTAAATAAATAAAGATTGCAGAAAATAATAGCATGCAACTATTATTGCTCTCCATAAAACCTAAAATTTAGGTTTATTAGTTCACAATTGAACATCCTGAGAATTAAATGAGTCAAACTCCTATGTTTTTATCACTCGTAGTGAGGCCAAATTTCAATCTGGAGGAGCAGGGTCTAAATATTAAGCGATTTGTCCCCAATTTGAAATTTGACTATGTTTATACCATACGCCTGAGATAAGATCAAGGGAGGAAACATTTTCGATTTTTTTTTTTAATGACCCATCCTAATCTCTACCCTGGTATAATAGTAATATGAGATGCCTTGAAAAAGAGAGGGAGTGTTAGCACCTTCAGGGCTTTATGATCCCTTCTTGGTCCTTTCTTTTTCTCCTCCCGAAGTTTATTGATGGCCGCCTTGATCTTCTCAACTCCGGAGAAGGTTTCAGCGATGTCTTTGAGGAAGAGATCAACATGGGTGAATATGCCGGTAAGGAGTTGGTGGGTACGACTTTGAAATGGCGAGCAAAGGAGATGACCCTTCTGTTTGCACCAAAATTATTATTTTATTCTTATTATTTATACCCCACCCATCTGGCTGGGTTTTCCCCACCACTCTGGGCGGCTTCCAACCGAATATTAAAAACAGTACAGCATCAAACATATTTATTTATTTATTTATTTATTTATTTATTTATACCTCGCCCCTCTGGCCTGGTTTCCCCCGCCACCCTGCGCGGCTTCCAACAAATACCAAAATACATTAAAATATCACAGATTAAACAGGGCTGCCTTGAGGTGTTTCCTAAATGACAGGTAGTTGTTTATCTCCTTGACCTCCGATGGGAGGGCGTTCCACAGGGCGGGTGCCACCACCGAGAAGGCCCTCTGCCTGGTTCCCTGTAGCTTGGCTTCTCGCAGTGAGGGAACCGCCAGAAGGCCCTCGGCGCTGGATCTCAGTGTCCGGGCTAAACGATGGGGGTGGAGATGCTCCTTCAGGTATACAGGACCAAGGCCATTTAGGGCTTTCAAGGTCAGCACCAACACTTTGAATTGTGCTCGGAAACGTACTTGGAGCCAATTTAGGTCTCTTAGGACCGGTGTTATGTGGTCTCAGTGGCCTCTCCCAGTCACCAGTCTAGCTGCCGCATTCTAGATTAATTGCAGTTTCTGGCTCACCTTCAAAGGTAGCCCCACGTAGAGCGCACTGCAGTAGTCCAAGCGAGAGATAACCAGAGCATGCACCACTCTGGCGAGACAGTCTGTGGGCAGGTAGGGCCTCAGCCTGCATACCAGATGGAGCTGGTAGACAGCCGCCCTGGACACAGAATTAACCTGTGCCTCCATGGACAGCTGTGAGTCCAAAATGACTCCCAGGCTGCGCACCTGGTCCTTCAGGGGCACAGTTATCCCATTCAGGACCAGGGAGTCCCCCACACCCTCCCGCCCCCTGTCCCCCCAAAACAGTACTTCTGTCTTGTCAGGATTCAAGCCGCCATCCATCCTCCAACCGCCTCCAGGTACTCACACAGGACCTTCACTGCCTTCACTGGTTCTGATTGGAAAGAGAGGTAGAGCTGGGTATCATCCGCATACTGATGAACACCCAACCCAAACCCCCTGATGATCTCTCCCAGCGGCTGCATGTAGATGTTAAAAAGCATGGGGGAGAGGACAGAACCCTGAGGCACCCCACAAGTGAGAGCCCAGGGGTCCGAACACTCATCCCCCACCACCACTTTCTGACATTTAAGCAGGATTAGTAAGGGAAGGTTTCTCCTCAAGCTGGTCTGTGCCTGCACTTTTCAAAACTTCATGCTGTCGACAATTAATTAGGTTCCATCCTGGCCACGGTGGTGTGGTTGTAAGTTACATAAAGGCCTGGGGGACAAAATAAGAAATGAAAAGCAGAAAAAACTTATATCTCTATCTCTATTCTCTCAGCCAGCATAAACATGCTGCTTCATAATAAAGTTGTAACTCCGGCATATCTCTGTACTGCTATGGGGCGCGGATGGCGCTGTGGGTTAAACCACAGAGCCTAGGGCTTGCCGATCAGAAGGTTGGCGGTTCGAATCCCTGTGACGGGGTGAGCTCCCGTTGCTCGGTCCCAGCTTCTGCCAACCTAGCAGTTCGAAAGCACATCAAAAGTAGATAAATAGGTACCGCTACAGCGGGAAGGTAAACGGTGTTTCTGTGCGCTGCTCTGGTTTGCCATAAGCGATATTGTCATGCTGGCCACATGACCTGGAAGTTGTGTGCTGACTCCCTCTGCCAATAACGTGAGATGAGCACCGCAACCCCAGAGTCGGTCACGACTGGACCTAACGGTCAGGGGTCCCTTGACCTTTACCTTTACCTCTATACTGCTGGTGTCTCCTGGGTGCCTTAGAAGTCAAATAATTTAGGAAATAACATAAGATACCTACAGTGGTACCTCGACTTATGAAGGCGATCCGTTCCGCAGCGCTCTTCGTAATCCGAAACCTTTGGGTGTCGAAGCGTCCATTTTGCACATGTGCGAAGCATGATTTTGCGCTTTGCGCAGGCACAGACCGCACACGCTGCTTCTGCACAGGCGTGGCGAAAATACTTCCGGGTTTGCGGACTTCGGAAGTCGAAACCTTCGGAAGTCGGAAGTCGAGGCATTCGGAAGTTGAGGTACCACTGTATTAGCGAACGTAGAAACAAATTTTGAAAGCCCGTGAATTGGAGATTCAGTTGAAGTCAGAATGCTCTCCCAAGCTTGGTCCTTGGCAGCCTTTTTCTTTTGTCCCTTAGTGGATTTCATTTTTGTGGGTCTTGTGGGCTGCCTCATGCTGTAGTTTTGGTACCTCTTCAAGGGGAGCCCTGTGTGGCTAGGGCATAGCTGCCAAGTCTCCTGTTTTTCGTGGGAAACCCCCAGATTTGAATCCGTTTCCCACTGTTACCCCAAATAAAAAAAAAATCCCATCAATCCCCCCGATTTCCTACCTGCCAGGGAGGCTCCTTCTGCACATGTCTGGACATGCACAGAATCGATTTCGAGTGCCGCTCTGCTCATGTCTGGGCACCGGAAATTGGGCAGAGCGGCACCGGAAGTCGCTTCTAAGCATGCATAGAAGTGACTTCCGGTGCTGCTCTGCCCATGTCTGGGCACCGGAAGTTGCTTCTACGCATGTCCAGACAGGGGCGTACCCAGGATCAAAACTGGTGTGGGGGCAAGAGAGGGGAAGAGAGAGGGAAGGAAGAGAGAGAAGGAAGGAATCATAGAATCCTAGAGTTGGAAGAGACCACAAGGGCCATCCAGTCCAACCCCCTGCCAAGCAGGAAACACCATCAAAGCATTCTTGACATATGGCTGTCAAGCCTCTGCTTAAAGACCTCCAAAGAAGGAGACTCCACCACACTCCTTGGCAGCAAGTTCCACTGTCGAACAGCTCTTACTGTCAGGAAGTGGGAGGGAGGGAGGGAGAGAGAGAGAAAAAGGAAGAAAGAAAGAGGGGGGAGGAAGGATGGAAGGAAGGATGGAGCGCCTGTCTTCCCCCCCAGCTCAGTCTGCTCCCCCCCCCACGTCCCTGTTGCCGGCTGCAGCCGCGGAGGGGGCAGAAACAGCCCGATTTCCATAACCCACAGTGACTTTTCCCCTTCAGTTTTCGGAGGGGAAAGGTGCGGGTTATGGTCCGTAAAATACAGTAATTTTATTTTTTGCTTCGGGGGGCAGCTGCCCCCCTGCCCCTCGCTGGGTACGCCCATGTGTCCAGACATGCGTAGAAGCAACTTCCCATGCCGCGCCGCTGCTGATTCCGGATTTTTCACCGGGAGACTTGGCAGCTATGGGCTAGGGGGCTCTTTTGACATTGGAGTGCCCAGTGCCTTTCCTTCACACCAGCTTCCTCTTGAATCAAACCAGGGATTCAAGGTTGGCCCGCTGACGGGGAAGCTGGAGCTAGGAGTGTTGATGCGGGGACGGAGACACAAACAACTCTCAGAGCAGCTTTCTATATTTAAACAAGACTCCTTGCTATATTTAGACGTGAATAAAAAGCGGGCTCTTTCTTGCTCTTTTCTATGAAGACACAGTCAGAAGGAGCTGTTATCTCACTAATTGCCCTAGTTTTTATGGGGGGGCAGGCCCTTGCAGAGCCAGGCAGAGGCCCGGCCCAGGTAGATAATGTGCCCCCCCTTTTTTTACCCTGGGGGGGGGGTCACTGAAGTCTTATAAATCTATATATATATATATATAAATGTAGAGGGTACATGTTTGTTCCAATGCACCTTTCTCCACAACCGCTTACTCGATCGTCCTCAAATTTGCCCACAACATCAGGAGCGCATGTGAGAGTGTCTCTATCCACTTACGTTGTCCATACACACACCTAGGACAGGTAGAAACCTGGATTTGTATACAAAAAGTGCCTCTGCCAGTGGATATCCCACAAACAACATCCAGCATACTGCCAAAATCCCGCCCACTCCCCATCCACCCCACCAATCAAAATCCAACATACACCCTAAATCCCGCCCACTGGCAAAATAACGGCCACTCTCCATCCACCCCACCACCCCGGGACACAGCCCACCCCGGAGAACAGACCTCTGCCAGGGACCAGGCCACCCCAACAGTAGCCCGCTCCCCAAGGACCCCCTCGCACCATGGAGGTACCTACCCCAGAGATCCCCCTCACTACCCAGAGATCCCCCCCAATAGGTCTTGACCTTCACCATCCTACCCGATCCACAATCCGATCCCCGCCCTCCGGGGAGATCTCCCCACCGACACGTAACAGCCCATTGGGGCCTACAGGGGAGTCTGAAGGGGGACTTTGAGGGCCCATTTCACAGACTAAGCCACAGCAACACGTGGCAGGGCCTGCCACGCTGGTTTTCTCCACTACCCCAACCCCCAGAAGAAAAGTAACGGGAGGGGGCAAGTGGGGAGCTAACTTAAATGTGTTGTCCTCCCAAAGGAGGTTGCAACTCTAGCGTAGTTGCATTGCCTTGGAGGGGGGGGGTGTCTGCTGATGGTAAATTATTGCTGCCAATTCTCACCTGTGTGCTTGCCTCTTTGTGTCAGGTAGTGACAAGTTGTATCTCCAGTGGCTGTCAACAGTTAGGGTAAGTATCCCCAACATCCCAGCTGCTCCTTATTCTGATCTTTCTGCAATTTCTGAGTCATATAGCATCAAGATGCAAACCAGATACCCCAGAGAACAGGATCACACTTCAAAATGACTTGAACAGATTAGACAACTGGGCCAAATCAAACAAGATGATTTTGAACAGGGAGAAATGTAAAGTACTCCACTTGGGTAATTTTTTTTTGAAAGATGGGTGAAACCTGGCTTGAGAGCAGGACAAGTGAAAAGGATCTAGGAGTCCTGGTAGACCACAAACTTGACATGAGTCAACAGTGTGATGCAGCAGCTCAAAAAGCCAATGCAATTCTGGGCTGCATCAATAGGAGTATAGCATCTAGATCAAGGGAAGTAATAGTACCACTGTATTCTGCTCTGGTCAGACCTCACCTGGAGTACTGTGTCCAGTTCTGGGCACCACAGTTCAAGAAGGATACTGACAAGCTGGAACGTGTCCAGAGGAGAGCAACCAAAATGGTCCAAGGCCTGGAAACGATGCCTTATGAGGAACGGCTTAGGGAGCTGGGTATGTTTAGCCTGGAGAAGAGAAGGTTAAGGGGTGATATGATAGCCATGTTCAAATATATCAAAGGATGTCATATAGAGGAGGGAGAAAGGTTGTTTTCTGCTGCTCCAGAGAAGCGGACACGGAGCAATGGATTCAAACTACAAGAAAGAAGATTCCACCTCAACATTAGGAAGAACTTCCTGACAGTAAAAGCTGCTCAGCAGTGGAGTTTGCTGCCAAGGAGTGTGGTGGAGTCTCCTTCTTTGGAGGTCTTTAAGCAGAGGCTTGACAGGCATATGTCAAGAACGCTTTGATGGTGTTTCCTGCTTGGCAGGGGGTTGGACTGGATGGCCCTTGTTGTCTCTTCCAACTCTATGATTCTATGATTTCTTCCTTCCCTCTCTCTTCCCCTCCCCCCCCATTTTGATCCTGGGTACTCCCCTGTCTGGACATGCGTAGAAGCGACTTCTGGTGCCCAGACATGGGCAGAGCAGCACCGGAAGTCGCTTCTACGCATGCTTAGAAGCGACTTCCGGTTCCGCTCTGCCCGATTTCCGGTGCCCAGACATGAGCACTCTTCCAACTTTATGATTCTATGATTCTATGAACATGAATTTGAACAAGGAGAAATGTAAAGTACTACACTTGGGCAAAAAAAATGAAAGGCACAAATACAGGATGGGTGACACCTGGCTTGATAGCAGTACATGTGAAAAGGATCTAGGAGTCTTGGTAGACCACAAACTTGACATGAGTCAACAGTGTGATGCAGCAGCCCAAAAAGCTAATGCAATTCTGGGCTGAATCAATAGGAGTATAGCATCTAGATCAAGGGAAGTAATGGTAAATAAATTTGCATGGATTGCATTACTGAAATCAATGCACTTTTCGATGAGATTCTAATTTTCCGAGTTCCACCTGTATTGGGGAAAGTTAATTATTGGTTTTAAAAAAGATCTGTGGGGGGTGGGGGGTGCCATGGGCTGGGCTGGCAGCGAGGATATCCATCTTCTGTGCACGCTGGATTTTATTTATCACAATAATGCATTATGCAGCAAAAGCCAGCATGAGCTGCAAAATAAATAAAACACTATTCTGTCTGACATATCAGAGCCTTGTGCGTCTTTTCTGGTTGTGTCTCCTGTACGTGTAATTTGGCCCTTCTGCAAAGAGATGGATTTATCCTGTCCCCCGTTCTGCCCGGTGGAAGAACGGTGGGCATAAGCAGTTTCAGACTGATGTGGGAGAAGTCACTTCACACTCAGATACAGGTGAAGCTCAGAAAATTAGAATATCACCGAAAGGTGCATTGATTTCAGTAATGCAACGGATTATTTTTTGTTTCCCTTTTAATTTTGACAAATGCTTTCTTTTGGAAATTCCACAGGAATAAAACAAATAGTTACAAGAATACAAAATAGTTACGAAAATACAAAAATAAAGAAAAAATAAACATTCCATTTATAGTTGACCCGCCTAACGACAAATAATGACATAGACAACAAATCAAGGCTTGACATACCTTGCTTTGCATGCCATGCCTCTATCTCATAGATTGGTTTCACCTTTTAAATTGCGTTACTGAAATAAACACACCTTCCGACGATATTCTAATTTTCCGAGTTTCACTTGCGTTGTCGTGGCGAAGGGGCTTGAATAACTCAGAGAAGCTATGAGCTATGCCATGCAGGGCCACCCAAGATGGACAGGTCATAGGGGAGAGTTTTGACTAAACGTGATCCACCTGGAGAAGGAACTGGCAAGCCACTTCAGTATCCCTGCCAAGAAAACTCCATGGACAAAGACAACAGGCATATAAAAGTTATGACGCTGGAAGATGAGCCCCTCAGGTCGGAAGGCGTCCAACATGCTACTGAGGAAGAGCGGAGGACAAGTACAAGTAGATTCAGAGCTGATGAAGCGGCTGGGCCAAAGCCGAAAGGTCGCTCAGTTGCGGATATGCCTGGAAGCGAAAGGAAAGTCCGATGCTGTAAATAAAAATATTGCATAGGAACCTGGAATGTAAGAACCATGGATAATGGTAAGCTACCGGTAGATGTGGTCAAAAATGAGATGGCAAGAATAAATATTGACATCCTGGACATCAGTGAACTAAAATGGAAGGGAATGGGCGAATTCAGTTCGGATGACTATCATATCTAGTACTGTGGGCAATAATCTCATAGAAGAAATGGAGTGGCCCTCATAGTCAACAAAAGAGTGGCAAAAGCTGTAATGGGATGCAATCTCAAAAATGACAGAATGATCTTGATACCATTATCCATGGTTCTTACATTAGAATATCGTCGAAGAGTGCATTGATTTCTTATTTTTTTTTATTTTCCTTTTAATTTTGATGTATGCTTTCTTTTGGAAATTCCACAAGAATAAAAGAAATAGTTACAAGAATACAAAAATAAAGAAAAATAAACATCGCTGTGACGTTTCATTAATTACACTAGCTGGCCCTGCCACACATTGCTGTGGCTCATCATTAATTCCATTCCATTCATAATTGACCCGCCTAACAACAAATAATTACAGTGACAAGAAATAAAGGCTTGACATACCTTGCTTTGCATGCCATGCCTCTATCTCATAGATTGGTTTCATCTTTTAAGTTGCATTTCTGAAATCAAGGCACTTTTTGATGATATTCGGATTTTCCAATCTGTATCTGAGTGTGAAGTGCCTTCTCCCACATCAGTCTGAAACTGCCGTTCTTCCACCGGGCAGAACGGGGGACAGGATAAATCCATCTTCTTCCAGAAGGGCCGAATTCCACATACAGGAGGCATAACCAGAAAAGACGCACAAGGCTCTGATATGTCAGACAGAATAATCTAGTTGTTCAGTTAGTGTTTTATTTATTTCGCAGCTCGCGCTGGCTTTTGCTGCATAATGCATTATTTTGATAAAATCCAGCGTGCACAAAAGGTGGATATCCTCCCTGCCAGCCCTGGCCACCCACCCCCACCCCCACCCCCACTCAGGCACAGTTATTTTTCAAAACCAATAATTAACTTTGCCCAATACTAATGTTTAATTTGCTATTAACAGTGAGCTGTGTTCCAGCAAACCATAATTGCAAATATCTGTGCCTTTGAGAACTCGATGATGATGATGGTGATGAATTTATTAATTCATACCACTTCTTTTTCTGCAGCTCTTGGAACACTTTTTGGCATTCTACAGGTGAAACTGGGGAAATTAGAATATCGTCGAAAAGTGCATTGATTTCAGGAATGCAACTTAAAAGGCGAAACCAATCTATAGGATATATTATTGGTATCCTATTACTCTTCTAATTTTTTCCCTATAAGGAATCTAGCTGCTGATGTTGCATACATAAGGACACAGGTGAAAATCATAAAATTAGAATATCGTCGAAAAGTGCATTGGTTTCAGTAAATGCAACTTCTTAATTTTAATTTTCCTTTTCCTTTTGACAAATGCTTTCTTTTGGAAATTCCACAGGAAGAAAATAAATAGTTACAATAATAGAAAAAGAAACAAAAACAAACACCGCTATTCCATTTCATTAATTGCATTCCATTTATAATTAACCCGCCTAACGACAAATAATTACAACAAATCAAGGCTTGATATATCTTGCTTTGCATATCATGCATCTATCCTATAGATTGCTTTCGCCTTTTAAGTTGCATTCCTGAAATCAACACACTTTTCGATTATATTCTAATTTTCCGAGTTTCACCTGTATGTGTCTGATTAATTTTATGTATTTACTTAGGGCCACTTCAGCCAAAGTTGGAATTTGGGAAATATTTTGCAATTCTGTGGCATGTGTGTCGAGTTTGTATATAAAGGTGAAACTCAGAAAATTAGAATATCGTCGAAAAGTGCATTGATTTTGGTAATGCAACTTCTTATATTTTATTTTAATTTTAATTTTTCAAATGCATTCTTTTGGAAATTCCACAGGAATAAAACAAATAGTTACAAGAATACAAAAATAACGAAAAATAAACATTGCTATGATATTTCATTCATTACACTAGCTGTCCCTGCCACGCGTTGCTGGGGCTCATCATTAATTCCATTCCATTTATAATTGACCTGCCTAATGACAAATATTTACACTGACAACAAATCAAGGCTTGACATACCTTGCTTTGCATGTCATGCATCTATCTCATATATTGGTTTCGCCTTTTAAATTTTGTTATTGAAAGAAATGCACTTTCCAACAATATTCTAATTTCACCTGTACAGTGGTGCCTCGCTAGACGAAATTAATTCTTTCCACGGGTCAATTCATGTAACGAATTTTTTGTCCAGCGAGTCCCAGTTTCCCATAGGAATGCATTGAAACTTAATCAATGCGCATGCGGCGAAAAGACTTCCAGGTTTGCCGACTTCGCAAGTCGAAACCTTCGGAAGTTGAGGCATTCGGAGGTCGAGGTACCACTGTATTTAATTTCTTAAAGGAAGAAGCAGGGCAAGCACGGAAATGGAAAAAATACAATGGTATCTCTACTTACGAATAACTCGACTTATGAACGTTTCTACTTACGAACAGTGCTCCGCCCGCCATCTTGGATGCGGTTTAGATAGGATTTTTTCGACTTATGAATTTTTAGATAGGGTTGCTTCGGCTTACGAATTTTTTCTCCCAATGCATTCCTATGGGATTCGACTTACAAATTTTTTTTACTTGTGAATGTGCGTTCGGAACGCATTAAATTTGTAAATAGAGGTACCACTGCATTAGTAAATTCATATGGAATAGTAAACCCGCAAGAATCAAATATAAATTAATGATTGATGTAAAAAATAGGGGAGGACTGGCATTGCCAGAGTTGAATCTATATCACGACGCGGTGGGGTTCCTGTGGATAAAATAATGGATTATGCTAGAAAATCATAAATTATTTGATTTGGAGGATTACCAAAATAAGTTCGGTTGGCATGCATATTTGGGGGAGGATAAAGTTAAAGTAAATAAAGAGTTCAATAGTCATGTTATAAAAAAATCATTAATAAAAATATGGGAGAAACATAAAGGGCTACTAGAGCCTCAAACCCCAAGATGGCTGTCACCCGTGGAAATATGAACCGTGAACAAGAACAATTCAGACGGAAAGTGGGGAAAAGATAAAGATCTATTCGTATAAAAGGAAGGACAGTTGAAGTTAAAAGAATATGAGGAAATAAAACATTTATTAACAGGCTGGATTCAAATTCATTAAATAAATAGCAAACTTAATCAAGATGAAGAGCGCCGCGGAACGGATCGCCTTTGTAAGTCGAGGAACCACTGAAACTGGATGTCAAGAGCAAAATGGTTGAAGCCTTTTGTATTGCTCAGGCGGATTTGCAAGACTTTTGTTGTTGTTGTTGTTTTTTGCAGAAATTTGCATTCCAAAGCGGGCGTCAAGTGGGCTCTTCTGCACCAGTAACAGTTTCTCACGTTGTCCCTTTCCCTCCTTCCAGAAAGGAAGTGGCGCCATTTTGAATACCGTCAAGACCAAGGCCAACCCTGCCATGAAGACAGTCTACAAGTTTGTAAGTGTCATAAAGTTGCAAAGAAAGTGCAAATATATCGGGGGAGGCTGGGGTTGGTTTGAAGCCCACCGACGGTCTGCAATTAGGGTTGCCAGACTCAACAGAGGACAGGACTTCTGTGCCTTTAATTGCCCTGCTCTCTTTTGAGTCTTCTTCAACATCTTTATCAATGACTTGGATTATGGGCTTGAGGGCATCCTGAGCAAGCTTTTTTTCAAAGGGGGAAAGCTGCATTTTTTGGGGGATCAGCTCAAAGTTGTTGAGCTTACTTTGCAAAGGGGAAAAATCCTGTTTTTATGGAGTTCAGCTCACAGTTCTGCAGCTTCTTTCGGAAAGGAAAGGGAACCATTTCTACAGTTTCCAGACAGATAATCTAATCAGCCAGTCACATGTCTCCCTCTGCAGACAACAATTGAGGTCTAGGCAAGGGAGGGGCAAGGAAGGGAGCTAGCTCTGTTATCTCCCTCCCCGATCTCTTGCAATCAGCTGCTGAGCGGGTTCCTTTCAACACTCTCTTCCCCTCTTGTTAGCCTTTAGCTCTTTCTATATTAAAAAAAAATTGCACGATCTGCCTTTCGCCCCTGGGCAATTCGGCTCCAGGGACCACACATTTGCCCCATCAGATGCACAGACATTTCCTCTTCCTTTTTAGGAGGAAAAAAGTGTGCCTTGTGGAGCGGAAAATACGGTAGATTATGAAACTGATAGATTCTCACCATAGAATCATAGAATCATAGAGTTGGAAGAGACCATAAGGGCCATCCAGTCCAACCCCCTGCCAAGCAGGAAACACCATCAAAGCATTCTTTTCATATGGCTGACAGCAACGCGTGGCCGGGTCAGCTAGTAGAATCACTGAATCATCCAGAGAGTAGTGCAAAAAGCTAGGAAGTTTGCTTATGAGCCTTCCTTAGAGGCTGCTAAGAGTCAGGTCCTGCCCTAGTGAGTCTTCTTACCCTTACGCTTACCATGCAACACACATAAAAAAATAATTAGAGGATAGAGCAAGATACCTAGGCTTTAGGAGGCAGTGTATTCTCTGCAAGCAAAATCTCTTTCCCCCTCATTAAATATTGTTTTTTAACCTCTTGTATGTGTATTTCTTTCTATACCCATTATGTCTTCGGTTTGATGGACCCCCACCCCTACCTAAACAGGTGAAACTCGGAAAATTAGAATATCGTCAAAAAGTGTATTTCTTTCAATGACAAAATTTAAAAGGTGAAACCAATATATGAGATAGATGCGTGACATGCAAAGCGAGATTCGGTGGTCCCTCGACTTTCGAAGACGATCCGTTCTGTGGCTGTCTTTGTAAGTCAAGGTTTTCTGTTCTCGAAGCACCGTTATGGCGCATGCGCCAACCACACGAGCCAAAAAGACTTCCGAGGGTTATTGACTTCGGAAGTCTAAACCTTCGGAAGTCGAAGCGTTCAGATGTCAAGGTGTGACTGTACAGTGGTACTTCGACTTATGAACCACTGGACTACCGAATTTTTTGACTTACGAATGGGGCAAATGGCCGCACGCTTACGGATTTCTCTACACCCGAACAGAAACCGCGGCGGTTTTAAATAGGGTTTTTTCAGCTTGCGGATTTTTAGATGGGGTTGCTCCGACTTACGAATTTTTCCGTTTCCAATGCAATCCTATGGGAAATTGCGTTTCCAATGGCGCTTTTCGACTTACGAATTTTTCGACCTACGAAGGTGCCTACGGAACGGATTAAATTCGTAAGACGAGACACCACTGTATATGAGATAGATGTGTGACATGCAAAGCAAGATATGTCAAGCCTTGATTTGTTGCAATTGTAATGATTTGCCGTTAGGCGGGTTAATTATAAATGGAATGTTATTAATGAAATAGAATAGCGGTGTTTGTTTTTGTTTCTTTTTCTATTATTGTAACTATTTGTTTTATTCCTGTGGAATTTCCAAAAGAAAGCAATTTTTAAAATAAAAAGGAAAATAAACAAGAAGTTGCATTACTGAAACCAATGCACTTTTTGACGATATTCTAATTTTTCTGAGTTTCACCTGTATATACAAAGTCAACACACATGCCACAGAATTGCAAAATATTTCCCAAATTCCAACTTTGGCTGAAGTGGCCCCAAGTAAATACATAAAATTAATCAGACACATACAGGTGAAACTCGCAAAATTAGAATATCATCGAAAAGTGCATTGATTTCAGGAATGCAACTTAAAAGGCGAAAGCAATCTATAGGATAGATGCATGACATGCAAAGCAAGATATATCAAGCCTTGATCTGTTGTAATTGTAATTATTTGCCGTTAGGTGGGTTAATTATAAACGGAATGAAATTAATGAAATGGAATAGCGGTGTTTGTTTTTGTTTCTTTTTCTATTATTGTAACTATTTATTTTCTTCCTGTGGAATTTCCAAAAGAAAGCATTTGTCAAAAGGAAAAGGAAAATAAATAAAAAAGAAGTTGCATTACTGAAATCAATGCACTTTACAACAATATTCTAATTTTCGGAGTTTCACCTGTAGAATGCCAAACAGTGTTCCAAGGGCGGCAGATAATAAATTCATCATCATCATCATCATCATCATCAAGTTCTCACGGGCACAGATATTTGCAATCTGGTTTGCTTGCACACAGCTCACTATTAATAGCAAATTAAACACTAGTATTGGGCAAAGTTAACTGTTCGACGATATTCTAATTTTCCCCGTTTCACCTGTAGAACTCTGTCTAGGAGGGAGGCATATCCCTTCCCAGTTAAAGAGTCTCAAAGCAATTTACAAGGAAGGAAACATCAAATAGTGAAATGAATGATGAGCCACAGCAACACGTGGCAGGACCAGCTAGTGTAATTCATGAAATGTCCTAGCGATGTTTATTTTTCTTTATTTTTGTATTCTTGTAACTATTTGTTTCATTCCGGTGGAATTTCCAAAAGAAAGCATTTGTCAAAATTAAAAAGGATATTAAAAAAAAGAAAGAAATTGCATTACTGAAACCAATGCACTTTTTGACGATATTCTAATTTTATGATTTTCACCTGTGTTCTAATGTATGCAACATCAGCAGCTAGATTCCTTAAAGGGGGGAAATTGGAAGAGTAATGGGATACCAAGAATTTATCCTACAGATTGGTTTCGCCTTTTAAGTTGCATTCCTGAAATCAATTGACTTTACAACGATATTCTAATTTCCCCAGTTTCACCTGTAGAATGCCAAATAGTGTTCCAAGAGCTGCAGAAAAAGAAGTTCTATGAATTAATAAATTCATCATCATCATCGAGTTCTCAAGGGCACAGATATTTGCAATCTGGTTTGCTGGAACACAGCTCACTATTAATAGCAAATTAAACACTAGTATTGGGCAAAGCTAACTTTTCGACGAAATTCTAATTTTTCCCGTTTCACCTGTAGAACTCCCTCTAGGAGGGAGGCATATCCCTTCCCAGTTAAATAGTCTCAAAGCAATTTACAAGGAAGGAAACATCTAATAGCAAAATGAATGATGAGCCACAGCAACGCGTGGCAGGACCAGCTAGTGTAATTCATGAAAGATTGCTTTCTGCTGCTCCAGAGAAGCGGACACGGAGCAATGGATTCAAACTACAAGAAAGAAGATTCCACCTAAACATTAGGAAGAACTTCCTGACAGTAACAGCTGTTCGGCAGTGTAATTTGCTGCCAAGGAGTGTGGTGGAGTCTCCTTCTTTGGAGGTCTTTAAGCAGAGGCTTGACAGGCTTATGTCAAGAAAGCTTTGCTGGTGTTTCCTGCTTGGCAGGGGGTTGGACTGGATGGCCCTTGTGGTCTCTTCCAACTCTATGATTCTATGAAATGTCATAGCGATGTTTATTTATTTTTTGTATTCTTGTAACTATTTGTTTCATTCCGGTGGAATTTCCAAAAGAAAGCATTTGTCAAAATTAAAAGGAAAATAAAAATAATAAATCAATGCACTTTTCGACAATATTCTAATTTTCCCAGTTTTAGCTGTATTCCCAGTAATGAGAAAAGGTGGGTCTTGGTGGGTGGAAATGAAGCCCAGTTGCCTCTGCAGCCAGAACAGGGTTTCTGACTTAAATTAATCTCCCTCCACCCCCCTTTCTTTTCCATGCAGGCAAAAGATCATGCAAGGATGGGACTAAAGGAGGTGAAAAACCGCTTGAAGCAAAAGGTACTTGGAGTTTGTATTCTTAAAAGAACAAGAAAAAAAGTATATGAACTCCTTGGCCAGGAAACGCATTATGTGATCAATAGAGCGCTGCGTGGCGGTGTGCTGTTAAGACACTTCAAAATGCATTACCAGCTTCCCTGGGTTTTTCCGACTGTTATAAATATTCACAGACAAAAAAACCTCAAATACATTAAGACCCGATGTGGGATGTGTGCCCCTTGCGCCAAAAAAATGGGAGGAGGGACAAGGCCCCCATGATATTCTTGTAAATAAGCTACAGTGGTCCCTCGACTTACAAACGTTATCCGTTCCGAATTGACATTTGTAGGTCGAAAAGTTCGTCAGTCGAAATGTGGTTTCCCCTAGGAAAAGAAATATTATATTCCTGCGTATAAGACTACAGTGGCACCTCTACTTACGAATAACTCGACTTACGAATGTTTCTCCTTACGAACGGAGCTCCGTCCGCCATCTTGGATGCGGTTTAGATAGGGTTTTTTCTACTTACGAATTTTTAGATAGGGTTTCTTCGACTTACGAATTTGTTCTCCCAATGCATTCCTATGGGATGCAACTTACAATTTTTTTCGACTTACGAATGTGCGTTCAGAACGCATTAAATACGTAAGTAGAGGGACCACTATACTTTTTAACCCAGTGAAATCTTCTCAAAAGTCAGGGGGTCGTCTTACACGCCGGGTTGTATTTCTTATACGGCGAGTATATCCCAAACCCAATATTTTAACTGGAAAAGTTGGGGGTCGTCTTATAAACCCATTCGTCTTGTACCCTGGAATAGACGGTATTCGGGGAAATTCGTAAGTCGAGGAAACCACATTTAAATTTCGTAAGTCGAGGACATCGCATTAAAAGCCGCCAACGGTTTCCGTTCAGATGTAGAAAAATTCGGAAGCATGCGGCCATTTTTCCCATTCGTAAGTCGAAAACTTTGGGTGTCGAGTAATTCGTAAGTCGAGGGACCACTGTAGTAAAATGCGGGCTAGGCAATGCTACCATTCAGTGGATTTGTATCGGGCTGGCTGACCAAACCCAAAGGGTGCTAAACAATGGCTCCTCCTCATCCTGGAGAAAAGTGACTAGTGGGGTGCCACAGGGTTCTGTCTTGGGCCCAGTGTTCTTCAACATTTTTATCAATGACTTGGATGATGGGCTTGAGGGCATCCTGAGCAAGTTTGCAGATGACACCAAATGGGGAGGTGGGGGTAATACCCTAGAGGACAGGATCACACTTCCAAATGACCTTAACAGATGAGACAACTGGGCCAAAGCAAACCAGATGAATTTTAACGGAGAAATGTAAAGTACTTCACTTGGCCAAAAAAAGGGGGGGGAATTATGGGTGACACCTGGCTTGGGAGCAGTACATGTGAAAAGGATCTAGGAGTCTTCGTAGACCACCAGCTTGACATGAGTCAACAGTGTGATGCAGCAGCTCAAAAAGCCAATGCAATTCTGGGCTGCATCAATAGGAGTATAGCATCTAGATCAGGCATTCCCAAACTGCGGCCCTCCAGATGTTTTGGCCTACAACTCCCATGATCCCTAGCTAACAGGACCAGTGGCCGGGGAAGATGGGAATTGTAGTCCAAAAATCTGGAGGGCCGACGTTTGGGGATGCCTGATCTAGATCAAGGGAAGTAATAGTACCCCTGTATTCTGCTCTGGTCAGACCTCACCTGGAGTACTGTGTCCAGTTCTGGGCACCATAGTTCAAGAAGGATACTGAAAAGCTGGAACGTGTCCAGAAGAGGGCAACCAAAATAGTCAAAGGCCTGGAAACGATGCCTTATGAGGAACAGCTTAGGAAGCTGGGTATGTTTAGCCTGGAGAAGAGAAGGTTAATTGGTGATATGATAGCCATGTTCAAATATATCAAAGGATGTCATATAGAGGACGGTGAAAGGTTGTTTTCTGCTGCTCCAGAGAAGCGGACACGGAGCAATGGATTCAAGCTACAAGAAAGAAGATTCCACCTCAACATTAGGAAGAACTTCCTGACAGTAAGAGCTGTTCGGCAGTGGAATTTGCTGCCAAGGAGTGTGGTGGAGCCTCCTTCTTTGGGGGTCTTTAATTCTCCTTCTTTGGGTATAGAAAGAATATGTCAAGAATGCTTTGATGGTGTTTCCTGCTTGGCAGGGGGTTGGACTGGATGGCCCTTGTGGTCTCTTCCAACTCTAGGATTTTATGATTCTACTAGCTGACCCGGCTACGCGTTGCTGTCAGCCATATGTCAGGAACGCCTTGATGGTGTTTCCTGCTTGGCAGGGGGTTGGACTGGATGGCCCTCTGGATGGTGGTCTCTTCCAACTGTATGATTCTATGATTCTCAAGAGAGCCCTGAGAAATGGCTGGATAAATTATCACGGGGAGCTTGCGGCAATGTTCATGGGCCGTGCCCAAACTGAGTATGTACTGTGTTTCTCCGAAAAAATGCCATACCCCGAAAATAAGCCACACCCCGAAAATAAGCCATACCCCAAAAATAAGCCATACCCTAAAAAGAAGCCATAGTGATAGGCAGTTAAACTGTACCATACTTATTAAAGAAAATAAGTAAGCCCTTGTGGTCTCTTCCAACTCTATGATTCTATGAGGAAGGCATGCTTGGCAAATCCACACCGGGATCAACTCCCGCCTGGAAACCAATGTCCCTCCTGCGGAAGGACGTGTGGATCCAGAATTGGCCTCCCCAGTCACTTACAGACCCATTGTTAAACCCATGTTGATGGAAGACAATCTTATTCGGCTATGAGTGATCGCCAAATAAGAAGAAGAAGACTCATTGTTGGACGTCTACCAGTTGGAGAAGACACTCTTACTCGGCTACGAGTGATCGCCAAGGAAGAATTACGTATCATGCTCAGATGTGAAGGAAGAGGAACTGCTCTCTGCCCATCCATGCAGGCACACTTTCCCCAAAGAATATCCATTTTACGGCTAAAAACCTTTGGCTCATCATCAAGATGATGGTCTAATATCGAACGAGCTCCCACCCACTGTACTGTGGCATTATAGGCCCCGAAAACGGTGCAGCTGAAAGGCTGCAAAATACAAGGGGTTGAAATACAATTCCCCCGTTGGAACTAGCAAATAAACTAGCGGCCTCATTTGCAGCTGGCCATTGATGGCGTCCTTTCAGCATTTGCAGGGCCAGAAAACCGCGTGTTTCTCCCTCCTTCTGGCTTTTCCCTTGTGCCGCCCAATTCCACGGAGCTGGCTTTCAAATGAGACCGAGCAAGATGACAGCTTGACACGGGCCACCTTCTTCCATTTGTGAAACGGGGCAAAAAAGGCCGCCTTTGCTTTTATTTCATTTTTGTAAAAAAAAGATGTCCCTGGGCATCAAATGAAGCTGCCATGCTTTCCCTCTCTTAACGATCTTTCGCTCCCATTCACAAGGAGGCAGTGGAAAAATGATTGTGGGTGCCTTGAAAACCCCGGACCGCAAACGGAGGTGGGAGGGGAGGGGATTTCCATTCAATGTCTGCGATCATATTAGAGGAGGACCTTATATACAGCAGCCTGACCTCTCCGGAGGTCAACCCCACATTGCCCATTTGCAATTCAAACACAGAGATGGAGCGGACCGAGGGCGAAAGCAGGCTCTTGATTATATTTGAGGGGTCACCATTGCTATGCAGAGGCAGAGAAAGCCGCTTTCCTGTCTTCAGCGCATTTTAAAATGCCTCCCATTGTCGTGCAGAAAAGCCACTCCTTATTTGGCAACCGAGACCTTAAAGGTGAGGCGGAAGGTTTGGTTCTTCGTTGCCAAAGCTGGGAGACTTTTCATGTTAATGCTGGAAAATATGCAAGGGGGAACAAGGTCAGTTTCACGGCAGCCTCCAATTAAAGCGGCCAGGAGATGGGGGGGGGACACCAACCCAGGCTTCGGGGTTGGGGAGAGAGGCTCCCACCCTATTCTGTCTGTCTGTCTGTCTCCTTTTTTTAAAAAAAAGGTAGGTAGCCATGTTGTTCTGACAAAGTCGAAACAAATAATAATAATAATACCGTATATGCCGGCGAATACGGCGACTGGGCGTATAAGACGACCCCCTACTTTTTCAGTCAAAATATAGAGTTTGGGATATACTCGCCATAACAAAACAGTGGCCCTATTATTTCCCTTGATCTAGATCACGGGTGTCAAACACAAGGCCTGGGGGCCAAATCCGGCCCGCCAGACCTTGTCATGTGGCCCGCCGAGCGCCCCAGCCAGCGGGACCCAGCAGCGCAACCTTGCTGCTGAAGCGCCGCGCCGACAAAGCGCCGACAAACAGCTTTGAATCCTCCTCCTCCTGCCACGGCTCGGCGCCTGGAAACGGCTGCTGCTGCTGAAGCACAGACAAAGCACCCAGCAGTGCCGTGTGGAGGAGGAGGAGGATTCAAAGTGCTACAGAGCACTGCTGCGTCCCAGAGGCTCGGGACTCTCCGCACGGTGCTGCCGGGCACCGACCCGGGAAGCCGCCTCCTCCTCCTCCTCCTCTTGCCTCACCTCCTCCTCCTCCTGCGCGGCTCTGCCTCATGAACGTGAGCTCAGCAGCGGCTCAGCCTCACGAACGTGCAACTCTGAGGCTTTACGCACTTCTAAAACGGACACCCGCTGCCTCACGCTGCATGGGAAATGCTTTTTGCCCCTGGGTCCCTTCGCGCTCTTTTCTGGCGCTGAATCAAGGTGGCAACCCCCCCTTCCCTTTCTTTCTTCCTCTCTCTCGTTCTTATTCTTTCTTTCCCTCTCCTTCCTTCCTTCTTTATCTCTGTCTTCTCTCCCTCTTTCTTTTTCTTTCCTTCTTTATTCCTTCTTTCCTACTCTTCTTTCTCTCACCTCTTTCCTTCCTCTCTCCCTCCTGCTCCCTCTTTTCTTTCTTTCTTTCTTTCTTTCTTCCTTTCTTCCTTCCGTCCTTCCCATCTTTCTTCCTCTCCCTCATTCTTATTCTTTCTTTCCCTCTACTTCCTTCCTTCTTTCTCCCTTTTCGTCTTCTCTCCCTCTTTCTTTTTCTTTCCTTCTTTATTCCCTTCCTTATTTCCTACTCTTCTTTCTCTCCCCTCTTTCCTTCCTTCCTTCCTCTCTCCCTCCCACTCCCTCTTTTCTTCCTTCCTTCCTCCCTCCCTCCCTCCCCTCCCTCTCCCTCTCCTCAGAAACATAGGATGCTGCTTTATACTTCTGGCCCTTAAACCAGGCTTCCCCAAACTTCGGCCCTCCAGATGTTTTGGACTACAATTCCCATCTTCACTGACCACTGGTCTTGTTAGCGAGGGATCATGGGAGTTGTAGGCCAAAACATCTGGAGGGCCGCAGTTTGGGGATGCCTGCCTTAAACCCTGGAACCAGGAGAGCAGCTCCATTGAGTCAACCTCAGCCAGTCCCTTTGGTGAAGGGTGGTGGCTCACTGGCAGAACATCTGTCCTGCATGCAGAAGGACCCCAGCATCTCCAGGTACTAGTAGCTCTGCAAAGGTCCTGCATGAAACCCTAGCGAGCCTCCACCACCCAGTGCAGTTACCAAAAATCATTTTTCAATAAATTGTACAATAATTGTACATTTGAATATCTACTTGCCATTATTCTGACTATGTTTCTGCTTTCAGAGCTAGTTATTACTTACATTATTACAAAAAACAGTAATAATTGAATGCAGTGACAATAATTTATGATAATAAAGAGTGGACACATAGTCCTACAGATACAACCGGCCCTTTGAGGGTGACCAAACTGCTGATGCGGCCCCCGATGAATTTGAGTTTGACACCCCTGATCTAGATGCTATACTCCTATTGATTCAGCCCAGAATTGCATTGGCTTTTTGAGCTGCTGCATCACACTGCTGACTCATGTCAAGTTTGTGGTCTACCAAGACTCCTAGATTCTTTTCACATGTACTGCTCTCAAGCCAGGTGTCACCCATCCTGTATTTGTGCCTTTCATTATTATTATTTTTGCCCAAGTGTAGTACTTTATGTTTCTCCCTGTTAAAATTCATCTTGTTTGCTTTGGCCCAGTTGTCTAATCTGTTAAGGTCATTTGGAAGTGTGATCCTGTCCTCTGGGGTATTAGCCACCCCTCCCAAATTGGTGTAATCTGCAAACCTGATCAGGATGCCCTAAAGCCCATCATCCAAGTCCTTGATAAAGAGGTTGAATAAGACTGGGCCCAAGACAGAACCCTGTGGCACCCCACTAGTCACTTCTCTCCAGGATGAGGAGGAGCCATTGATGAGCACCCTTTGGGTTCGGTCAGTCAGCCAGTTACAAATCCAAATGGTACCATTGTCTAGCCCGCATTTTACCAGCACCTTTACAGGAATATCATGGGGCACCATCTCTCTCTAGTGCAGTTCTTTTCAGATGAAGGAAGGGCACAGGAAGGGAGCAGGGAGAGATGCCGTCCTGAACACTGTTAAGGTCATTTGGAAGTGTGATCCTGTCCTCTGGGGTATTTGCCACCCCTCCCAATTTGGTGTCTTCTGCAAACTTGCTCAGAGGTTTGCAATAGCTAAAGAGGCTTGCTACAGGACCTTACAGAATTCTTCACCTTCTCTCACCAGGCCTTTTTTTTGCCTTCAGTGCTTGTGTACTGTTGAAATGGCAGGGGGTTGGACTGGATGGCCCTTGTGGTCTCTTCCAACTCTACGATTCTAGCTGACCTGGCCACGCGTTGCTGTCTGCCATATGTCAGGAATGCTTTGATGGTGTTTCCTGCTTGGCAGGGGGTTGGACTGGATGGCCCTTGTGGTCTCTTCCAACTCTGCGATTCTATGAAATCCACCTGAGAAACGACACCATTCCAAAAGCCGTTCTCCTCCACCTCTCAAGGTGTTCCAACAATGGCACTGACCTTTTCTCTTTCTGCCTTGTTTTGCTCCTTTCTGCCATCTCTTTGACAAAGTTGTGTCTCTTCCACCCAAAGACCAGAGGGTCTTGTACCATTCATACAAAGTTTCTGTCGAGGGCCTTCTCTTGAACAAGTTTTCAATGTCCGCTGCCCCCATTGCTGGAACAGAGGGCCTGAAAAGTCCTCTTGTTTTTCTGTCTGGAGCGGACAAAGCTTTTCACAAGGTCCATCCGTCCTTTGTCTTGTTTGACCTCAGCGTGTTAGGTCGCCCTGTGTCCAAAAGAATAGTTTCTAATTGGCTATCAGCTGACTTGTCTCATTAAGCGTTTGAGCAAGAGTAGAACTTGAGGGGGCATGTCAAAGGTCGCTTCATCAAAGCAGCTGGCTTCAGGGTCATGCGCGGCTTCAGCGCACTCTCTATATTTACCAAACCTTGTTTCCTTGACCTTGTTGCAAAGGGGTTTAAAACTGGGGGTCACCAGCAAGCCTTCTTCCTCAACTGATTGTCCCAAACTTTCAGTCGTCTCTGATCTTCTAGGATCCCCTGCCTCTCTGTCTCTGCAAAGCCTGCCCCTCAATCTTGCTCCATCTCAACATGTTTCCATTCCATGGCATGCTGTATATTCCTGCGTATAAGACTACTTTTGAACCCAGAAATACAACAGCGTAACCGGCCAATGGTCTCAGTCACCAATTTATAGACATATAACACCAGATGAGGGGACCCAGGTGGCACTGTGGGTTAAACAACAGAGCCTAGGGCTTGCTGATCAGAAGGTTGGCGGTTCGAATCCCTGTGACGGGGTGAGCTCCCGTTGCTCGGTCCCAGCTCCTGCCAACCTAGCAGTTTGAAAGCACGTCAAGGTGCAAGTAGATAAATAGGGATCGCTCTGGCGGGAAAGTAAACAGCGTTTCCGTGCCCTGCCCTGGTTCGCCAGAAGCGGCTTTGTCATGCTGGCCACATGACCTGGAAGCTGTATGCCGGCTCCCTCAGCCAATAATGCGAGATGAGCGCCGCAACCCCAGAGTTGGTCACGACTGGACCTAATGGTCAGGGGTCCCTTTACCTTTACCTATAACACCAGATGACAAAATCATACACACAAGAGTATGTGACATTCAAACATCATCGAAAAACGTATGACAAGATTCAGTCCAAATATCAGTCCAAAAAGTACCAAGTCTTAAATACAGCTCATATAGGGCATCCATACAGCATGTGAAAAGGTTCCAAGATGTTTTCAAGTAGATGAATGAGGATCTAGGTAACAACAGAGTCATTTTGGACTCACAGCTGTCCATGGAGGCACAGGTTAATTCTGTGTCCAGGGCGTCTGTCTACCAGCTCCATCTGGTATGCAGGCTGAGACCCTACCTGCCCACAGACTGTCTCGCCAGAGTGGTGCATGCTCTGGTTATCTCCCGCTTGGACTACTGCAGTGCGCTCTACGTGGTGCTACCTTTGAAGGTGACCCAGAAACTGCAATTAGTCCAGAATGCGGCAGCTAGACTGGTGACTGGGAGCGGCCGCTGAGACCACATAACACTGGTCCTGAAAGACCTACATTAGCTCCCAGTACGTTTCCGAGCACAATTCAAAGTGTTGGTGCTGACCTTGAAAGCCCTAAATGGCCTCGGTCCTGTGTACCTGAAGGAGCGTCTCCACCCCCATTGTTCAGCCCGGACACTGAGATCCAGCGCCGAGGGCCTTCTGGCAGTTCCCTTACTGCGAGAAGCAAAGCTACAGGGAACCAGGCAGAGGGCCTTTTTGGTAGTGGCGCCCACCCTGTGGAATGCCCTCCCATCGGAGGTCAAGGGGATAAACAACTACCTGACATTTAGAAAACACCTAAAGGCAGCCCTGTTTAGGGAAGTTTTTAATCCGTGATATTTTAATGTATTTTGGTTTTTGTTGGAAGCTGCCCAGAGTGGCCGGGGAAACCCAGCCATATGGGCGGGGTATAAATAATAATAAATAATCATCATCATCCAAATGTGGTGACAAATGACGGTGGCAATGGAGTATCCAAATGAAGATGAGAAGCAACAATGGATGGTCACAAAAAAAAGATGAGACAAGGTTACCCACGTTATATACCTTGCTTCGCCGCAACTGGCTTCTTCAGTGAGTAGAATGCCGTTGGAACTCCAAGTGTTTACTCTAAGCCTAACCCTTAACACTTGGAGTCAACACTTGGCGTTCCAACAGCGTTTTTGGTCACCATCCGTTGTTGCTTCCCATTTTCGTTTGGATACTCCATTGCCACCGTCATTTCTTACCACATTTGGGTGCTCCGTTGTTACCTAGATCCTCATTCATCTACTTGAAAACATCTTGGAACCTTTTCACATGCCGTATGGATGCCCTATAGGAACTGTATTTAAGACTTGATACTTTTTGGACTGATATTTGGACTGAATCTTGTCATATGTTTTTCGATGATGTTTGAATGTTACATATTCTTGTGTGTATGATTTTGTCATTTGGTGCGATATGTCTATAAATTGGTGACCGAGAATATCGGCTGGTTATGCTGTTGTATTTCTGAATTTGCCATTCGTAATCTGGGTTCTTGTTGTATGTTTGATACTTTTTCACCCAGGAAAATCTTCTCCAAAGTCGGGGGTTGTCTTATACGCCGGGTCGTATTTATTATACTGCGAGTATATTCCAAACTTTATATATTTTAACTGGAAAAGTCGGGGTCGTCTTATGCGCCAGGTCGTATTTATTATCACTGTATATTCCTGCGTATAAGACTACTTTTTAACCCAGGAGAATCTTCTCGAAAGTCGGGGGTCGTCCTATACGTCAGGTTGTATTTCTTATACGGCGAGTATATCCCAAACTTTATATTTTAACTGAAAAAGGTGGGGGTTGTCTTATACGCCAGGTCGTATTTCTTATCACCGTATATTGCTGCGTATAAGACTACTTTTTAACCCAGGGAAATCTTCTCAAAAGTCGGGGGTCGTCTTATACGCCGGGTTGTATTTATTACTTATTACTGTAAATGCACTTTTCAACAATATTAAAATTTTCCGAGTTTCACCTGTACAGTGGTACCTCGACTTACGAATGACTCGACCTACGAATGTTCCGAGTTATGAACAGAGTTCCGTCTGCCATCTTGGATGCGGTTTAGATAGGATTTTTTCGACTTACAATTTTTTAAAATCCCCCCCATTGGCTTCGACTTATGAATTTTTCGACTTACGAAGGTCCGTTCGGAACGGATTAAATTCGTAAGTCAAGGTACCACTGTATTTACTTAGGGCCACTTCAGCCAAAGTTGGAATTTGGGTCATCTTTTGGTAGGGCCTGCAAGACAGAGCTGTTCCGCTTGGCCTTTGGACTGACTCAGTCTGACCCCGGTGTTACCCTCCCCTAAGGTTTTATCCTACATATATTTAAATGAGGTTCCACTTTTTAACATTGTATTTAATCTATATTTTAATTGAATTGTTTCTTTTATGCTTGCTTTGATATTTTTGTTGTTAGCTGCCCAGAGCCCGGTCTTGACTGGGAAGGGCGGGGTATAAATAAAATTATTACCGTGTTTCCCATATTTTAAGACACTGTCTTACTCAATAAAATAAGCCTATGGCTTACTTTCGGGGGTGTCTTTTTTTTATTACTGTAAGTACCTCCTCCGTTGCTGCTGCTGGGTCCCGCTGGCTCGGGGCTCGGGGCACGCAGCAAGCCTCCTCCTCCTCCTGCCGCGTTGCTGCTGCTGGATCCCGGAGGTGGCCTGCCAGGTCAGTGTCCAGCAGCGCCGCACAGAGCGCCGGTTTGAGGAGGCGGCCTGCCAGATCGAGTCAGTGCCCAGCAGTGCCGCACAGAGCACCACCTCCTCAATCCACCGCGGCGCTGCTGGGCGCCGACTTTGCAGACTGGCTCCTTGATCCGGCGCTCCGTGTGGTGCTGCTGGGCACTGACCCGGCAGGCCGCCTCCTTGATATGGTGTGGCGCTGCTGGGTGCTGACCCTGAAGGCCACCTTCTCCTCCTGCCGTGGCCGGCGTGCTGGGTTCCGCTGGCTGGCTGGGGCGCTCGGCGGTCTCGCTCCACGTGACGTGGAGGTATGTCTTATTTTCGGGGTATGTCTTATATTTCACAAATCCTTTAAAATCCTGCTACGGCTTATTTTATGACTATGTCTTAAAATAGGGGAAACACAGTATTATTATTATTATTATTATTATTATTATTATTATTATTATATTTTGCAGTTCTGTGGCATGTGTGTTGAGTTTGTATATAACTTGTGAACGGACAGAAGTGTGGCAGTGGTTTATATGCTAATTGGTTTCTTTTATCTATGTTGTTGTTCTTGTTCTTGTTCTTGTTGTTGCTGGTGTCATTCCTAACCTCAAAACTGGTCCAGTCAGTTTTCTCCCCAAGTCCTTCCTTTTTGCCCCTCGCCCTGAATCAAGAATTGCGTTCCTGGCCATGCAATTCACCATTTCCTACCTTACAGGACGTTGCAGAAAACGGCTGCTCCGCAGTGCCTGAAAACTCTTTGCCATGGACAACTCCGTCCCCACTGGCCGAGCAAAGAGACCCCAGACTCCACCAGGACAGAAGGCCAATCTCGGCGCACTTTGGGCAGGTACGTGGGCAAAGGTTGACATTATTTGAAGTGCATGATTCAAACGCCGTGGCTTCCTTTTTGCTTTCTCTGTACAAAGATGTGCACACACAGACTAATCGTGTCTCCCGATTTTTGCGGGAAACCCTCGTATTTAAAACCGTTTCCCGCTGGCAGCCCGGATTGGAAAAAATCCCGTAAATCCCCCGGATTTCCTACCTGCCAGGGAGGCTCCATTTTGGGTGCTGGTGCTGGTGCCCTCAGGCGCCCATTTCTCAGGGGGGGAGGGGGGAGGGAACTTGTTTTCAGACGGTGCGGCCAACAGGGTGGTTGAGAAGGGTGGGCGAGGGTAGGCGCTCTTCAGGGTCAGCCACTCTCTGCCCCCTTCATGTGCCGCTGCCGTGGGTCCCGTCTGTTTGTGTTGCTGCGAGAGGCGGAGGGGGGCGAAAGAGAAGGTGAAAAAGAGCCAAACAGCTGAGAGGATGTAAACAGTGGCCCCCGCCTCCTTTTCCTTCGGACTGGGCGCCGGGTTTGTTTGGTCTCCGGCACAGAACGAGCGGAGGCTCCACCCCGCAACTTGGCAGCCAATGGAGCACCAAGAGAGCCACATCGAGCTGCCGCTGCCGCCATTGCAGTCAAGGGCTGAGTGACCAATCGCAGCTCCTGCTCTGGAGGCATTGGCTGTTGTTTTTTTCGGCTGGTCTGTCAGGCTGTGCAGCGTTTCTGAGTGTAAGGGGAGTGAGCAGCTGGCTGTGAAAAATAGGGCGATGTATTCAATTCCACCCATAGGGAAGGTTTAGCGCGGCACCGGAAGTTGCTTCTACGTATGTCCGGACATGTGTAGAAGTGATTTCCGGTGCCGCTCCGCCCATGCCAGGGCACCGAAAATTGGGCAGAGCAGCACCGGAAGTTGCTTCTTCTACGCATTTCCGGACATGCCTAGAAGTGACTTCCAGTGCCGCGCTACCCATGTGTGGGCACCAGAAATCGGGCGGTGCCAGCACCGGAAGTTACTTCTATGCATGTCCAGACATGCATAGAAACGATTTCCGGTGCCACGCCGCTGCTGATCCCGCATTTTTCAGCGGGAGACTTGGCAGCTATGCATCTTAGTTCCTGGGAAGCCAGCAGTTCTGTGTTATGCCTTATGCTGAACATCTTCAAATCCAGGTGTCTTTGGAGTGATGTGCAAAGTCTGGTTTTGTGCACACACAATAACCCTTTCACACAATGCCTTATGAGGAACGGCTTAGGGAGCTGGGTATGTTTAGCCTGGAGAAGAGAAGGTTAATATGATAGTCATGTTCAAATACAGTAATACCTCGGTTTAAGTATGCTTCGGTTTGAGTACTTTCAGTTTAAGTACTCCACGGACCCGTCTGGAATGGATTAATCCACTTTCCATTACTTTCAGTGGGAAAGTTCACTTCAGGTTAAGTACGCTTCAGGTGAAGTACGGACTTCCAGAACCAATTACACTCATACCTCGGGTTAAGTAGGCTTCAGGTTTAGTACTCCGCGGACCCGTCAGGAACAGATTAATCCACTTTCCATTACTTTCAATGGGAAAGTTCACTTCAGTACGCTTCAGGTTAAGTACGGACTTCCAGAACCAATTACACTCATACTTCGGGTTAAGTACGCTTCAGTATAAGTACAGACTTCCAGAATACAGAATGCTCCTCCACATGCAGCTGCTGGGTGACCTTGGGCTAGTCACACTTCTCTGATGTCTCTCAGCTTCACTCACCTCACAGAGTGTTTGTGGTGGCGGAGGATGGGAAAGGAGAATGTTAGCCGCTTCGAGACTCCTTCGGGCAGTGATAAAGTGGGATATCAAATCCAAACTCTGCTTCTTCTTACCGGGAGACTGGGAATGGGAGACTCTGGGAATAGGAGCCGGGGGATGGGAGTCTTTTAATGGGAGACAGTGGGTGGGAGCCGCTTAATGGAAGACTGGGAATGGGAGACAGTTTGGTGTAGTGGTTAAGAGCGGTAAACTCGTAATCTGGGGAACCGGGTTCGCATCTCCGCTCCTCTACATGCAGCTGCTGGGTGACCTTGGGCTAGTCACACTTCTCAGGGGTCTCTCAGCCTCACTCACCTCACAGAGTGTTTGTGGTGGCGGAGGAAGGGAAAGGAGAATGTTAGCCGCTTTGAGACTCCTTCGGGGAGTGATAAAGTGGGATATCAAATCCAAACTCTTCTTTTTCTTCTTCCTGCTTGGCAGGGGGTTGGACTGGATGGCCCTAGTGGTCTCTTTCAACTCTATGATTCTATGATTCTACTAGCTGACCCGGCCACGTGTTGCTGTCAGCCATGTGTCAAGAATGCTTTGATGGTGTTTCCTGCTTGGCGGTGGGTTCGACTGGATGGCCCTTGTGGTCTCTTCCAACTCTATGATTCTATGAAAGGGGAAAGGAGAATTTTAGCCACTTTGAGACTCCTTCGGGGAGTGATAAAGCGGGATATCAAATACAAAATCTTCTTCTTCTCTTGCCATGTTTAAACCTGTTCCATCGTGGAGACGATAGCTTTTTCCTTCCCTGTGACTCCGTTTAAGGTGTCTTCTGTTATCCGGCCCAATTATTCGCATCAGCAGCGAGCGGCTTCTTATAATAAGCACCTCAGCACACTTTCAACAGAAAAAGCAACGAACTGTGGTTGGAAAATCAATTAATGGTTCTTTAATAGCATATTTCTGTATTGACTCTTGTGCCCGGTAGGCTGCTTATTTTTATTATGGCCCTGGCAATAGATTTGTGAAACTTCGCCAGGATTGGAGCGGCTAATAATTAGAAAAACATACAAAAAACTACAGTGGTACCGCGACTTACGAAGGCGATCCGTTCCGCAGTGCTCTTTGGAAGTCGAAGCCTTCGGTTGCCGGAGGGCCTGTTTTGCGCATGCGGGAAGCGCAATTTTGCGCTTCTGCACATGCGCCGACTGCGCACGCCTGGTGAAAACAATTCCCGGGTTGTCATCTTCGGAAGTCGAAACCTTCAGAAGTCGAGTCGTTCGGATGTCGAGATACCACTGTACTGAGATCCACTTTCCAGCTTTTGCCTTAGCGGGGGAGAGAAGTGTGATGGGTTCATTTTTGTTGTCGCAAGAAGTGTTGGCCCCGGTTTTAATTTTAATCTAACCTTCCCTACTAGCCTGTGCAGTTTAAATATTAAAGGGCAGGTCTGAATTAATACCTGATTTCTTCAAGTGCCCATGTTGCGGTAGGTAGAATTATACTGAATACAGTCATACCTCGGTTTAAGCACGCTTTGGTTTGAGTACTTTCAGTACTTTAAGTACTCCATGGACCCGCCTGGAACGGATTAATCCACTTTCCATTACTTTCAATGGGAAAGTTCGCTTCAGATTAAGTACGCTTCAGGTTAAGTACTCCGCGGACCATCTGAAACGGGTTAATCCACTTTCCATTACTTTCAATGGGAAAAGTTCGCTTCAGGTTAAATACTCTGCGGACCGCCTGGAACGGATTAATCCACTTTCCATTACATTAAGTGCGCTTCAGGTTAAGTACTCTGCAGACCGTCTGGAACGGATAAATCCACTTTCCATTACAGTCATACCTCGGTTTAGGTACGCTTTGGTTTGAGTACTTTCAGTTTAAGTACTCCACGGACCCGTCTGAAATGGATTAACCCACTTTCCATTACTTTCAATGGGAAAGTTCGCTTCAGATTAAATACGCTTCAGGTTAAGTACGGACTTCCAGAACTAATTACACTCATACTTCGGGTTAAATACACTTCAGGTTGAGTACTCCGTGGACCCATGTGGAATGGATTAACCCACTTTCATTACTTTCAATGGGAAAGTTCGCTTCAGATTAAATGCGCTTCAGGAGAAGTACAGACTTCCAGAACCAATTACACTCATACTTTGGGTTAAGTACGCTTCAGGTTGAGTACTCCGCGGACCTGTCTGGAACGGATTAATCCACTTTCCATTAATTTCAGTGGGAAAGTTCGCTTCAGGTTAAGTACGCTTCAGGTTAAGTACAGACTTTCAGAACCAATTGTGTACCTAAACCGAGGTACCACTGTACTGAAATAGCACTATTATTTTTAAATGCTTTAATGCTTTTTAGACAACAGTATTGTTGCATGCCGCATTATGGCACCAAATATTTTGATTTAAATGCACACACAGGTTTGAAAACGAATGTCTCCTTATGCATAAGATGCAATCATTCACTGGTGTATCTTCACAATGGGTGCTTTTAGGCAAACCTCGCTCCCTCTCTAACATACAAGCATAGAGAGAGACATGTACCCTATTTTTTGCTCCATATGACACACATTTTTCCTCCTAAAAAGTAAGACGAAATGTTTGTACGTCTTATGGAGCCAATGCGTGGTCCCTGGAGCTGGATTGTCCAGGGGCCAAAGGCAGATCGTGTTTTTTTATATATATAAAAAAGAAAGAGCTAAAGGCTAACAAGAGGGAAATAGAGTGTTGAAAGGATCCGCTCAGCAGCTGAGATCAGGGAGGGAGATAAGGGAGCTAGCTCCCTTCCCGGGCCCGGGCCAGGCCCCTTGCCTAGGCCTCAACTGTTGTCTGCAGAGGGAGAAATGTAAAGTACTACACTTGGGCAAAAAAAATATGAAAGGATGGGTGACACCTGGCTTGAGAGCAGGACATGTGAAAAGAATCTAGGAGTCTTGGTAGACCACCAACTTGACATGAGTCAACAGTGTGATGCAGCAGCTCAATAAGCCAATGCAATTCTGGGCTGCATCAATAGGAGTATAGCATCTAGATCAAGGGAAGTAATAGTACCACTGTATCTGGTCAGACCTCACCTGGAATCCTGTGTCCAGTTCTGGGCACCACAGTTCAAGAAGGAGACTGACAAGCTGGAACGTGTCCAGAAGAGGGCAACCAAAATGGTCAAAGGCCTGGAAACGATACCTTATGAGGAATGGCTTAGGGAGCTGGGTATGTTTAGCCTGGAGAAGAGAAGGTGAAGAGGTGATATGATAGCCATGCTCAAATATATAAAAGGATGTCATATAGAAGAGGGCGAAAGATTGTTTTCTGCTGCCCTAGAGAAGCGGATACGGAGCAATGACTTCAAGCTACAAGAAAGAAGATTCCACCTCAACATTAGGAAGTACTTCCTAACAGTAAGAACTGTTCGGCAGTGGAATTTTCTGCCAAGGAGTGTGGTGGAGTCTCCTTTTTTGGAGGTCTTTAAGCAGAGGCTTGACGGCCACATGTCAAGAATGCTTTGATGGTGTTTCCTGCTTGGCAGGGGGTTGGACTGGATGGCCCTTGTGGTCTCTTCCAACTCTAGGATTCTACTAGCTGACCCGGCCACGCTGTCAAGAATGCTTTGATAATAATAATCTGGGCAGCTTCCAACAGAAAAATGAAATAAAATAATCGATTAAACATTAAAAGTCTCCCTAAACAGGGCTGCCTTCAAATGTCTTCTTAAAATCTGGTAGCTGTTTTTCTCTTTGACATCTGATGGGAGGGCGTTCCACAGGGCGGGCGCCACCACCGATAAGGCCCTCTGTCTGGTTCCCTGCAACTTGGCTTCTCGCAACAAGGGAACCGCCAAAAGGCCCTTAGTACTGGACCTCAGTGTCCGGGCAGAATGATGGGGGTGGAGACGCTCCTTCAGGTATGGTGTTTCCTGCTTGGCAGGGGGTTGATGGTGTTTCCTGCTTGGCAGGCAGTTGGACTGGATGGCCCTTGTGGTCTCTTCCAACTCTATGGTTCTACTAGCTGACCCGGCCACGCGTTGCTGTCCGCCATATGTCAAGAATGCTTTGATGGTGTTTCCTGCTTGGCCGTGGGTTGGACTGGATGGCCCTTGGGGTCTCTTCCAACTCTATGATTCTAGGATTCTCAGTCCTGTTCCAACACTCTTAACCACAACACCACACTGCCTGCCTTACATATCAGTAGCGCAGGCTGGCTTGCCGTGGCTGTGGCAGCTTCTCAGCCCACCAGCCCCAGCAAGACGCCTTAATTGAGTTGTGCTGTCAGAGTGACAAACACATTTGCATACAGCCTATTTATTCTTCCCGGAGATGTCTGCTGCCTGCTGTTGGTTGAAATCCTTAATCAGCCTGCTGAAAGGGAGCCGGCAGCTCGCTCTCGCTGTCCTACGCCGCCGAGCAAGCGGGCCTTTTCTTCGTTCAGTGACAGATTAGCTGAAGGGGAGGAGGGACAGGGCTGGCGAGCCGACGGCAACATTTAATTTTAACTCATTAGGGCTTGCCTGGCTGTAGCTGGCAGCAGTGTGCGTCTTGTACCCCGCTTGGTTGTTGTCATCCATCCGCTGGCAATGGGGTCCAAGTGCCGCTTAGATGTCCAGGCAGTTTTACGGCGACCAGGGCTACGTCTTGCTCTGTCCAGTTGGGAGGGTTTCTTCTGTGTGCCATGGGGGAATTTCTGGCTCTTATTATTAGTAGTAGTATTAGTATTAGTATGAATTAATACCCCGCCCATCTGGTTGGGTTTCCACTGCCACTCTGGGCGGCTTCCAACAAATACCAAAATACATTAAAATATCACAGATTAAAAACTTCCCTAAACAGGGCTGCCTTTAGGTGTTTTCTGAATGTCAGGTAGTTGTTGATCTCCTTGACCTCCGATGGGAGGGTGTTCCACAGGGCGGGTGCCACTACCGAGAAGGCCCTCTGTCTGGTTCCCTGTAGCTTTGCTTCTCGCAGTGAGGGAACTGCCAGAAGGCCCTCGGCGCTGGATCTCAGTCTCCGGGCTGAGTCTCCTTCTTTGGACGTCTTTAAGCGGAGGCTTGACAGGCATATGTCAGGAATGCTTTGATGGTGTTTCCTGCTTGGCAGGGGATTGGACTGGATGCTATACTCCTTTTGATGCAGACCAGAATTGCATTGGCTTTTTGAGTTGCTGCATCACACTGTTGACTCATTTCAGGTGAGGTCTGACCGGAGCGGAATACAGTGGTACTATTCCTTCCCTTGCTATACATTCATCCCAGCGTGCCCAGAAAACCTGTCCGTCTCTGGCTTCAGCCGAGTTTAAAATCACACAGCTAATAGGTTAACAACTGTTTTTCTTCTGCTTCAAATGAAGAATATCGGGAAGCCGGGGGAATATTCGGCTCTCCAATTTGTACCGACTGCTCCGCGCTCCCTGCAATGTGTGTTTGACAGGCCTGACATTTTGTACTGCTGGGAGACAGGGGGAGTTGGTGTGACATTTTTATTCATGGTGGCGTGCGCCCTTGTAATGATCAGCCCCGGTCGATGCGCTTACTCCGGGAGCCCCCGAGCCCTCGGAGAACAAACAGGATTCGAAGGTACCAGCAGTTCGGCTGCCTTGTTAGACGCCGCCAGGATCCTAACGAAGGGCAAATGCTGGAAAATTTCACTGTCAAATCCTCCAGGACACTGTCAGCAGAGAGCTAACTGCATATATTTCTCATTTAAAACAAGGAAAACCACCAATTGCGCATTAAGCCAAAGACAAAAAGCCATGCCGGGTTTTTTTTTAAAAAAACCTCCCTCACCTTTTCTTCTTTTTCAAACTGGCCATTCTGGCAGATTCTCGCGGGGAGGGGGTGGTTGTGGGGTTCCATGCCGGAGCAGACGTCTACAAAAACCAAGGCGGAACAGCTGATTTAAGATGAACACCAACAGACAGGAGGTTGATTATCTGGGGAGGAACAAAACATAGAACAGGCATCCCCAAACTGCGGCCCTTCAGATGTTTTGGCCTACAACTCCCATGATCCCTAGCTAACAGGACCAATGGTTGGGGAAGATGGGAATTGTAGTCCAAAACATCTGGAGGGCCGAAGTTTGGGGATGCCCTCCAGATGTTTTGGACTACAATTCCCATCATCCCCAACCACTGGTCCTGTTAGCTAGAGATCATGGGAGTTGTAGGCCAAAACATCTGGAGGGCCGCAGTTTGAGGATGCCCGATCTAGATGCTATACTCCTATTGATGCAGCCCATAATTGCATTGGCTTTTTGAGCTGCTGCATCACACTGTTGACTCATGTCAAGTTTGTGGTCTACCAAGACCCCTAGATCCTTTTCACATGTACTGCTCTCAAGCCAGGTGTCACCCATCCTTTCATTATTATTTTTTGCCTAAGTGTAGTACTTTTCTCCCTGTTCAAATTCATCTCGTTTGCTTTGGCCCAGTTGTCTAATCTGTTCAGGTCATTTGGAAGTGTGATCCTGTCCTCTGGGGTATTAGCCACCGCTCCCAATTTGGTGTCGTCTGCAAACTTGCTCAGGATGCCCTCAAGCCCATCATCCAAGTCCTTGATAAAGATGTTTAATAAGACTGGGCCCAAGACAGCACCCTGTGGCACCCCACTAGTCACTTCTCTCCAGGATGAGGAGGAGCCATGGATGAGCACCCTTTGGGTTCGGTCAGCCAGCCAGTTACATATCCACTGAATGGTAGCATTGCCTAGCCCGCATTTTACCAGCTTCTTTACAAGAATATCATGGGACACCTTGTCAAAGGCCTTGCTGAAATCAAGGACTTGGGAGACTTGGAAGCGTTCTGCCCCCACCTCCCTTCCGGAGACCCCTTTTCTTGTTCCTTTGACAACAGGCCTGTGACAGTAATTTAGCTGCCTTCAGCAGCCCCCGCCTGGACACCCCCAACCTCATCTACGTAGCCCAGGTAATTAGGCTGACGTTCCACCACAGCTCCCGCTTCTGACCTTTTGGAAACGATGTGTTTTGCTGCATCGACAAATTAACTGCAAATCGGGTGCTGGTTTTAGTAAATATTATTTCCACGTCCTTTGAATATGTGTTCGCAGTATGATGGGGGGGGGGTTCCTGAACTTGAAAAGAAAAGGCGTTGCAGGGGTGGGTGGGGGTCGGACTCACTCGCTCACCTTCCTTCTGCTCCACCTTGTTACCTGTCTTGCCGGTAAAACGTGGGCCTTTCTCGCAGGCCACCTCCATGGGCCTTTCTCGCAGTGGGCCTAAAACGTGGGCCTTTCTCGCAGTGGCCATGACTAGAATGTTTCACATGCGGGCAGAAGGAGGTGCATCCCCTGTGGCCAGACCTACGCCCTACATGTGGGCAGGAGGGGGGAATATTCCATGCAACCGCATCATGCAAATGGGAATTTGGTGCCGAGTATCACAGCCCAAGCCCAGAGGATCTCGGATCTTCTTTCTTACCATATTTTTTGCTCCATGTTGTTGTCGTTGAGTCGTGTCCGACTCTTCGTGACCCCATAGACCAGAGCACGCCAGGCACTCCTGTCTTCCACTGCCTCCCGCAGTTTGGTCAAACTCATGTTTGTAGCTTCAAGAACACTGTCCAACCATCTCGTCCTCTGTCGTCCCCTTCTCCTTGTGCCCTCCATCTTTTCCAACATCCGAGGAGTCTTCTCTTCTCATGAGGTGGCCAAAGTCTTGGAGCATGTTGGTGGCTTCGAGAACACTGTCCAACCATCTTGTCGTCTGTCGTCCCCTTCTCCTTGTGCCCTCCATCTTTCCCAACATGAGGGTCTTTTCCAAGGATTCTTCTCTTCTCATAAGGTGGCCAAAGTCTTGGAGCCTCAGCTTCACGATCTGTCCTTCCAGTGAGCACTCAGGGCTGATTTCCTTCAGAATGGATAGGTTTGATCTTCTTGCAGTCCATGGGACTCTCAAGAGTCTCCTCCAGCACCATAATTCAAAAGCATCCATTCTTCAGCAATCAGCCTTCTTGATGGTCCAGCTCTCACTTCCATGCATCACTACTGGGAAAAACCATAGCTTGAACTATACAGACCTTTGTCGGCAAGGTGATGTCTCTGCTTTTTAAGATGCTGTCTAGGTTTGTCATGGCTTTTCTCCCAAGAAGCAGGTGTCTTTTAATTTCGTGACTGCTGTCACCATCTGCCGTGATCATGGAACCCAAGAAAGTCAAATCTCTCACTGCCTCCATTTCTTCCCCTTTTATTTGCCAGGAGGTGATGGGAACAGAGCTTCAGACCATATTTTGCGCTCTCCTCTTTCACCCTTATTCAAAGGTTCTTTAATTCCTCCTCACTTTCTACCATCAAGGTTGTGTCATCAGCATATCTGAGGTTGTTGATATTTCTTCCGGCAGTCTGAATTCCGGCTTGGGATTCATCCAGTCCAGCCTTTCACATGATTAATACTGCATCTAAGTTAAATAAGCAGGGAGACAATATACAGCCTTGTTGTAGTCCTTTCCCAATTTTGAACCAATCAGTTATTCCCTATCCAATTCTAACTGTAGCTTCTTGTCCCACATAGAGATTTTTCAGGAAACGTACTGGGAAATGTACTGGGAGTCAATGTAGGTCTTTGAGGACCGGTGTTATGTGGTCTCAGCGGCCGCTCCCAGTCACCAGTCTAGCTGCTGCAGTCTTAACTTTCAGTGCATGTTTTCTGAGTTGAGTTCCGGTTGTGCATGTCATCTTAGCAGTGGGTGTTGAGCTCGGCACGTCATTGTAATGGATTTATGCATTGATAATTTCCCTTCCTACATGTGTCAAAGGTGGGTCTGATTGCCTCTGCCTCTGTGCGGTAGACCCTTGAGGATTTGCTGAGATTTATTCCCTAGGAAATAAACTTTCTAGGTGTGTTTTATCACCCTCTAGCTAAAAGCTGAGCTACTTTGTTCCATCCAATGCAGGCCCGTCTTAAGCACATCGAGCACCGTGGCACAAAGGTCCCTCCGCCGCCGTCCCGGACTCACCGCAGCCGCAGAGGAGGGACATGGCATGGGCGAGCCGGGTGCTGAGGGCGGGCTGGGCTCAGGAGCGTTGCAGCGGGCAGGCCAGGCTGCCTAGTCGTCCTCCGTAGTGCCGCCTCCTCCTCCAGTGTGGAGGCCTATGCTGGAAGGAGCGGTGCTGCGGAGCGCCCGGCCTCTCGTCCTCCTTATGCCCCCGACCGGACCTGCCAGGCGAAGGCCGCGACTCAAACTCACGATGGGCGGGCGGGCAGGCGGGAGGCAAGGAGCAGGGTGAGTGGGAGGGCGGCCCGGGCAGCAGCAGCCGGAGACCTCGTCACGAAGGGCGTCGTCGCCACGCAGCCGGCACGGGAGGGGCGGGGTCAGGCCAGCCAGGCCGGGAGAGAGAAATGGCACTCTGCACAAGCTCAGGAGCCCCCTCGCCCGCCCTGCTGCCGTGGCCCCCGGACCACTTCCCTGGCGCCCTCCAGCGCCCGGTGCCGTGGTTCACTGCACCACTATGGCTAGGACGGGCCTGCATCAATGCCCATTTTGCCAAGGGTGTTTGATCTCTTGTCTGCAATGCCTTAGTTGTCTTCTGAGATATTGCCACCTGTCTGTGTGCCAAACATGGTGGAATAGAGGGTTGGGAGTTAACGGCAGAAGGTGCCGTAATAGCTGTTGGTTCCTAGATGGGAAGCTTTATCGCAGGACATGTCGGAAGCAACATTCCTGCACATCATTCCAATTTCTCACAACCTGGGAGAGTTGGGTTACACAGAACCAACTTGGAGGGAAACTGTTGACGCTACCAAAGTCTCTCAGATCCTGATCAAGTTTGAGGATGACACCAAATTGGAAGGGGTGGTTCATACCCCAGAGGACAGGATCACACTCCAAAATGACCTGAACAGATTAGACAACTGGGCCAAAGCAAACAAGATGAATTTGAACAGGGAGAAATGTAAAGTGCTACACTTTACATTTCAGCTCGTCAGTCTCCTTCTTGAACTGTGGTGCCCAGAACTGGACACAGTACTCCAGGTGAGGTCTGACCAGAGCAGAATACAGTGGTACTATTACTTCCCTTGATCTAGATGCTATACTCCTATTGATGCAGCCCAGAAATTTAATTGGCTTATTGAGCTGCTGCATCACACTGTTGACTCATGTCAAGTTGGTGGTCTACCAAGACTCCTCGATCCTTTTCACATGTACTGCTCTCAAGCCAGGTGTCCCCAATCCTGTATTTGTGCCTTTCATATTTTTTTTGGCCCAAGTGTAGTACTTTACATTTCTCCCTGTTCAAACAACTGGGCCAAAGCTGTCAACTGGAGATGCCACCAACTGAATCAGGGACCTTCTGCATGCAAAGAAAGTGTTCTATAACCATCAAACTATTGACAGAATTACAAGCCTGGTAGATGAAGGGAACGCTGTGGATGTAGCCTATCTTGATTTCAGCAAGGCCTTTGACAAGGTGCCCCATGATATTCTTGTACAGAAGCTGGGAAGATGCTAGACAATGCTACCACTCAGTGGGTTTGTAACTAGCTGGCTGACCGAACCCAAAGGGTGCTCATCAATGGCTCCTCTTCATCCTGGAGAGAAGTGAATGGTGGGGTGCCCCAGGGTTCTGTCTTGGGCCCAGTCTTCTTCAACATCTTCATCAATGACTTGGATGATGGGCTTGAGGGCATCCTGAGCAAGTTGGCAGATGACACCAAATGGGGAGGGGTGGCTAATACCCCAGAGGACAGGATCACACTCCAAAATGACCTGAACAGATGAGACAACCCATCTGTTCAAGCCCATCATCCAAGTCATTGATAAAGATGTTGAATAAGACTGGGCCCAAGACAGAACCCTGTGGCACCCCACCATTCACTTCTCTCCAGGATGAGGAGGAGCCATTGATGAGCACCCTTTGGGTTCGGTCAGTCAGCCAGTTACGAATCCAGTTACAGGTAGGTAGCCGTGTTGGTCTGACGCAGTCAAAACAACATAAAAAAATCCTTCCAGTAGCATCTTAGAGACCAACTAAGTTTGTCATAGGTATGAGCTTTCGTGTGCATGCACACTTCTTCAGATACCAGTTACAAATCTCGTTACAGTGTGTGTGTGTGTTGCTGAAGGAAGGCAGATTTCTCATGTCTCATAAAGGCCAGCTGACGTCCCCAGGTAGGCAGCAATCCCTGCAACCTGCCCGTCCGGCCCTCGCCCGATTGGCCTTTGCCCTCCCCATTCTTGCCCGGGCGCACAGCGCTTTTGTGCTCGGTGCGCATTTTAACCCTCTTCTTTGGCAGCGCCTGAAATCCCGCTGGGATTTGGCCCTTTTCCCAACCCTTCTCCCCTCCATAATAGTCCTCCCAGGATCCAACACAATCCTTTTTAGCATCCCTCCCCTGGCGCTTTGCTGGCGAGAACAGCCTGCGTCGTCCCCCCGCCCCGAGAGGGCTGCCCCGAAGGTGAAAGTCTCCACCGCATAGTGACAAGCCAGCTTTAGGCTTAATTAAACAGTTTTCCCTCTCCCTCTTTCTCTCCCCCCCTTCTTGCTTGCTCCTTCTCTCCTTCTCTCTCTCTCTCTCTCTCTTGCCGTTCCTCCTCTCTCTGTTTTATCATCCTTAATGAAGCAGTCTCCTCCATCGATCCTGCTGATTGCCAAGCCATTCCTTTTGTTTGCTGGCGCTGAGCCATGCAGCCGCGTTCTGACAGCTCAGCTCCCCTAATTAGCCGTGTTGTTCTTTCCCCCCCCCCATGTTTCCCCGCCTTGCAAGTTCACTGGAAGTTGCCGCAAACTTAATCCTCCCATCCCTGCCACGAATTCGAGGCCTTAAGCCGCCTTGATTGCAGAGCGAGAACCAGCCTTGTGTGGAGGGCCTCTAGCAAACATCTGCGCCTCCCTCCTTCCCGTGGGGCAGGGGGATTCACGACCTCTCTCTGGGGTCCTCAGGCCGTTGTTTTGATAGCAAATTTCAAATGCAAAAGAATCCACGCCGAGCTGCATTCTAGAAGGCCCAGGGCCACAGGGTTCTGTCTTGGGCCCAGTCTTCTTCAACATCTTTATCAATGACTTGGATGGTGGTCTTGAGGGCATCCTGAGCAAGTTTGCAGATGACACCAAATGGGGAGGGGTGGCTAATACCCCAGAGGACAGGATCACACTTCCAAATGACCTTCACAGATCAGACAACTGGGCCAAAGCTGGAGATGCCACCAACTGAATCAGGGACCTTCTGCATGCAAAGAAAGTGTTCTATGGCCATCAAACTATTGACAGAATTACAAGCCTGGTAGATGAAGGGAACGCTGTGGATGTAGCCTATCTTGATTTCAGCAAGGCCTTTGACAAGGTGCCCCATGATATTCTTGTACAGAAGCTGGGAAAATGCTAGACAATGCTACCACTCCTGGAGAGAAGTGAATGGTGGGGTGCCCCAGGGTTCTGTCTTGGGCCCAGTCTTCTTCAACATCTTCATCAATGACTTGGATGATGGGCTTGAGGGCATCCTGAGCAAGTTGGCAGATGACACCAAATGGGAAGGGGTGGCTAATACCCCAGAGGACAGGATCACACTCCAAAATGACCTTAACAGATTAGACAACTGGGCCAAAGCAAACAAGATGAATTTGAACAGGGAGAAATGTAAAGTGCTCCACTTGGGCAAAAAAAAAAAAAAAGAATCTGGCTTGAGAACAGTACTTGGGCAAAAAAAATGAAAAGCACAAATACAGGATGGGTGACACCTGGCTTTAGAGCAGTACATGTGAAAAGGATCTAGGAGTCTTGGTAGACCACCAACTTGACATGAGTCAACAGTGTGTTGTAGCAGCTCAAAAAGCCAATGCAGTTCTGGGCTCCATCAATATTATTATTATTATTATTATTATTATTCCATTGAATCAATTATTTTATTTTGTTTTTCTTTTGGAAGCCGCCCAGATGGGCGGGGTATAAAGAATAAATTATTATTATTATTAGTAGTAGTAGTAGTATTACTGATGAAATTGTACTTAGGGCATTTAGCAAAGGGGTTCGTTGCTATTTACAGGCATGTTGAAATGGGATCCATGTTGAACGGGAAGGGATTGATTTTTGTCGGGTCCGTACTTGTTGGAACTGCTGAAAATGTCCTCACTCCCCTGTCACATAGGTCCGCCCCCCCAGACCCCACGTGGCCAGGAGGCCCAAAAGCAACGTTGCCACTGATGGCCAGCGGACTTCCATCTCCAGCCCAGACCAGTGAGTAGCTGTGCCTCTACATTCCTCTTGTCAAAAGTGTTGGGGGGGGGAGCGATTGTCGTGTGTGTGTGTGGGGAAAATATTCCTCCTATCCTTCCATTTCTGCCACTTGTGCAATAAAGTTGAGAAGATTCTGCAAGCGTCAGCCCTGTGCTAAAGCCTCTGAAGTTCTAAGAAATACTGAGTTTTTCATTCCATAAGACGCACTTTTTTCTCCCTAAAAAGTCAGAGGGATTTCTGTTCGTCTTATGGAGCGAATGCATGGTCTCTGGCGCCGAATTGCCCGAGGACTAAAGGCAGATCGTGGTTTGTTTGTTTTTAAGAAAGAGCTAAAGGCTAACAAGAGGGCAAGAGAATGTTGAAAGGAACCTGCTCAGCAGCTGATTGCAAGAGATCGGGGAGGGAGATAAGGGAGCTATCTCCCTTCCCGGCCCCTCCCTTGCCTAGACCTCAGTTGTTGTGGCTTGCTGATTAGATTATCTGTCTGGAAACTGTAGAAATGGGTCCCTTTCCTTTCCTAGAGAAGATGCAGAACTGGGAGTTGAACTCCATAAAAACAGTATTTTTCCCCTTTCCAAGGAAATTCGGCAACTTGGAGCTGATCCTCAAAAATGGAGCTTTCCCCTTTGCAAAAAAGATGCACAACTCTGAGCTGACACCCCCCCCCAAAAAACGGGGATTTTCCCATTTGCAAAAAAAAGCTGCACAACCTTGAGCTGATCCTCAAAAAATTGGAGCTTTCCCCCTTTGCAAAAGAAGCTTCCTCAAATATTTAATGGGGGGCAAAGGCAGCTAGGTCTCTAGGAGTTGGCTGCGATGCCTAGGACAATTCAAGAAAGCAAAATATATTTTTTTTCTTCTTGTTTTCCTCCTCTAAAAACTAGGTGCGTCCTGTGGTCATAGAATCATAGAATCATAGGGTTGGAAGAGACCATAAGGGCCATCCAGTCCAATCCCCTGCCAAGCAGGAAACGCCATCAAAACATTCTTGACATATGCCTGTCAAGCCTCAGCTTAAAGACCTCCAAAGAAGGAGACTCCACCACACTCCTTGGCAGCAAATTCCACTGCAGCTCTTACTATCAGGAAGTTCTTCCTAATGTTGAGGTGGAATCTTCTTTCTTGTAGTTTGAATCCATTGCTCCGTGTCCGCTTCTCTGGAGCAGCAGAAAACAACCTTTCTCCCTCCTCTATATGACATCCTTTTCTATATTTGAACATGGTTGAGTGTGTCCTATGGCATGCTTGATTTCTGCAAAGAGACAAGCAGCTCAGTCCTATAGAGCTTTTTAACTTTGCCGAGGGTCTTTGGGGCCAGGATGGGTGGTAGGAGGAGATATTCTAGATTGTTCAGTGGAAAACAGTCGCCTGCTTTTGAAGCTGGGCAGGAGCCTCCAGTCGGTGGAACGTGATTGCCCTCTTGTGGAAAAGGGTGAGGACCGCCCCTGCATTCCTTAAGAATGGCTGGATTATGAAACATGAATGGCTGCAGAAAGCAGCTTTGCTTGGGATTCTTTGTGAAAAGAATGTTTTGCAAATCACGGAGTAAAACCCAGTGATCCTTATGGCTTCTGTTCACTGCCATCACCTGTCCAATCGGAAGCCAAAGGAGGAACTATAGGTAAAACTCGGAAAATGAGAATATCGCCGAAAAGTGCCTTTATTTCAGTAACGCAACTTAAAAGGTGAAACCAATATTGGAGATAGATGTGTGACATGCAAAGCAAGGTATGGCAAGCCTTGATTGGTTGTAATTGTAATTATTTGTCATTAGGTAGCAATGCTTTGACTTACAAATTTTCCCATTTCCAATGCATTCCTACGGGAAATCGCGTTTCCAATGGCATTTTTTGACTTACGAATTTTTCGACTTACGAAGGTGCCTTCGGAACGGATTAAATTCATAAGTCGAGGCACCACTGTATCGCCGAAAAGTGCATCGATTTCAGCAATGCAACTTATTATTTTTTAGTTTTCTTTTAATTTTGACGAATGCTTTCTTTTGGAAAAGCCACAGGAATCAAACAGAGTGTTACAACAACAACAACAACAACAACAATAATAAAATCGCTATTACATCTCATTAATTACAGATGAAATTCAGAAAATTAGAATATCACCGAAAAGTGCATTGATTTCAGAAATGCGACTTATTATTTTTTATTTTTCTTTTAATTTTGACAAATGCTTTCTTTTGGAAAAGCCACAGGAATCAAACAGATAGTTAAAATCATACAAAAACGAAGACAGTGATACCTCGACTTATGAACAACTTATGAATGGCCGTGCGCTTATGAATGTCTCGACATCCGGGGGGAAACTGCGGATTTTTCGACTTACCAATTTTTAGATAGCGTTGCTTCGACTTACGAATTTTTCCGTTTCCAATGCATTCCTATGGGAAATAGCGTTTCCAATGGCGTTGTTCGAGTTACACATTTTTCGATTTACAAAGATGCCTTCGGAACGGATTAAATTCGTAAGTCGAGGCACCACTGTAAAAATAAACATTGCTATTACATCTCATTAATTACAGTTTAAAACTCGGGAAATTAGAATATCACCGAAAAGTGCATTGATTTCAGCAACGCAACTTATTATTATTTTTTTATTCGAATTTTGACAAATGCTTTCTTTTGGAAATGCCGCAGTAATAAAACAAATAGTTACAATCATACAAAAACAAACGAAAATAAACATCGCTATTACATTTCATTAATTTCATGGGGTCACGAAGAGTCGGACACGACTAAACGACTAAACAACAACAACAATTTCATTCCATTTATAATTGACCCGCCTAACGACAAATAATTACAATTACATCAAATCAAGGCTTTACATACCGTGCTTAGCATGTCACACACCTATCTCATATATTGGTTTCACCTTTTCAGTTGCATTACTGAAATGAATGCACTTTTCGACGATATTCTAATTTCCTGAGTTTCACCTGTAATTGTGTTTTAGAAAGGAAATTGGTCTGCTTTCCACCAAGGAAGGGCAGCATTTCCAAAGATGAACAATTTAAATACAGTGGTACCTCGGTTTAAGTACACAATGGGTTCTGGAAGTCCATACTTAACCTGAAACGTACTTAACCTGAAGCGAACTTTCCCATTGAAAGGAATGGAAAGTGGATTAATCCATTCCAGACGGATATGCGGAGTACTCAACCTGAAGCGTACTTAACCTGAAACGAACTTTCCAATGGAAAGTAATGGAAAGTGGATTAATCTGTTCCAGACGGGTCCGCGGAGTACTTAACCTGAAGCAAACTTTCCCATTGAAAGTAATGGAAAGTGGATTAATCCATTCCAAATGGGTCCGCGGAGTACTCAACCTGAAGCGTACTTAACCCAAAATATGAGTGTAATTGGTTCTGGAAGTCTGTACTGAACCTGAAGCATACTTAACCTGAAGTGAGCTTTCCCATTGAAAGTAATGGAAAGTGGATTAATCCATTCCAGGCGGTCCGCGGAGTACTTAAACTGAAGCGTACTTAACCTGAAGCAAACTTTCCCATTGAAAGTAATGGAAAGTGGATTCATCCGTTCTAGACGGGTCCACAGAGTACTTAAACTGAAAGTTCGCAAACCGAGGCGTACTTAAACCGAGGTATGAGTGTAATTGGTTCCAGAAGTCCGTACTTCACCTGAAGCGTACTTAACCTGAAGTGAACTTTCCCATGGAAAGTGGATTAATCCAGATGGGTCCACGGAGTACTTAAACTGAAAGTTCTCAAACCGAGGCGGACTTAAACCGAAGTATGAATGTATAACAAAAATTGAATGTGTTGTATTCTTTTTTATATATATGCTCTTTGTATCTGATTACTAGTTTTTCCCTTTGGGGTTATGTGAAACCATCAGAGAGAGTTAAGAATTTTAGAGAAGTGCATTTATTTCAGTATATATATATATATATATATATATATATATATATATATGAGATAGATGCGTGACAGGCAAAGCAATATATGTCAAGCCTTGATTTGTTGTAGTAATTGTAATTATTTGTCATTAGGTGGGTCAATTATAAATGGAATGCCATTAATGAAATGTAATAGCAATGTTTTATTTTGTTTATTTTATTATTATTGTAACTATTTGATTTATTGCTGTGGATTTTCCAAAATATAGGATTTGTCAAATTTAAAAGGGAAATATAAAATAATCAGTTGCATTACTGAAATCAATGCACTTTTCCACGATGTTCTAATTTTCCGAGTTTCACCTGTAAACATCACTATGACATTTCATTCCTTCCATTCCATTTATAATTGACCTGCCTAACGACAAATCAAAGCATTCCTGACATATGGCTGACAGCAACGCGTGGTCGGGTCAGCTAGTAAAATCGTAGAATCATAGAGTTGGAAGAGACGACAAGGGCCATCCAGTCCACCTCAACATTAGTAAGAACTTCCTGACAGTCAGAGCTGTTCGGCAGTGGAATTTGCTGCGAAGGAGTGTTTGTGGAGTCTCCTTCTTTGGAGCAGAGGCTACTTTAAGCAGAGGCTTGACAGGCATATGTCAGGAACGCCTTGATGGTGTTTCCTGCTTGGCAGGGGGTTGGACTAGATGGCCCTTGTGGTCTCTTCCAACTGTATGATTCTATGATTCTCAAGAGAGCCCTGAGAAATGGCTGGATAAATTATCACGGGGAGCTTGCGGCAATGTTCATGGGCCGTGCCCAAACTGAGTATGTACCGTGTTTCTCCAAAAATATGCCATACCCCAAAAATAAGCCACACCCCGAAAATAAGCCATACCCTAAAAATAAGCCATAGTGATAGGCAGTTAAACTGTACCATACTTATTAAAGAAAATAAGACATCCCCTGAAAATAAGCCAACGTGTTTTTAGGAAAAATAAATATAAGACGGTGTCTTATTTTTGGATAAACACGGTAAATGTTTCGGCACCAAGGCGGAAACACTCTGCTAAATCACCCTGTCTACTCCTTTGCTGCTTGCAAACCTAGTAGAAGTGACATGGAAGTGTGCTTGCAAGCTTCCAGTGCCATGCGGGCATCCTCCCCTCGCCGCTGCTTCTCTACCCCCTCAGCCTGTGAAAGGCAGAAGGTTGCCACCAGGCAACTTTGTGTTAAAATAAACAAAGCAGCCCTGAGGGAGTCGTGTGGCAAACACAGTGCCCTCCCCATGGCCCTCATCCTGACAACGGAGGCCTTCTCAAGAGGGCCATCAAGAGAAAACGCTGTTCTCCCCAAGGGGGACTAGGGTGGGCCGATCTCCCTTAAGATCTATTTTCCTTATTATTATTATTGGTAATATCTCGTCTTACCTCTTAGAAACCACTCAGGGCAGTTCATTAAAGCAAAGACACCTCGCACGCACACACACACACACACACACACACACTAGGGTGATGACTTTTTTACAAGCTCCTTTCCCTGTATCATAATTTGATGAGTTTTCATTAACAATTAGATAAAATCTGACTTTCAAAGAGATTTGATAAAACAACCTCACGCACACAATGATTTTTAAAAAAATTTATTGATTCGTTTTTGGACCATTTTTGAAGTCACTGTAGGCAGATATAAAATTGAACCCAAGCTTTAGAGTCACATATATACAACATTTTATAGGATCATCAAACACACAAGGAAGCTTTTTTTAGCTGCAGTAACAGTAGAGACGCCACTAGAGGGCGATGTTTTGCTACCTCTCCTGTAGGTTCTTTTCCCAGCATGCCCGGAAGGGTCTGCCGGCTGAGTTTTAAGGTCCCCAAAAGGGGCTTTTACCTTGCATAGATGTGACATTTGTATAGCCTATGCTGCTAAGAACACTCCCTATTGTGGAATGTGGCATTGTGTCCAAATTTGATACAAAATATATACAGTGGTACCTCTACTTACGAATAACTCTACTTCCGAATGTTTCTACTTACGAACGTAGCTCCGTCTGCCATCTTGGATGAGGTTTAGATAGGATTTTTTCTACTTACGAATTTTTAGATACGTTTGCTTCGACTTACGAATTTTTTCTCCCAATGCATTCCTATGGGATTCAACTTACACTTTTTTTCGACTTACGAATGTGCGTTCTGAACGCATTTAATTCGTAAGTGGAGGTACCAGTGTATAAAATTGAACCCAAGCTTTTACCTTGCGCAGGTGTGGCATTTGTATAGCCTATCTTGCTAAGAACACTCCCCATTGTGGAATGTGGCGTTGTGTCCAAATTGGATACGAAATATATATAGAATTGTTCATACAATTTTATGAAATGGTAAAACGGCATACCAAAAAATTAAAGACGGTTTGTGCGTGACCTTTTTAAATATTTCAACGGAATATACCTCATTTTAGTCATTCATAGGCAAAAGTTCATCCATTTGTGCTACAGGAAATAACTTTTGAGGGGGGGAAATAAAAAAGTCATCACCCTAACACACACAAACACACACACACAACAAAATTAGTACATTCATTCCCTCGAACATAAAATACAGGTGAAACTTGGATAATTTGAATATTGTAGAAAAGGGCATTTATTTCAGTAATGCAATTTTTCTTTTAATTTTTACAAATACATTCTTTTGGAAAGTCCATAGTAAGAAAACAAATGATTCACTCTGGGCGGCTTCCAACAGAGGAATAAAATAATCGATGGAATATTAAAAGCCTCCCTAAACAGGACTGCCTTCAGATGTCTTCTAAAAGTCTGGTAGATGTTTTTCTCTTTGACATCTGATGGGAGGGCGTTCCACAGGGTGGGCGCCAGCACCAAGAAGGCCCTCTGCCTGGTTCCCTGCAACTTGGCTTCTCGCAATGAGGGAACCACCAGAAGGCCCTCAACGCTGGACCTCAGTGTCCGGGCAGAACGATGGGGGTGGAGACGCTCCTTCAGGTATACTGGACCGAGGCCATTTAGGGCTTTAAAGGTCAGCACCAACACTTTGAATTGTGCTCGGAAACATGATGGAAGCCAATGTAGGTCTTTCAAGACCGGTGTTATGTGGTCTAGGCAGCCGCTCCCAGTCACCAGTCTAGCTGCCGCATTCTGGATTAATTGCAGTTTCCGGGTCACCTTCAAAGGTAGCCCCATGTAGAGCGCATTGCAGTAGTCCAAGCAGGAGATAACTAGAGCATGCACCACTCTGGCGAGACAGTCTGCGGGCAGGTAGGGTCTCAGCCTGCGTACCAGATGGAGCTGATAGATAGCTGCTCTGGACACAGAATGGACCTGCACCTCCATGGACAGCTGTGAGTCCAGAATGACTTCAGGGGCACAGTTGCCCCGTTCAGGACCAGGGAGTCCTCACACCTGCCCGCCTCCTGTCCCCCACAAACAGTCCTTCTGTCTTGTCAGGATTCAACCTCAATCCGTTATCTGCCATCCATCCTCCAACCGCCTCCAGGCACTCACACAGGCCCTGTGAAACGCCCTCCCATGAGATGTCAAAGAGGAAAAAAAGCTACCACATTTTTTAGGCCGGGTCTAGCCCGCATTTTACCAGCTTCTTTACAAGAATCTCATGGGGCAGCTTGTCAAAGGCCTTGCTTAAATCAAGAATACCATAGTCACTTCTCTCCAGGATGAAGAGGAGCCATGGATGAGCACCCTTTGGGTTCGGTCAGTCAGCCAGTTCCAAATCCACTGAATGGGAGCATTTTCTAGCCCACATTTTACCAGCTTCTTTACAAGAATATCATGGGGCACCTTGTCAAAGGCCTTGCTGGAATCAAGATAGGCTATATCCACAGCATTCCCTTCATCTACCAGGCTTGTAATTCTGTCAAAAAATGAGATCAGATTAGTCTGACATGACCTGTTTTTCAGAAACCCATGCTGACTTTTAGTGATCACAGTGATTTACTATATTGTCATACCTGCCAAGTTATCCCTTTTTTAAGGGATTTTCCATAATGCTGAATAGGCTTCCTCGCGAGAAAAGGGAAAACTTGGCAGCTATGTATATTGTTTAACCCTTGTTGTTGTTGTTGTTTAGTCGTGTCCGACTCTTCGTGACCCCATGGACCATAGCACGCCAGGCACTCCTGTCTTCCACTGCCTCCCACAGTTTGGTCAAACTCATGTTTGTAGCTTGGAGAACACTGTCCAGCCATCTCGTCCTCTGTCGTCCCCTTCTCCTAGTGCTCTCAATCTTTTCCAACATCAGGGTCTTTTCCAGGGAGTCTTCTCTGCTCATGAGGTGGCCAAAGTCTTGGAGCCTCAGCTTCACGATCTGATTGTTTACCCCTATGTGGAGATAAATTAGACATTGCATGCACTTTTCTTAGCAGGTTGCATTTTTGTCCCAAGCCTGCAAACCTCCCCACTCCAAATGAAGCCTTATTCAACATCTTGATCAAGGACTTGGATGATGAGCTTGAGGGCATCCTGAGCAAGTTTGCAGATGACACCATATTGGGAGGGGTGGCTAATTCCCCAGAGGACAGGATCACACTTCCAAATGACCGTAACAGATTAGACAACTGGGCCAAAGCAAACAAGATTAAGTTTAACAAAGAGAAATGTAAAGTACCCTACTTGGGAGGGGGGGAATGAAAGGCACAAATACAGGATGGGAGACACCTGGCTTGAGAGCAGTACATGTGAAAAGGATCTAGGAGTCTTGGTAGACCACAAACTTGACATTGGGCTGCATCAATAGGAGTATAGCATCTAGATCAAGGGAAGTAATAGTACCACTGTATTCTGCTCTGGTCAGACCTCACCTGGAGTACTGTGTCCAGTTCTGGGCACCACAGTTCAAGAAGGATACTTATAAGCTGGAACGTGTCCAGAAGAGGGCAACCAAAATGGTCAAAGGCCTGGAAACGATGCCTTATGAGGAACAGCTTAGGGAGCTGGGTATGTTTAGCCTGGAGAAGAGCAGGTTAGGGGGTGATATGATAGCCATGTTCAAATATATCAAAGGATGTCATATAGAGGAGGGAGAAATGTTGTTTTCTGCTGCTCCAGAGAAGCGGAAACGGAGCAATGGATTCAAGCTACAAGAAAGAAGATTCCACCTAAACATTAGGAAGAACCTCCTGACAGTAAGAGCTGTTTGGCAGTGAGATTTGCTGCCAAGGAGTGTGGCGGAGTCTCCTTTTTTGGAGGTCTTTAAGCAGAGGCTTGACAGCCATCTGTCAGGAATGCTTTGATGGTGTTTCCTGCTTGGCAGGGGGTTGGACTGGATGGCCCCTGTGGTCTCTTCCAACTCTAGGATTCTACTAGCTGACCCGGCCACGCGTTGCTGTCAGCCATATGTCAAGAATGCTTTGATTGTGTTTCCTGCTTGTCAGGGGGTTGGACTGGATGGCCCTTGAGGTCTCTTCCAACTCTATGATTCTATGGTTCCTGCTATGTGATGTCTGTCCCCATGGCTCCCTCGATTCCCCCTCCCCTTCTTTGGTTTCCTTTCCTTTATCTGTCTTAAGTACGCTTAGGTGTCAATTAAATTTGAAATATCTACATTTGTCAGCACTTGCTTTTTGGCCAACGTGATGTGTTGCTGATTTGTCCAGGCATACTGACACATTGGTTGTGGGGGGGGAGGGAAAGCCCCCCGAAATGCAGATTGCCCTCATTAAAACCGAAGCAGCAACTCTCCTAATGGCAGGCGCCGCCATGGAGCGCGTCTCCGGCTTCCTTGCGCCGTGATCCTGACATGGTATTTAAAAAGGAACAGCGAACAGCCACGGCTGTCAGCGCTGTCATTTGCTGGCGCTAACCGGAGGCATGCTAAACTAAACATTAGAAGGAGATCAGGAAGCCGTCTACACGGGAACTTGGTGAAAAGATTAGGGAGGCAGGAGCCGCGGCAGTCATGTAGAGACGCGGAGGGCTGGCGGTGTGATGGATAGGTCCCTTACCTCCCCACCCCCACCCCTGCAACGTTCCCCCTGCCGCTCGCTCGCCTCCGAGCCGGCTTGCTGCGACCCGTCTTTCCAGAGACAGCCCTTTGTGTGTGAAATGCAATCGCGAGTGGTAGGTGGCAGCCGGCAGGAGAGAGATGCCGAATTGGGTTAATGAAGGAAGAGCCTCACACCAGATTCAACTGCCGCAAGCGAATGACAAATTTACACTTGGACATTTTTCAAGCACTCATCCCAACTGGAATCCCATCCCGGTGCGGGAATTGAAAGCAGCTTGTTGAGGACATCCACTTTGTCATAAGAGGAAGCCTTGGGTGCGTCTTTATTGAAAGGAAGCGAAAGGATTTTGGTGGAATGATAATAATAATAATAATAATAATAATAATAATAATAATAATAATAATAATGCTTTGATGGTCTCTTCCAACTCTATGATTCTATGATTCTACTAGCTGACCCGGCCACGCGTTGCTGTCAGCCATATGTCAAGAATGCCTTGATGGTGTTTCCTGCTGGGCAGGGGGTTAGACTGGATGGCCCTTGTGGTCTCTTCCAACTCTAGGATTCTATGATTCTACTACTACTCCATTTATAATTAGAACCATAGAATCCTAGAGTTGGAAGAGACCACAAAGGCCATCCATTCCAACCCCCTGCCAAGCAGGAAACACCATCAAAGCATTCTTGACATATGGCTGACAGTAACGTGTGGCCGGGTCAGCTAGTAGAATCCTAGAGTTGGAAGAGACCACAAGGGCCATCCAGTCCAACCCCCTCCCAAGCAGGAAACACCATCAAAGCATTATTGACATATGCCAGTCAAGCCTCTGCTTAAAGACCCCCAAAGAAGGAGACTCCACCACACTACCTGCCAGCAAATTTCAGTGCCGAACAGCTCTTACTGTCTGGAAGTTCTTCCTAATGTTTAGGTGGCATCTTCTTTCTTGTAGTTTGAATCCATTGCTCCGTGTCCGCTTCTCTGGAGCAGCAGAAAACAACCTTTCGCCCTCCTCTATATGACATCCTTTTATATATTTGAACATGGCTATCATATCACCCCTTCACCTTCTCTTCTCCAGGCTAAACATACCCAGCTCCCTAAGCCGTTCCTCATAAGGCATCGTTTCCAGGCCTTTGACCATTTCCTCATAAGGCATCGTTTCCAGGCCTTTGACCATACTTTCTCCTGTAAGTATGGTTTTGGTTTAAGAACGGACTTCCGGAACGGATTAAGTTCCTAAACCGAGGTCCCACTGTCCTTTAGATTCATATGCATTGCAGTTGTACATGCCACACCCTGCAGTGGAAAATGTAGGGAAATCTGTTGAAAAATAGTATTATGAAATGTGCAGCCCAGGGATTGGGGACGGACAATCTTTGCCTTGCAAAGATAATGCATTTTGCAATCCCTTCCATCAGAACTTAGTGAACTGCATGAGGCCTGTATGGTGTTGTCTCTTAGCTCCGTCCTCCTGGGCCGTGTCCAGAAAGTGGTGGTGGGGGATGAGTGTTCAGACCCCTGGGCTCTCACTTGTGGGGTGACTCAAGGTTATAGCCTGCATCTACATGGGAGAGATCATCAGGGGGTTTGGGCTGGGTGTTCATCAGTATGCGGATGACACCCAGCTCTACCTCTCTTTCAAATCAGAACCAGTGAAGGCAGTGAAGGTGCTGTGTGAGTGCCTGGAGGCGGTTGGAGGATGGATGGCGGCTAACAGACTGAGGTTGAATCCTGACAAGATAGAAGGACTGTTTGTGGGGGACAGGAGGCGGGCAGGTGTGGAGGACTCCCTGGTCCTGAATGGGGTAAGTGTGCCCCTGAAGGACCAGGTGCGCAGCCTGGGAGTCATTTTGGACTCACAGCTGTCCATGGAGGTGCAGGTCAATTCTGTGTCCAGGGCAGCTGTCTATCAGCTCCATCTGGTACGCAGGCTGAGACCCTACCTGCCTACAGACTGTCTCACCAGAGTGGTGAATGCTCTAGTTATCTCTCGCTTGGACTACTCCAATGCGCTCTACGTGGGGCTACCTTTGAAGGTGACCCGGAAACTGCAATTAATCCAGAATGCGGCCACTAGACTAGTGACTGGGAGCGGCCGCCTAGACCACATAACACCGGTCTTGAAAGACCTACATTGGCTCCCAGTACGTTTCCGAGCACAATTCAAAGTGTTGGTGCTGACCTTTAAAGCCCTAAATGGCCTTGGTCCAGTATACCCGAAGGAGCGTCTCCACCCCCATCGTTCTGCCCAGACACTGAGATCCAGCGCCGAGGGCCTTCTGGCGGTTCCCTCGTTGCGAGAATCCAAGTTACAGGGAACCAGGCAGAGGGCCTTCTCGGTGGTGGCACCCACCCTGTGGAACGCCCTCCCATCAGATGTCAAAGAGAAAAACAGATTTTTAGAAGACATCTGAAGGCAGCCCTGTTTAGGGAGGCTTTTAATGTTTAATTGATTGTTTTATTTCATTTTTCTGTTGGAAGTTGGAAACCTAGCGGGGTATAAATAATAAATTATTATTATTATTATTATTATTATTATTATTATTATTATTATTATTATTATTTTCCTGCTGTGATCTTGTCAGACAAAGTCTTTCCATTTATGCTTCTGGAAGCCTGCCTTTGTGTTTTTGTACGGTTGATTTTGGGGCCTCTCAGCTTTGGGGATCAAGGCAGAACTGTTGAGTACGGGATAGTAGCCAGAATATAGTAGGGCTCCTTGATGCTCTTTATCCTCCACCTCTTACCTGAAGGCAGCTCCCCAGCAGGTTATAAAAAGACAAAGTTTCCTCCCTAAAAGCTATGTCCTTCCTGAATGCAGCTACCCAGTTCAGAAACGTAGAAACATTTGACTTTTTTTGTGTTAAGTTTTTCTTTCCTTCTGCAGGTTTAATTTGGTAACTTTCTTTCTTTATCTCTTTCTTTCTTTCTCTCTTTCTTTTCTCTTTCTCTCTCCCCTCTTTATTTCTCACTTCTCTCTTTCTCTCTCCCTTATCTCTTTCTTTCTTTCTTACTTTCTTTCTTTCTCTCTTTCTCCTTCCTTCCTTCCTTCCTTCCTTCCTTCCTTCCTTCCTTTCTTTCTTTCATCTCTCTTCCTCTCTTCCTCTCTTTCTCCCTTTCTCTCTTCTCTCTCTTTTTCTCTTCTCTCTCTCTTTCTCCCTTCTCTCTTTCTCCCTTTCTCTCTTCTTTCTCTCACCTCTCTCTCTTTCTCCCTTCTCTCTCTCCCCTCTCTCTTCTCTCCTCTCTTTCTCTTTTTCTCCCTTCTCTCTCTCTCTCTTCTCTCTCTCTTTCTCTCTTCTCTCTTTCTCCCTTCTTTCCTTCTCTCTTCTCTCTCTCTTTCTTCTCCCTCTCTCTTTCCCTCTTTCTCTCTTCTCTCTCTCTTTCTCTCTTTCTCTCTTTTTCTCCCTTCTCTCTCTCTCTCTCTCTCTCTCCCTCCCTCCCCACTCTCTCTTTCTCCCTCCTTTCCTTCAGCCTGGTAAAGCCTACACGCCACTATACGGTTTTTCTCTCCGAGGACTCTTCCGGCGACGAGTTCCCGCAGGAAGACGACCCTGGCTCTGCCTTCTCTGACAGTTTCCTCTTCTCTGCTCCCTTTGAATGGTCTATACCTTCACTCTTTGCTGCACTAGCCAGAGCTGTTCCCCTTCAATGTTTGGGGCACCCCACAGATGTATTAATCTTTCCCTTGCTTGGGTGTTTCTGTGGCACAACTCATGCATGTTGGTCTCTGTGTGAGCATATCTCCTGCACAACTCTTGTCATGGATTTCCAAGCTTTGCTCCTTCTCCCAGCACCGCATGTTTCTGTGCTCAGTCGTGCTTCTTAACACATCTTTCGGGATTCCAGGTAGTCATTGCCCCCTCATCACCATGTTTTCTTGGTTTACGGTTATTAAATGTGTAGATCACTTCCCAATTAAAGAGTCTCAAAGCAGTTTACAGTGGTAAAGGTAAAGGGACCCCTGACCATTAGGTCCAGTCGTGACCGACTTTGGGGTTGCGTGCTCATCTCGCATTATTCTGGAAGTCAGTACTTAACCTGAAGCGTACTTAACCTGAAGCGAACTTTCCCATTGAAAGTAATGGAAAGTGGATTCATCCATTCCAGATGGGTCTGCGGAGTACTCAACCTGAAGGGTACTTAACCCGAAGTATGAGTGTAATTGGTTCCGGAAGTCCGAACTTAACGAAGCATACTTAACCTGAAGCAAGCTTTCCCATTGAAAGTAATGGAAAGTGGATTCATCTGTTCCAGACGGGTCCGCGGAGTACTCAACCTGAAGCGAACTTAACCCGAAGTATGGGTGTAATTGGTTCTGGAAGTCCGTACTTCACCTGAAGCGTACTTAACCGGAAGCGAACTTTCCTATTGAAGGTAATGGAAAGTGGATTAATCCGTTCCAGACGGGTCTGTGGAGTACTCAACCTGAAGTGTACTTAACCCCAGGTATGAGTGTAATTGGTTCTGGAAGTCCGCACTTAACCTAAAGTGTACTTAACCTGAAGCGTACTTAACCCGAATTATGGGTGTAATTGGTTCTGAAAGTCCGTACTTAACCTGAAGCATACTTAACCTGAAGCGTACTTAACCTGAAGCGAACTTTCCCATTGAACGTAATGGAAAGTGGATTAATCTGTTCCAGACGGGTCCACGGAGTACTCAACCTGAAGCGTACTTAACCCTAAGTATGAGTGTAATTGGTTCTGGAAGTCCGTACATTGTTTCTGGAAGTCCAATGGGAAAGTTCGCTTCAGGTTAAGTACGGACTTCCAGAACCAATTACACTCATACTTCGGGTTAAGTATGCTTCAGTTTAAGTACTCTGCGGACCCGTCTGGAACGGATTAAATCCACTTTCCATTGCTTTCAATGGGAAAGTTTGCTTCAGGTTAAGTACAGACTTCCGGAACCAATTGTGTTTGTAAACCGAGGTACCACTGTAGTGAAATTCCAGTTTGTTTCCATAGGCTTTCCCACCTTGTCATGGGTTTGTGAATTCTTTAGCTGTAGTGCGTTAATCCGACAAAATTTCCCTGCCCTCCAGGCCTCAGCCTTACCATGCCCTGAAGGAGTCCAGGAGCGCAGATAGCGAAGGGAGTGTCAACCCTGAGAGCCTTCAAGATGGTGGAAATGCCGACCCACCCACACCAGACAGCCCTGTGGAAATAAATCTCCTGGGAGGCATATTCTCGGGCCTGGAGGTAGAGCCTCCATCCCTGCTGCTCAGCCAAGCCAAGAGCTTAGAAGACTTGAGGATTCCCCAGGATGAAGGGGACAACCAGGGGACCTTTGACTACCAGGTATGTCGCTTGCTTCTGTGGAAACATAAAAGCACAATGTGTTGGGCTGGGGGAGAAGGGGGAGAAGGAGCCACCACCGAGAAGGCCCTCTGACTGGTTCCCTGCAACTTGGCTTCTCGAAATGAGGGAACCGCCAGAAGGCCCTCGGTACTGGACCTCAGTGTCCGGGCAGAACAACGGAGGTGGAGACGCTCCTTCAGTTATACAATGGTATCTCGGTTGACGACGGCGATCCGTTCCAGGGAACTGGTTGTTCCCTGAGTCCGTCGGTTGCCGAAGTACGCCAATAGAGCGCTTCTGCGCTCGTGCATGCTGCGCAGATCGCTTCTGCACACGCACATGGACACAGAGATTAGACCTGGGGTGTCTTAGGATTATCTAGCGCCTTGGCGCAAGGACCCCTGCTGCACCCCCACCCCCCACATTTTCCTCTGGGCGGGCAGCAAACAGCTGCTGGGCAGAACGGAGGCTCCCAGTGGTGCGTGAAGGAGGAGCGGCCACGGGCGGTGCCCAGGAGGAGCCCGCACCATGCTTCCCTTCCTTGGCGCTGCTGCTGCGCTCAGGACAGGCGCGGGCTCCTGGCGGCAAGGCGGCAGCTCCGGGGCTCGCCCTTGGCGGCTGGCCACCTCCTGGCAGCCCTCGCGCGCCGTGGTGAAGCATGGGGGAGGCGGGCGAGGACAGGAAGCTGATACGGGAGGTGCGGCATCCAGCCTCCGCCTCTTCCGTGGCGCCCTCCAGAACTCCTGGCCTAAAAGTTGTCTGGTCCAAAATCCCTTCTGCAGCACATAGCTGCCATGTCTCCCGGGAAACCCCCATATTTAAACCCGTTTCCCGCTGTTATCCCGAATGGAGAAAAATTCCGTAAATCCCCCGGATTTCCTACCTGCCAGGGAGGCTCCTTCTGCGCATGTCTGGACATGCGCAGAACCGATTTCGGGTGCCGCTCTGCCCATGTCTGGGCACCGGAAATTGTGCAGCACTTGCACCAGAAGTTGCTTCTACGCATGTCCAGACATGCATAGAAGCGACTTCCGGTGCCACGCCACTGCTGATCCCGGATTTTTCTTACCGGGAGTTGGAGGGTATGCTGCAGCAGCAGCCCAAAAGAAAGTGAGAGCGCCAGCCATCTAGCCGCTGCGGGCAGAAGGGAGGGAGCGTTGGCGATGGTGGGTGCTTATTGCCCTGTTGCTGCTGCAGCCGGCCAGCCAGAAGCGCGCAAGGGGAGTAGGGCGCATCCACGGCGTAGGGCGATGGCAGGCTGTCGGCGGTGGGGCGCCGTGACTCGGGCCGGCGTGCAGGGGAAGGGGAAGCCACTGGCAAAGCCGCGCAGCTCCCCCACTCGCTGGGCGGGGTAGAAAGAATTATTATTATTATTATTATTATTATTATTATTATTATTATTATTATTGTGTTTATTCCGATTCTATGATTCTGTAACCTGCTGTGTGCTTCCTGGCAGCGGATGAATCCTGGCTTTTCCGAAAGGAGCTGGATTTCTCCAGGGATGAAATTTTCTCACCCCTACAAGCAACTATGGGGCCTGGGCCAGGATGACATGGCCATTCCCACCAAGTATTCCCAAAGCTCCCCGGAGAGGCCCTTGACTGCTCTTGAGGACACGTCCATCGCCCCACGGAGGCCATGGAGCAAAGACTCCATGCCGGATCTCCCCGAGAAGGACGTTGGCACCTTGGCTGGCACTCCAGGCAACATCACAATCCCACGGCCGCAGGGCCGGAAGACGCCAGAGCTGGGCGTCGTCCCGCTGCCACCTGTGCCCAGGCTTGCCAAGCAACAGGCGCTGCTCGAAACCGCCACCTGCCTTGCCGGACACAGTGACTTGGCTTCGGAGCTCATGCGGGACACTTTTGCACCCGGAAACGTCTCTCCGGACCCTGAATTCTGGCAGCAGCCAGCTGGTTTCGCCCCTCCCCAGCGCCAGCTCTTGTCCAGCGACGGCCGTGGCACGCAACTACTTCAGCCGGTCAAGGTCTGTGTGGAGGACCTGAGCGGCAACAACGACTCTCTCCTTGCCTTCCTAGATCCGTTGAAAGCGGGGAGTTGCCTGCTAGGGTCGGCGCCGCCCAGTCTCACAACTGGCTTCCCGGCAACAGCAGGCGACCTCATGCCACCCAGGCCGCCACTGGGATACCCTCCCTCTGCCGCGCCATTTGTGCCAGCATCTCTCAACCCGTTTGTGCAGACCACGCCAACCCCCGTCCCATTCTCCCTGGCCAGCCCTTTTTCTCCTTCCCTAGGTCACGCTTACAGCTCCAGCGTTATCCCCTCCAACTCCACCTTCTGTCAGCCCCCGAGGCCTCCCCCCAACCCCCTGACCCTGTCCATGCCCAACCTTTTTGCCCAGTCTCCTGCTGCGGCTCAGCTTCCGCCCCAAAGCAATACCCTGCCGCCAGCCAAGCTTTGGGGCTCTTCTAAAATGCGGACCTTGCCCCTGGCCCACCCCGCCTCGAAAATAGAGACCAAGGCGAGGCCCCTTGACCTCCCACTCGTCCCCCACAAGGCCAAAGTTGTAGAGTCAGTGCGGCCCCCTAGCCAACCTCGGGCTACTAAAGACCCCTTTGAAGACTTGCTGAATAAGACCAAGCAAGAGGTTTCCGTCGCCCCAGGTAAAGCAGAACAGACGAGATCCGTCACCCCATGTAAAGTAGAACAGACGAGATCTGTCACCCCAGGTAAAGTAGAACAGATGAGAAGGCAGTGGGAAACGTTTGAGTGACTCTCCGGGGAGAAGGGGGGGCCTTCATTCCTTTTCGGTTGTGTGTTGAGCCAGTAGGGAAGCACCAAATTCCGTTGGAGCAAAAGGGGTAGCCAGCCAGGAGCTACTATACCCGCGCACCAACTCCTGTTGGTAGCATGACCTGGCTAAACACTACTAGGACCACACACACACACACGGAACCTGGAACCTTCACGTTCCCTTCCCATGGATACCCGTCTTCTTTTACGCCTTCAGAGTAGCTGAGAAAAAACCACTGGGGGCGGTAGATAACCCGAAGCGTCCAAATTTCGTCCAGGCATCTACTGAACTGTTCCTTTGTCAAGAGGTATTTTCACGTGGCCACGGTGCTCCCCTCTTCCCGCACCCATTAGGACCCCCTTTCCTCACCAATGGGATTGGTATCGGATTTAGGATTTCCGCAGGCTGCGAATCCCGTTTTTGCTTCCGGGTGTAAATGCAGGGATGAATTTGCCGCTGGACTGTTGAACCGGGACTCTTCTTTTTCATTCCAGTGCACTTTTGATTTTGTGGACACATGGCTGTTTGAACTCCCTGCACTGTCCCCACCCCCCCACTCACCCCCGCAACTTCTGCACACAGCAGGGAACCCTCCCAGTTTCCCTATTGATGTTGGAGAGCCCCACGCTGCTGGGTTGCTCGGAGGGCAAGCCCCGTTTCAGGCTCACCGGAGAATCGGAATCGCCAGCAGTGGACCTTTTTAGAGCAAGACACAGGATGCCCCTATCAGGTTTCCCCAAACTCTTGTACAACTGTGTGTGAATATAATATAATCTATAGATATATAGATATATAAGTGTTACTAGGTGGCAGTAATTGGAGTAGATGTAATCGTACCTTATTACCAAAAAGGGAGACTACCAAGGTGTAAAGAGTTCTTGTTTGCGGTGTGCCGCATCAAAGCACCCCAAAGCTAAAATTGTAGACCTCAAAGGGTGACAAGTGTGGGCTTTTCTCAGCACGTTTTGAATCTGTGTGTAAACTGCTCTTTAGTAAAAGCGGCTTTTTCCAACCTGCTTCTTCCGGGCGTTTTTGGACTGCAAATTGTTTTCACCCCAAACCAGTAGAATCCTAGAATCCTAGAGTTGGAAAGAGACCACAAGGGCCATCCAGTCCAACCCCCTGCCAAGCAGGAAACACAATCAAAGCATTTTTGACATATGGCTGACAGCAACGCGTGGCCGGGTCAGCTAGTAGAATCCTAGAGTTGGAAGAGACCACAAGGGCCATCCAGTCCAACCCCCTGCCAAGCAGGAAACACCATCAAAGCATTTTTGACATATGGCTGACAGCAACGCATGGCCGGGTCAGCTAGTAGAATCCTAGAGTTGGAAGAGACCACAAGGGCCATCCAGTCCAACCCCCTGCCAAGCAGGAAACACCATCAAAGCATTTTTGACATATGGCTGACAGCAACGCATGGCCGGGTCAGCTAGTAGAATCCTAGAGTTGGAAGAGACCACAAGGGCCATCCAGTCCAACCACCTGCCAAGCAGGAAACGCCATCAAAGCATTTTTGACATATGGCTGACAGCAACGCATGGCCGGGTCAGCTAGTAGAATCCTAGAGTTGGAAGAGACCACAAGGGCCATCCAGTCCAACCACCTGCCAAGCAGGAAACGCCATCAAAGCATTCCTGACATATGGCTGTCAAGCCTCTGCTTAAAGACCTCCAAAGAAGGAGACTCCTCCTTGGCAGCAAATTCCACTGCCGAACAGCTCTTACTGTCAGGCAGTTTGTGGAATCTTCTTTCTTGTAGTTTGAATCCATTGCTCCGTGTCCGCTTCTCTGGAGCAGCAGAAAACAACCTTTCTCCCTCCTCTATATGGCATCCTTTGATATATTTGAACATGGCTATCATATCACCCCTTCACCTTCTCTTCTCCAGGCTAAACATACCCAACTCCCTAAGCCGTTCCTCATAAGCCATCGTTTCCAGGCCTTTGACCATTTTGGTTGCCCTCCTCTGGACACGTTCCAGCTTGTCAGGATCCTTCTTGAACTGTGGTGCCCAGAACTGGACACAGTACTCCAGGTGAGGTCTGACCAGAGCAGAATACAGTGGTACTATTACTTCCCTTGATTTAGATGCTATACTCCTATTGATGCAGCCCAGAATTGCATTGGCTTTTTTAGCTGGTGCATCACACTGTTGACTCATGTCACATTTGTGGTCTACCAAGACTCCTTTTCACAGGTATCACCCATCCTTTCATATATTTTTTTGCCCAAGTATAGTACTTTACATTTCTCCCTATTAAAATTCATCTTGTTTGTTTTGGCCACAGTTGTCTAATCTGTTCAGGTCATTTGGAAGTGTGATCCTGTCCTCTGGGGTATTAGCCACCCCTCCCAATGGGAGCATTGCCTAGCCCGCATTTTGCCAGCTTTTTTACAGGAATATCATGGGGCAGCTTGTCAAAGGCCTTGCTGAAATCAAGAATATCATAGTCACTTCTCTCCAGGATGAGGAGGAGCCATTAATGAGCACCCTTTGTGTTCGGTCAGCCAGCCAGTTCCAAATTCACTGAATGGTAACATTGTCTAGCCCGCATTTTACCAGCTCCTTTACTAGAATATCATGGGGCACCTTGTCAAAGGCCTTGCTGAAATCAAGATAGGCTATATCCACAGCGTTCCCTTCATCTACCAGGCTTGTAATTCTGTCAAAAAATGAGATCAGATTAGTCTGACATGACTTATTTTTCAGGAAAGGATGGAGGATTGAGGTATCTGAGAAAAGAGGCGGTAGGGGGAAGGAATCCTGTTGTGTTTTGCCCGCCCCCGCCCCACAAAAAAAGAGAATACAAACTGATTAAGACTCACATATATTTTACGAAACATGGAAAATTAAACAGAAAACAGGCACCAAAATGTTCATTACAGTACGGCCCCAGCTACCTTAATATTGCATTCCTTATATAGAATAAAACGATTACCATCATATCAATCCTCCTCTTCTTTTTTTAAACTCCAAATTTACATATAGAGTCTAGGTTTCTATGAAACAGAACAACAACGACAACAACAAATACAACAAAAACGACAAATACAACAATAAGAAACAAAACCCATCCAAGACTGAGCAGGTGGAGGAGCGACAAAGTACCCCGACACGGTCTTTGGACCAAAACAATAGATTCCTGTCTTCCCACTGTTTAAACAAGAGACTTACTGTATATTCCTACGTATAAGACTACTTTTTAACCCAGGAAAATCTTCTCCAAAGTCGGGGGTTGTCTTATACGCCGGGTCATATTCCTTGTACAGCGAGTATATCCCAAACTCTATCTTTTAACTGGAAAAGTTGAGGGTCTTCTTATACGCTGGAATACACGGTAGGTGTTCAAATCTAGGACTCGCCATAGACAGAAGGACTGGAACAGATGACAGACCCCCATTCAGCCCAGAAATCAAGTCAAACGGTTTCGCTCTCATTTTTCTTCCCACTCTCATCTTGGCTACTTGCAGCCTAATGCTTTGGTGAGTAACAGTTGTATATTAGGGTGATGACTTTTTTACAACCTCATTTCCCTGTATCATAATTTGATGTGCCTTCATTAAAAATTAGATAAAACCTTACTTTCAAAGAGATTTGATTAAAAAACCTCACACACAAAATGATTTTTAAAAATCGTATTTATCCGTTTTTGGACCATTTTTGAAGTCACTGTAAGCAGGTATCAAATTGAACCCAAGCTTGAGAGTCACATATATACAACATTATATAGGGTCTTCAAACACACAAGTAAGCTTTTTTTAGCTGCAGTAACAGTATAGATGCCACTAGGGGGCGATGTTTTGCTACCTCTCTTGTAGGTTCTTTTCCCAGCATGCCCGGCAGGGTCATGTGCAGGTGTAACATTTGTATAGCCTATGTTGCTAAGAACACTCCCCGTTGTGGAATGTGGTGTTGTGTCCAAATTTGATCCGAAATATATATAGAATTGTGAATACCATTTTATGAAATGGTCAAACAGCATACCAAAAAATTAAAAATAGTTTGTGCGTGACCTTTTTAAATATTTCAATGGAATAGACCTCATTTTAGTCATTCATAGGCAAACGTTCATCCATTTGTACTACAGGAAATAATTTTTGGGGGAAAAATGAAAAAGTCATCACCCTATTGTATAGGAACACACACACACTCACACACACACACAAGCAGAGAAATGTGTTTTTCGTGAGCTCAATTATTGCTCTGAAAAACCACCTTTCAAGGTACATTTTTCTTTTAAAACACACCCGTGACAAACGACCGGTTAACAAATCCTAGATTTCAAAGAACGTACAAAGCCCCTGTAGAATATTTCATGCACCTTTAAGTTAAAAAAAGTTTATTTGTCATTGTTGCGCTGATGATCTTCCCTGCCCTGTTTTAACCCCTGCTTCTCATTCCCAAGGGAATTTAGCAATGTCAAGGGTTTGGAGGAGCCTGGGAGGAGACACTGTAGTGCAGGCACCCCCAAACTGCGGCCCTCCATATGTTTTGGCCTACAACTCCCATGATCCCTAGCTAACAGGGCCAGTGTTCGGGGAAGATGAAGTTCGGGGATGCCTGCTGTAGTAGCACCTCTTTGAACAGGCACCCCCAAACTTTGGCCCTCCAGATGTTTTTGACTACAATTCCCATCATCCCTGACCACTGGTCCTCTTAGTTAGGGATCATGGGAGTTGTAGGCCAAAACATCTGGAGGGCCACAGTTTGGGGATGCCTGCTGTAGTAGCACCTCTTAGAACAGGCATCTCCAAACTTTGGCACTCCAGATGTTTTGGACTACAATTCCCACCATCCCTGACCACTGGTCCTCTAAGTTTAGGGATCATTGGAATTGTAGGCCAAAACATCTGGAGGGCTGCAGTTTGGGGATGCCTGTCTTAGAACCTTAAATAGTTTGAGTCATCTACATAAAACACACTTCTTTTTTTAAAAAAAATTAAAGAGCACCAGGTATTTCACAGTGAGAGGTAGAATCAAATTTAACAAACCCATCCCTCTCTCTCTTTTTCCTACTTAGCACCAATCTCGTCTCATCTCTTTCCTGCCTTCCCTTCTCAAGCCACTTAAAAAGGGCTGTTTTCTTTCCCAACGGAAAGAAGGACCTTGCTCGCTTTTATTTTTTATTTTTGCCTTAAATAAAATATATAGATATATCATTTTCTTATTCTCTCTCTCTCTCTCTCTCGAATATTGCACGTAAAAATGCTTCCTGTTCCGGAGCAACAAGCAGACAAAGACCAGTTTGCAAAGCTGTCTTCCCCAGACTCCTTCCTGTCTCCTTTCCAAAAGCTCTGCCTGCTAGCATCACGTCCTTTTCCAGGCAGGGAAACTCGGAGCCCCGAATTTTCCCACCGGCTTCAATGGTGGTAAACCGGAAGTCCGATATTGCATACAGTTTCTTTGGCCGAAGGTGTGGCGAGGGAGGGGGGGAAATCTTTGGGCGTGGAATTTCTTTGCTCAACTGGCCTCTTGCTTCAGCATCTAAAGCCACAGCATTCGCCTCTCCCCATCCTGGAGAGTCCGACGGGCCAAGGATTCCTTATGACTTGGCAGAGTCCAAACGCTCAAGGCTGGGAGAGAGGTCCAGGGGTGGCCAACAGGCCCTGCTCATCTCCAAAACGAAGGAGCTCGAAGTGCCGCAGAGGCTGCCAACTTTTAGAGAAAGCACATGGGCCCAACCTCGAGGAGGTGCTGCTGCTTCCCTGGCTCGGATGGTGGGAGGTTGTAGATGTTGGCAATTGGCAGCTGTTGTGGGTCTTGTGTCCGGAAGGTAAAGAGGGTCCTGTGCCAGTGTCCATCTTGAATCTAAATGCAAAGGAGGCAGGGAGGGAAGAGAGAGAGAGAGAAAGCTAAGTCTTCCCAACAATGCCAGGTCTCTTTAGTGCAACAGTCCCTTGCAGGGCCGTCCTTTCCATTTGGTTTAGTGGCGTGGTGCACCAGGGCGCCTCCCCATCAGGGGCGCTGGGCTGGGGCACCCAGCAGCCCCGCACGCTGCTCATGTTCGGTGCGGCGGAAGCAGTGCCCGAAAGGGCTCCTTTCGGTGCACTGTCCCCACCATGTCCCTTCACAACAGCAGGCTTGCTAGCCACCATTCCAAAGGCACCTAGCAAGATCGCCAAGGTGAGGGGATGTGGCGGGAGCAGCGCCCAAAAGGGCTCCTTTTGGTGTGCTGTTCCCGCCATGTCCCCTCGCAACAGCAGGCTTGCTAGCCGCCGTTCCAACGGCACCTAAATAGCAGGGGGCGCCAGAGGGATTTTGCACCACAGCACTGGATACCCTTAAGACGGCCGTGGTCCCTTGCATCTCCTCTCCAAGCAATAGCACATCATCAGCCGCGTGTGAAAGGTGTGTCTTCCTTCCCACGAAAGCCAGAAAAGCAGCATACAAACGAACAGATTCAGGGCGTCTTAAGGGTATCCAGCGCCATTGGAACAGCGGCTAGCAAGCCTGCTGTTGCGAGGGGACGTGGCGAGAACAGTGCACCAAAATGAGCCCTTTCGGGCGCTGCTCCCACCACGTCCCCTCATCTGGGCGGGCTTGCTAGGCGCCGTTGGAACGGCGGCTAGCAAGCCTGCTGTTGCAAAGGGGCTTGGTTGGAACAGCGCACCGAAAGGAGCCCTTTCGGGTGCTGCTCCTGCCACGTCCCCTCGCTTGGGCGGACTTGCTAGGTGCCGTTGGAATGGCAGTTAGCAAGCCTGCTGTTGCGAGGGGGGTTGGTGGGAACAGCACACCGAAAGGAGCCCTTTCGGGCGCTGGTCCTGCCACCCCGAACATGAGCAGCACGCAGGGCTGCTGGGCGCCCCAGCCCAGCGCGCCTGATGGGGAGGCGCCCTGGCGAACAACGCCACTAAGCCAAATTGAAAGGACGGCCCTGAACAGATTATTGACACAATTATTATCAGCTATGGGCGCTTCCTCCAAGGCTGAAATGAATAGGGATAATAGGGTGTATCCAACTATGTTCTACTCAGAGTAGACCCGCAGACATTAAGGAACATATGTAAATACTACACTAACACTAATCTCGACATTTTTGGGCCAATGTTTTGCCAAGGAAGTCACAGCTTTGCATGAGATAAGATCAAGGGGGGAAATGTTTTCGGGATTTTTTTTTATGACCCACGCTACTCAGGACCCCCACAGCACAGACAGCAGGAGGAGGAGCAGCCCTGGCCACAGCCGCCACATCAGCACCTGGAGCGATCCGGCGAGGGCGCACGGCGCTTGAGCTTCCTCTCCTCTCCTCTTGAAGCAGAATCAACAAGACGCCTGCCTAGACACCTCACTGATTCTGCTTCAAGAGGAGGAGAGGAAGAGGAGGGGGCGGCTAGCAACAGCTGCTCCGAGACACCAGCCGTTCGGCGCTGCTTCAGCACCCCTGGTGGCCAGGCACCCTGGCGCCTTGCGCCACCCGGCCTGGGCCTAGAGACGCCCTGGTTCTCCCAATCCTACTTTAGATTCATATTTGAGAAGCATTCAGTTCATGCAAAATGGCAGCAGGGGGCACTGCTGCTTTGCAGAACGACCCAGCCCTCTGGCTGACAAAGTTGCATCCGACTGGAAAGCTGCAAAATAGGAAAGGTCCCTTCAAAATAAGGTGCAATCAAAGGTTCAAGGTGGGCCCACCCACACTCCCACTTGTCCTGTGATTTCTAGCTGCGGGTCTGAGAGGTTTTGACTTTGCCCTGCAGCTGTCCCTGGAGAAATCCACCAATTATCGCAGGTGGCGCTGTGGGTTAAACCACAGAGCCTAGGGCTTGCCGATCAGAAGGTCGGCGGTTCGAATCCCCATGACGGGGTGAGCTCCCGTTGCTCGGTCCCAGCTCCTGCCAACCTAGCAGTTCGAAAGCACGTCAAAGTGCAAGTAGATCAATAGGGTAGGTAAACGGCGTTTCCGTGCGCTGCTCTGGTTCGCCAGAAGCGGCTTTGTCATGCTGGCCACATGACCTGGAAGCTGTATGCCGACTCCCTTGGCCAATAATGTGAGATGAGCACTGTAACCCCAGAGTCGGTCACAACTGGACCTAATGGTCAGGGGTCCCTTTATAATAATAATAATTTATTATTTATACACCGCCCATCTGGCTGGGTTTCCCCAGCCACTCTGGGCGGCTTCCAACAGAAATATTAAATTACACACATTTCTGAAAGATTCAAAGCTTCCCTAAACAGGCCTGCCTTCAGATGTGGGGGACAGGAGGCGGGCAGGTGTGGGGGACTCCCTGGTCCAGAATGGGGTAACTGTGCCCCTGAAGGACCAGGTGTGCAGCCTGGGAGTCATTCTGAACTCACAGCTGTCCAAGGAGGCGCAGGTCAATTCTGTGTCCAGGGCAGCTCCATATGGGACGCAGGATGAGACCCTCCCCACCCGTGGACTGTCTTGCCAGAGTGGTGCATGCTCTGGTTATCTCTCACTTGAATTATTGCAATGTGCTCTACATGGGGCTACCTTTGAAGGTGACCCGGAAACTGCAATTAATCCAGAATGCGGCAGCTAGACTAGTGACTGGGAGCGGCCGCCGAGACCACATAACACTGGTCTTGAAAGATCTACTTTGGCTCCCAGTACGTTTCCGAATACAGTTCAAAGTGTTGGTGCTGACCATGAAAGTCCTAAGCAGCCTAGGCCCAGTATACCTGAAGAATCTTCTCCACCCCCATTGTTCTGCCCAGACACTGAAATCCAGCACCAAGGGCCTTCTGGCGGTTCCCTCATTGCGAGAAGCCAAGTTCCAGGGAACTAGACAAAGGGCTTTCTCGGTAGTGGCACCCGCCCTGTGGAACGCCCTCCCATCAGATGTCAAAGAGAAAAACAGCTACCAGACTTAGAAGACATCTGAAGGCAGACCTGTTTAGGGAGGCTTTTAATGTTTAATCGATTATTTTATTTCATTTTTCTGTCAGAAGCTGCCCAGAGTGGCGGGTATAAATAATACATTATTATTATTATTATTATTATTATTATTATTATTATTATTATTATTAGTTAATTGCCCTGCTCTCTTTTGAGTCTGGAAACCTTCAAGAGAAACCAGCAGACCCTTTGCTTGGAAATGAAACAAAGAATCATAGAATCGTAGAGTCGGAAGAGACCACAAGGGCCATCCAATCCAACCCCCTGCCAAGCAGGAAACACCATCAACGCATTCCTTACATAGCGTCTGCTGGTTTCTCTTTCAGGTTTCCAGACTCAAAAGAGAGCAGGGCAATTCAAGGCACAGAAGTCCTGTCCACTATTGAGTCTGGCAACCCTAAATGCGGACAAGCACATTGTCCCCACCTCTGGCTACAGATCCTCTTCCTAGCCCTCCCCTGCGGAGCTTCCCTGGCAATTTTTTGCATACCTTGCAGTCATTCACAACTACACCAGGTGTGAAGTGCCCTCCAGCTTCAAAGATCTGCCCATTCCAGCCCTTGAAACGCATAGGTTTCCTCAAGGGCCCTTCCTGCCACACGGAGGTGTTCAGGCAGTGGATGGTGATGTTCTGGGTGACCTCGGTGCTCAGGAGGTGCAGGAAATTCAGTTGCACTCGTCCGATGTCAAAGTCAAGCTGGAACAAGGGGAGAATGGGAGGTTGCGATGAAGACAGGGATTGGGACTCCAGCTTGGTTTCATTCATCCTCTGACTGCATGAAGGGTGCCCTGATCCCCCAGGAAACAAAGGAGGTGGAATTCTCATCAAGCTCATGAACACCCATAAAATCAGCCTGCTTGCTGTTTTGGACTCGAGCTCCCAACTGTGTTGGCTGCAGCTGAGAGGAATTCTAGTCCAGAACATCTGGTGGTCACCTAGAATAATAGAATCATAGAGTTGGAAGAAACCACAAGGGCCATCCAGTCCAACCCCCTGCCAAGCAGGAAACACCATCAAGGTGTTCCTGACATATGGCTAACAGCAACGCGTGGCCGGGTCAGCTAGTAGAATCCTAGAATCGTAGAGTTGGAAGAGACCACAAGGGCCATCCAGTCCAACCCCCTGCCAAGCAGGAAACACCATCAAAGCATTCTTGACATATGCCTGTCAAGCCTCTGCTTAAAGACCTCCAAAGAAGGAGACTCCACCACACTCCTTGGCAGCAAATTCCACTGCCGAACAGCTCTTACTGTCAGGAAGTTCTTCCTAATGTTGAGGTGGAATCTTCTTTCTTGTCGCTTGAATCCATTGCTCCGTGTCCGCTTCTCTGGAGCAGCAGAAAACACCTTTATCCCTCCTCTATATGACATCCTTTGATATATTTGAACATGGCTATCATATCACCCCTTCACCTTCTCTTCTCCAGGCTAAACATACCCAGCTCCCTAAGCCATTCCTCATAAGGCATCGTTTCCAGGCCTTTGACCATTTTGGTTGCCCTCTTCTGGACACGTTCCAGCTTGTCAGTCTCCTTCTTGAACTGTGGTGCCCAGAACTGGACACAGTACTCCAGGTGAGGTCTGACCAGAGCAGAATACAGTGGTACTATTACTTCCCTGGATATAGATTCTGTACTCCTATTGATGCAGCCCAGAATTGCATTGGCTTTTTGAGCTGCTGCATCACACTGTTGACTCATGTCAAGTTTGTGGTCTACCAAGACTCCTAGATCCTTTTCACATGTACTGCTCTGAAGCCAGGTGTCTCCCATCCTGTATTTGTGCCTTTCATTTTTTTTGGCCCAAGTGTAGTACTTTAAATTTCTCCTTGTTCAAATTCATATTGTTTGCTTTGGCCCAGTTGTCTAATCTGTTCAGGTCATTTTGAAGTGTGATCCTATCCTTTGGGGTATTGGCCACAGCTCCCTATTTGGTGTCATCTGCAAACTTGATCAGGATGCCCTCAAGCCCATCATCCAAGTCATTGATAAAGATGTTGAAGAAGACTGGGCCCAAGACAGAACCCTGTGGCACCCCACTAGTCACTTCTCTCCAGGATAAATAGGAGGCATTGATGAGCACCCTTTGGGTTCGGTCAGTAAGCCAGTTACAAATCCACTGAATGGGAGCATTGTCTAGCCCGCATTTTACCAGCTTCTTTACAAGAATATCCTGGGGCACCTTGTCAAAGGACTTGCTAAAATCAAGATAGGCTATATGCACTCTCTCTAGTGCAGTTCTTTTCAAATGAAGGAAGGGCACAGGAAGGGAGCAGGGAGAGATGCCGCCCTGAACACTGTTAAGGTCATTTGGAAGTGTGATCCTGTCCTCTGGGGTATTAGCCACCCCTTTCATTTGGTGTCATCTGCAAAGTTGCTCAGGACGCCCTAAAGCAAAGTTCTGAACCTGAGCTACTATTTCTGGGTTAGCAGAGTCTGTAACCGGAAGCATTTGTAACCCGAGGTACCACTGTCCTACTTAATCAAACATGTGCAATGGATTCAAACTACAAGAAAGAAGCTTCCACCTAAACATTAGGAAGAACTTCCTGACAGTAAGAGCTGGTTGGCAGTGGAATTTGCTGCCAAGACCTCCTTCTTTGGAGGTCTTTAAGCAGAGGCTTGACAGGCATATGTCAGGAATGCTTTGATGGCGTTTCCTGCTTGGCAGGAGGTTGGACTGGATGGCCCTTGTGGTCTCTTCCCACTCTATGATTCTACTAGCTGACCCGGCCACGCGTTGCTGTCAGCCATGTGTCAGGAATGCTTTGATGGTGTTTCCTGCTCGGCAGGGGGTTGGACTGGATGGCCCTTGTGGTCTCTTCCAAGTCTATGATTCTATGATTCTATGTTTGTAAACTACTTCCATGAAATAGTATAAATTAGGGAGAAAACAGCAATGAAGTCTAACTTTAAAAAATATTGCCTGTTGCAATTAAGACCCAGAGAGCCCCCTGAATTTGCTGCAAACCGCACAGCAATCTACCAGTGTATCCAGGCCGACTTTTGGCCCATGGATACTCAAGCATACCTTTGAGGCAGTGATGGGGCTGAGACAAGTCTGTCCCCCTTGGGTGAAGTTACAGGTGACTTGAATACTATCTGAAGAACAGCCCAGATTTGGGTCGATCCAGTACGTTCCTGAAGGAGAGAAGGGACATAGCATTATTTATTTTATGCACCCCTTAATCCAAAAACACCCGGATGCCTAGCAATAAAAACAGATTTTAAAAAAACAATGGTTGGTAGTAAAATTACACCTACGGGTGTAATACTTTGTTTTGTTTTAAACAAACTGGTCGATGATCTCTGGCGGGCTAGGGACAAAGGAGAGAGCTGTTTCCTAGTTCTGCTGGATCTCTCAGCAGCTTTTGACACCATCGAACATAACATCCTTCTGGACCGTCTAGAGGGGTTAGGAGCCGGGGGCACTGTCATACAGTGGTTCCGCTCCTTCCTCCTGGGCCGTGTTCAGAAAGTGGTGGTGGGGGATGAGTGTTCAGACCCCTGGGCTCTCACTTGTGGGGTGCCTCAGGGTTCTGTCCTCTTACCCATGTTTTTTAACATCTACATGCAGCTGCTGGGAGAGATCATCAGGGGGTTTGGGCTGGGTGTTCATCAGTATGCGGATGATGCCCAGCTCTACCTCTCTTTCAAATCAGAACCAGTGAAGGCGGTGAAGGTCCTGTGTGAGTGCCTGGAGGCGGTTGGATGATGGATGGCGGCTAACAGATTGAGGTTGAATCCTGACAAGACAGAAGTACTGTTTGTGGGGGACAGGAGGTGGGCAGGTGTGGAGGACTCCCTGGTCCTGAATGGGGTAAGTGTGCCCCTGAAGGACCAGGTGCGCAGCCTGGGAATCATTCTGGACTCACAGCTGTCCATGGAGGCGCAGGTTAATTCTGTATCCAGGGCAGCTGTTTATCAGCTCCATCTGGCATGCAGGCTGACACCCTACCTGCCCGCGGATGGTCTCGCCAGAGTGGTGCATGCTCTAGTTCAGCCATCCCCAAACTTCGGTCCTCCAGATGTTTTGGCCTACAACTCCCATGATCCCTAGCGAACAGGACCAGTAGTCGGGGAAGATGGGAATTGTAGTCCAAAACATCTGGAGGGCCGAAGTTTGGGGATGCCTGTTCTAGTTATCTCTTGCTTGGACTATTGCAATGTGCTCTACGTGGGGCTACCTTTGAAGGTGACCCGGAAACTGCAATTAATCCAGAATGCGGCAGCTAGACTGGTGACGGGGAGCGGCCACTGAGACCATATAACACCGGTCCTATGAGACCTACATTGGCTCCCAGTACGTTTCCGAGCACAATTCAAAGTGTTGGTGCTGACCTTGAAAGCCCTAAACGGCCTCGGTCCAGATTACCTGAAGGAGCGTCTCCACCTCCATCATTCTGTCCAGACACTGAGGTCCAGCACCGAGGGCCTTCTGGCGGTTCCCTCGTTGCAGAGGGCCTTCTTGGCGGTGACGCCCGCCCTATGGAACGCCCTCCCACCAGATGTCAAAAAGAAAAATAACTACCAGACTTTTAGAGGACATCTGAAGGCAGCCCTGTTTAGGGAAGCTTTTAATCTTTCAGAAATGAATGTATTTTTGTTGGAAGCCGGCCAGAGTGGCTGCGGAAACCCAGCCAGATGGGCGGGGTGTAAATAAATATATTATTATTATTATTATTATTATTATTATTATTATTATTATTATTATAATATAAAGCAAGCATTGGAAACATTACAAATGAAAGGGCCTGCCATCTAGAGGCAGCAGGTGAAAGCCATGCACCTGCGACATCTTTGCTTCCTTTTGCATTGGGTAAGAGGAAGGGTGGAATGGGGGTCTTCATTCACGAAACCTTCAATGCAACATGCAAAGCACAGGTGTGCCCACTAGAGTGATGACTTTTTCATCGCCCCCCATTTTTTTTTGTCCTGTAGCACAAATGGATGAACTTTTGCCTATGAATGACTAAAATGAGGTCTATTCCATTGAAATATTAAAAAAGGTCACACACAAACCGTTTTGAATTTTTTATGTATGCCGTTTTACCATTTCATAAAATTGTATTCACAGTTCTATATATATATTTTGTATCAAATTTGGACACAACGCCACATTCCACAATGGGGAGTGTTCTTAGCAACATAGGGTATACAGTGGAACCTCGGTTTATGAACACCTCGGTTTACTAATATTTGGTTTACGAATGCCACGGACCCATCTGGAACGGATTAATTCACTTTCCATTACTTTCAATGGGAAAGTTCGCTTCAGTTTATGAACGCTTCAGTTTAAGTACTCCACGGACCGTCTGGAATGATTTAATCCATTTTGCATTACTTTCAATGGGAAAGTTCGCTTTCGGTTAAGTACGCTTCAGGTTAAGTACTCCCCAGACCATCTGGAACAGATTAATCCACTTTCTATTACTTTCCATGGGAAAGTTCGCTTCAGTTTATCAACGCTTCAGTTTATGAACAGACTTCCGGAACCAATTGTGTTCATAAACCGAGGTACCACTGTACAAATGTCACACCTGCGCAAGGTAAAAGCCCATTTTAGGGACCTCCAAACTCAGCCAGCAGACCATGCCGGGCATGCTGGGAAAAGAACCTCCAGGAGAGGTGGCAAACGATCACCCTCTAGCGGCGTCTATACTGTCACTCCAGCTAAAAAAAGCTTCCTTGTGTGTTTGATGACCCTATATAATGTTGTATATATGTGACTCTCAAGGAGGCATCCCCAAACTTCGTCCCTCCAGATGTTTTGGACTACAATTCCCATCATGCCTGACCACTGATCCTGTTAGCTAGGGATCATGGGAGTTGTAGGCAAAAACATCTGGAGTGCTGAAGTTTGGGGATGCCTGCTCCAAAGCTTGGGTTCAATTTGATATCTGCCTACAGTGACTTCAAAAACGGTCCAAAAACGGATCAATAATTTTTTTAAAATCATTTTGTGCATGAGGTTTTTTGATGAGGTTTTATCTAATCTTTAATGGAAGCTCATCAAATTATGATACAGGAAAATGAGGTTGTAAAAAATTCATCACCCTAGTGCCCTCTCTCTCTCTCTCTCTCTCTCTCTCTCTCTCTCTCTCTCTCTCTCTCTCTCTCTCTCTCTCTCACACACACACACACACACACACACACACACACACACACACACACTTACCATCCTGCATCTTCTGTTCACAGTTCATGAGATCTCTACAGATGCGCGCAGGGTTCTCCTTGGTTCCAAGGGGTCTCTTGATGCTCTGGATGAGGGTGCTGAGGTAGTGCAGAGTCTTAAAGATCTCCCCTCCCTGGTCCATCACTGGAAGGTCTGAATGTTGATAGCTCTAGAGAGGAGGGTGGGTAAGAGGAATGCAAGGGAAAGTAAGGGCTTCTCCAGGCATCTATGATGTGCATTCATGATCATAGAATTATAGAATCCTAGAGTTGGAAGAGACCACAAGGGCCATCCAGTCCAACCCCCTGCCAAGCAGGAAACACCATCAAAGCATTCTTGACATATGCCTGTCAAGCCTCTGCTTATAGACCTCCAAAGAAGGAGACTCCACCACACTCCTTGGTAGAGAAGACTCCCTGGAAAAGACCCTGATGCTGGGAAAGATGGAGGACACAAGGAGAATGGGACGACAGAGGACGAGATGGTTGGACAGTGTTCTCAAAGCTACCAACATGAGTCTGACCAAACTGCGGGATGCAGTGGAAGACAGGAGTGCCTGGCGTGCTATGGTCCATGGGGTCACGAAGAGTCGGACATGACTAAACGACAACAACAAGTTCTACTCAGTGTGGACACTCAGTGATGCCTTATGTGTCCAGAAGATTTATAGGGATTTACATTATCATACCACTGTATTCTGCACTGGTCAGACGTCACCTGGAGTACTGTGTCCAGTTCTGGGCACCACAGTTCAAGAAGGATACTGACAAGCTGGATCGTGTCCAGAAGAGGGCAACCAAAATGGTCAAAGGCCTGGAAACGATGCCTTATGAGGAACGGCTTATGGAGCTGGGTATGTTTAGCCTGGAGAAGAGAAGGGTAAGGGGTGATATGATAGCCATGTTCAACTATATCAAAGGATGTCATATAGAGGAGGGAGAAAGGTTGTTTTCTGCTGCTCCAGAGAAGCGGACACGGAGCAATGGATTCAAACTACAAGAAAGAAGCTTCCACCTAAACATTAGGAAGAACTTCCTGACAGTAAGAGCTGTTCGGCAGTGGAATTTGCTGCCTAGAAGTGTGGTGGAGTCTCCTTCTTTGGAGGTCTTTAAGCAGAGGCTTGACAGGCATATGTCAAGAATGCTTTGGTGGTGTTTCCTGCTTGGCAGGGGGTTGGACTGGATGGCCCTTGTAGTCTCTTCCAACTCTATGATTCTATTATTCTAATATCCTGCTCATTTCCATGGAGACTCCGCAGGAGAAGTTCGAGCGGGTCTTTCTGAAAGGATTCCTGAGCTTCCTATGACATACCTCAGACTTGAACCCAGTGCTGGAACTCCTCGCTGTTTGGAAAGCTGCACCAAAACCATCTTGCTGCTGCTGGGGAGAAAAAACACAGGAAGAAGACATGGTAGAGTTGAAGGCGAAAGATGGACAAGAAATTAGCTCTGCCTCCTGAGGCACCTCAGATTTGGGATTCAGGGCCTAACTGGACAGGGCATTCATGCAGGGCCGGCCCTACGGCAAGGCCGCTAGGGGGTGCCGTGCTGCACACTGCGCCCGCCAGACAGCTGCCCTGGGAAACGGGGCACTGGGGCGCCAGAGGGATCTTCGCGCCAGGGCATCAGATTTGCTTAAGATGGTCCTGCATTCATGCTACCCTTGCTGGGTTTTTTTAGTGCCAATTGCTGCGCCTGTTGGATTTCCGAGAGCTTCAAGCTGGGGAGGCCCAGTTCAAAGCCGCCTTTCCAGCATGGGAGATCAATAATTTGATTTTATTTGCATTTTAAGAAGTAACAGCCCAGTAGGGTGGGTCATAATTGCCCCCCCTGAAAATGTTTCCTCCCTTGATCTTAGCTCAGGCATATTTCTCTCCTATTGCCACCTTCAGTTTTTGCAACAGCTTTTACATTATGTCTATTTGCCAGACTACATTCTACTAGTGATCAATATTCATTAATTTTTTCTCCCAATGTATTCCTATGGGATTCGATTTACATTTTTTTCCGACTTACGAATGTGCATTCGGAATGCATTAAATTCGTAAGTAGAGGTACCACTGTAATTCCTTACTTCTTAATTGGTCCATATCTGAAGTATATAAATGAAGTAAAGCTAAATGCTGGGGTTGCCCGAGATATGGAGATAAAACTTCATTCCCAAATTGCTCTGTTTGTGGACATCCTCACTACATATGTTGCTATACACCAAAATTTGGTATCCTCTGTAGCACAACTATGAATTCTTATGTTGTCTGGGCAAGCAAAGTAGGATTTGTTTAACCTAAGTATGGTTTGTCTCAAACAAGCCAACTTCAACTGTGGATTGCGAAACTGTCCTATTGCATTGTCAATATGAACCGCAGTTTAGGGCTTGGACATAACACTAAACTCTAGTTGTGTGGCAATGTCCCTCCTCCCATGAGTAAATAAGAAACAAGACGCAGATGATAGATTTAAGTGGGCGAATATGGCCACAACTTTATTGGTTATTGGCTTACGCATTGGAACTTAACTGACAATGTCTGACACCACCCCGTGTGTTGCAGTCTGGGAGAAATTAACCACCAGAAAGGAGCCCAGTGATGTACATCTACCGGAACCCCTCCTGTGGCCACCGTTGGGGCGTGCCTTACGGCCCTGACCTCTGCAGGCTCCGGACCAAGCTCCGCCCCCAGAAACCTTTAACGGAATATTTCTCCATTTCCTGAGGCAGCTGATGACGCAACCTGCCCCCCCCATTCTTCTTTTTATGCAACTTTCCAATGCCTACCGCCAAACCAAAGTTGTGACGAATTGCTATGAGGTAGGCGAAAAAAGCATTATGGCTAGCCCATGTGGGAAAAGTCCTACCCGGCCCCTGGCCAACCAGGCGACCAACCAAAGTCCATAGCAGCGTCGGTCTAGCCTAAAGGGTGGGCGGGCGGTTGAAGTGGACGCGCTGGTGAGCGGGGCAAAAGAGGCTGAGTTCCTGTCTCCGGGCCGTTTAAAAGGGGGCAAGCCCCGACCCCGGCTGACCTAATTGGTCGGCTAGGGGATAACGGAGGCGGGAACGGCCCATCGCAAAGGGGGCTAAGATCTCAGCCCCCATCGTGAGAGTTGGTCGGGGCCTGCCCACAATGCCACCTCCATCGCAGGCGCGGAAGTGGGTTTACTGTAAACGAAAATGGAAGCCACACTTAACAATGTGCTAATAGCCATTTCCTTTGGGTTTTTCATCTGAAAAGTTTGCAGCTTGGTGGCCATACAAAAACTTAACTTGACAACATCCATAACAAAAACATCCATTTTTAAAAAAAATGTTCCCTCCCTTGATCTTATCTCAGGCGTACGGTATAAACATAGTCAAATTTCAAATTGGGAACAAATCGCTTAATATTTAGACCCTGCTCCTCCGGATTGAAATTTGGCCTCACTACGAGTGATGAAAACATAGGAATTTGACTCCTTTCATTCTCAGTATATTGTGACCACTTCCTTAACAATTCCAAAATTCAAGTGCCATTCGCAAATGGTAGAACATGCAGTGAAGGAGGTTACTAGAGCATCTAGGATAGTTATTGGAGAGGAAAGACGTGACGCTACCATCAAAACAACAATGAACAATCACTCTAAATTCCCCAAACAAGAGACAAAGAAGGACTTTGCGCCAAAATAGACGTTTAGTGTCATGCATAAAAGCATATTTTTAGCATGATATAAGATGGTGTACATGTACAATGTATATATTGCGTAAGGCATAATTTTATTAATCACACAAAATGTAAGCATTTAGTACAATTTATACCAAGTACAGAGGTGCCTCGCTAGACGAATTTAATTAGTTCCAAGGGTCAATTCGTATAACGAAAAATTCATCTAGCGAATCCCATAGGCATACAGTGGGGGAAAAAATTGCCCATAGGAACACATTAATTGAATTTCAATGCATTCCTATGGGAAACCGCGATTCGCTAGACCAATTTTTCACAAAACTAATTTGTCTTGCGAGGCAACATCCACTCGAAAAATCCTTTTGTTAAGCAAAAAATTCGTCTTACAGGGCATTCGTCTAGCGAGGCACCACTGTAAGTCTAATGTGATGTTTTGACGCAACACATAATATGAGTGGCGTTTTATTATGTTTACTTGTTTTGCACACCGTTTGCTTAATTGTTCCATAATTTTTTTAAAAACCATTGGTTCTTCATGTAAATTATTAACATGTTTTCTCTTAAATCAATAAATATTGCAGAAAATAATAGTATGCAACTATTATTGCTCTACATAAAACCTAAAATTTATGTTTATTAGTTCACAATTTAACAGACTGAGAATTAAAGGAGTCAAATGTTTATGTTTATATGTTTATACTGTACGCCTGAGATAAGTTCAAGGGGGGAAACATTTTCGGGAAAATTTTTTTTTTATGACCCATCCTAATCTGGAGGAGCAGGGTTTAAATATTAACCAATTTGTCCCAAATTTGAAATTTGACTATGTTTACACCGTGTGCCTGAGATAAGATCAAGGGAGGAAACATTTTTGATTTTTTTAAATGACCCACCCTACTGCCCAGTCTGCATTTCCTGACCCAGTACACAAACCGAAACACATTATCCTTCGAGACTCACACTTCTCTAAATGTTTTGATGCAGTTTCCCCAAGCAATGTTTACAAAAAGCACATGAAAGCAACTATATTAGTGAAAATACGCAACAATGCATTCTGTTAGGGGGAAACAGCTTGCAAAACTGCCTTTCTTGGAGAAATTTGCACTAAGATCCGGACATGTTTTCTTGAGGATTTTAAAATACAGTGGTGCCTCCCTATTCGAATTTAATTCGTAATTCGTATAACGAAAAATTCATCTAGCGAATCCCATAGGAATGCATTGAAATTTTTATTTTTATTTTTTGCCCATAGGAACGCATTAATTCAATTTCAATGCATTCCTATGGGTAACTGGACAAATTTTTCACAAAACGAATTCATCTCGCGAGGCAACCTCCACTAGAAACATCTATTCGTTAAGCGAAAAATTAGTCTTACAGGGCATTCGTCTAGCGAGGCACCACTGTATTTTATTTTTACAAAACCCTGTGGAAATGTTGAGAACTGAATTGAAGGCCTACTGTACAAAGGTAGAATGGACATTCATTGTTCTGTCCATTTTGGCCTCTGGCCTCACCCACTCCTGGCATGTGGCTCTCAAGTGGTTCGCCCAGAAGGTAATGTGGCCCTTTGGCTGAAAAATATCTCTAATCTCTGCTCGAAGGGATGGTGGTGTCTGCAACACAGGACAACCCTTTAAAACAAAATCAAAAATCTGGTGACCTAGTCATATGTATAGTTTCCCAATAGCTGACACAATTTCGTTCAGTGGTGTCCCAAAACACATGAAATCGCGAGCAGAATGAAATTTCAGAACTTACCAATGTAGCTAGCATTCCTGGGGGACCCTACAAAGTCAAGAGACAAAATGACGGGTCATATTGCGCCAAACACGTCCCTTTTGACATTACCCTTCATCCCCATTTTTAGTTAATAATTTCATGCACTGAAAATGGGGACCAGGTGATTGAGCGAGTGGTTGCTGAACAACTCCAGGCACACCTGGAAGAAGCGGACCTTTTGGATCCCTTCCAGTCGGGATTCAGGCCTCATCATGGGACTGAAACTGCCTTGGTCGCACTGGTCGATGATCTCCGGCGGGCTAGGGACAAAGGTGAGAGCCGTTTCCTAGTCCTGCTGGATCTCTCAGCGGCTTTTGACACCATCAACCATAACATCCTTCTGGACCGTCTAGAGGGGTTGGGAGCTGGGAGCACTGTCATACAGTGGTTCCGCTCCTTCCTCCTGGGCCGTGTTCAGAAAGTGGGGGGGGGGAATGAGTGTTCAGACCTGTGGTGTCCCACTTGTGGGGTGCCTCAGGGTTGTGTCCTCTCCCCCATGCTTTTTAACATCCACATGCAGCCGCTGGGACAGATCATCAGGGGGTTTGGGCTGGGTGTTCATCAGTATGCGGATGATACCCAGCTCTACCTCTCTTTCAAATCAGAACCAGTGAAGGCAGTGAAGGTCATGTGTGAGTGCCTGGAGGCGGTTGGAGGGTGGATGGCGGCTAACAGATTAAGGTTGAATTCTGACAAGACAGAAGTACTGTTTGTGGGGGACAGGAGGCGGGCAGGTGTGGAGGACTCCCTAGTCCTGAACGGGGTAACTGTGCCCCTGAAGGACCAGGTGCACATCCTGGGAGTCATTCTGGACTCACAGCTGTCCATGGAGGTGCAGGTCCATTCTGTGTCCAGGGCAGCTCTATCTGGGATGCAGGATGAGACCCTCCCTGCCCGCGGACTGTCTCGCCAGAGTGGTGCATGCTATAGTTATCTCTCGCTTGGACTACTGCAATGCGCTCTATGTGGGGCTACCTTTGAAGGTGCCCCGGAAACTACAACTAACCCAGAATGCAGCAGCTAGACTGGTGACTAGGAGCGGACGCCAAGACCACATAACACCGGTCTTGAAAGATCTGCATTGGCTCCCAGTACATTTCCGAGCACAAGTCAAAGTGTTGGTGTTGACCTTTAAAGCCCTAAATGGCCTCGGTCCAGTATATCTGAAGGAGTGTCTCCACCCCCATCGTTCAGCCCGGACACTGAGATCCAGCGCCGAGGGCCTTCTGGCGGTTCCCTCGTTTCAAGAAGCAAAGCTACAGGGAACCAGGCAGAGGGCCTTCTCGGTGGTGGCACCCACCCTGTGGAACGCCCTCCCATCGGAGGTCAAGGAGATAAACAAGTACCTGACATTTAGAAAACACCTAAAGGCAGCCCTGTTTAGGGAAGTTTTTAATCTGTGATATTTTAATGTATTTTGTTATTCGTTGGAAGCCTCCCAGAGTGGCTGGGGAAACCCAGCAAGATGGGTGGGGTATAAATAAATAAATAAATAAATAAATAGATAAATAAATAAATAATAGCGGGTCCACAGTGATAGGGAAATACAAATTGAAGTATAGACAATTTTCTAAACACATACCGGAGGTCCAGGGGGTCCTCGAGGTCCCGGGGGGCCCTAGGAAGACAATGTCGATACATGTCACATTTGCTTGTTCTACTTCAAAGAGGCTTGCACAGTTTTGATGGAAGCAGCAATCTTGCTAGAATTGCTCTGCCATACTCACCTTAGGACCCTGCAATCCCTGGAACACAAAAAAAATAAAAAATAAAAATGAAGAGGGTGTGAATATGGGTCTATTTAGGGTGATGACTTTTTCATTTCATATATATATAAATTATTTATTCAAATTTTAAAAGATTACAGAAATAAAAAAAGCACAACAACAACAACACACACACACACACACAAACACAAAAATGAGGTCAAAAAAGAAAAAAAAAACATCAATAAAGAGGGTGTGAATATGGGTCAGTTTAGGGTGATGACTTTTTCATTTCCCCCCCTCAAAAATTATATATATATATACACACACACACACACACACACACACACACACACACACACCAATTTTAAATTACAGAAATAAAAAAAGCACAACAAAAAACACACAAAAACCACAAAAGCACAAAAATAAGGTCAAAAAAGAAAAAAAGAGGGTGTGAATATGCGTTAATTTAGGGTGATGACTTTTTTAAAAAAATCTCAAAAATTATTTCCTTTTATGTGTGTGTGTGTGTGTGTGTGTGTGTGTGTGTTATTTATTCAAATTTTAAAAGATTACAGAAATCGAAAAAAGCACAACAAAAAACACAAAAGCACAAAAAATAAGGTCAAAAAAGAAAAATAAGGAAATATTAGCAATTGCTCCCTTAATACAAATCATATAATACAAGAATAAGTAGAAAAAGAATTCCAATAAGTAAAAAGGAACAAAGAACAAAAGAAACAACATACCAAAAAAGGGGTCACTTCCTATTTTTCACAACATGCTTCCCTTTGTACATTGACTTTCCCTTGCTATACATCCTACATCACATACTTGTGAGCCTCTCCAGTAGGGTGGGTCAGAAAAAAAAATCAAAAATGTTTCCTCCCTTGATCTTATCTCTGGGCAGGCTGGCCTGCGCCCCCTCCATTTTGGCGCCCTAGGCAACTGCCTAGTTCGCCTTAATGGACGTGCCAGCCCTGGTGGTGACTGGTGGCCAATGGGTCCAGTAGGGCAGAAGGCAGGGTGACCAAGAGCAGGTGGAGCTGGAGCCAATGTCTGGCAGAATCCACCCTCCTCCCTGCTGAGTTGTACAATAGGGTGGGTCATAAAAAAAAACACCTCGGAAATGTTTCCTCCCTTGACCTTATCTCAGGCGTGTGGTATAGACATAGTCAAATTTCAAATTTGGGACAAATCGGTTAATATTGAGACCCTGCTCCTCCAGATTGAAATTTGGCCTCACTACGAGTGATAAAAACGTAGGAATTTGACTCATTTAATTCTTAGGATGTTAAATTGTGAACTAATCGACATAAATTTTAGGTTTTATGGAGAGCAATAATAGTTGCATACTATTATTTTCTGCAATATTTGTTTACATGAAAATTATTTTACATGAAATTTACATGAAAGTTAATTTACATGAAAAATTGTAGGAGGTTACTAGTGGGAGGTGACTAGAGCATCTAGGATAGTTATTGGAGAGAAAAGACGTGACGCTACCATCAAAATAACAATGAACAATCGCTCTAAATTCCCAAAACAAGAGACAAAATAGACGTTTAGTGTAATGCATAAAAGCATATTTTTAGCATGATATAAGATGGTGTACATGCACAATGTATAAATTGCATAAGGCATGATTTTATTAATTACACAAATTGTAAGCATTTAGAACAATTTATACCAAGTACAGGGGTGCCTCGCTAGACGAATTTAATTCGTTCCACGGGCCAATTCGTATAACGAAAAATTCGTCTAGCGTATGCCATAGGAATGCATTTAATTTTTTTTAAAAAAAATTGCCCATAGGAATGCATTAATTGAATTCCAATGCATTCCTATGGGAAACCGTGATTCGCTAGACCAATTTTTCACAAAACGAATTTGTCTTGCGAGGCAACCTCCGCTCGAAAAATCTCTTCGTTAAGCCAAAAATTAGTCTTATAGGGCATTCGTCTAGCGAGGCACCACTGTAAGTCTAATGTGATGTTTTGACGCAACACATAATATGAGTGGCGTTTTATTGTTTATTTTTACTTGTTTAGCACACCGTTGTGCTTAATTGTTCCATATCATTTTTTTCAAAACCATTGGTTTTTCATGTCAATTATCAACATTTTTGATCTTAAATAAATAAATATTGCAGAAAATAGTAGTATGCAAGTATTATTGCTCTCCATAAAACCTAAAATTTAGGTTTATTAGTTCACAATTGAACATACTGAGAATTAAATGAGTCAAACTCCTATGTTTTTATCACTCGTAGTGAGGCCAAATTTCAATCTGGAGGAGCAGGGTCTAAATATTAAGTGATTTGTCCTAAATTTGAAATTATGTTTATACCATATGCCTGAGATAAAATCAAGGTAGGAAACATTTTCAGGGGGAATATTTTTATGACCCTCCCTACTCTCCAGTGTCTATTAGTAAATCCTCTCCTGTTATATTTTTATTCTAAGCACATCACTAGATTATTTCTGTCCGTATAGTTAAAGCTATGGTTTTCCCAGTAGTGATGTATGGAAGTGAGAGCTGGACCACAAAGAAGGCTGATCGCCGAAGAATTGATGCTTTTGAATTATGGTGCTGGAGGAGACTCTTGAGAGTCCCATAGACTGCAAGAAGATCAAACCTATCCATTCTGAAGGAAATCATCCCTGAGTGCTCACTGGAAGGACAGATCCTGAAGCTGAGGCTCCAAGACTTTGGCCACCTCATGAGAAGAGAAGACTCCCTGGAAAAGACCCTGATGTTGGGAAAGATGGAGGGCACAAGGAGAAGGGGACGACAGAGGACAAGATGGTTGGACAGTGTTCTCGAAGCTACAAACATGAGTTTGACCAAACTGCGGGAGGCAGTGGAAGACAGGAGTGCCTGGCGTGCTCTGGTCCATGGGGTCACGAAGAGTTGGACACGACTAAACGACTAAACAACAACAACAACAGATTATTTTCTATATTTTCTCTCTCCAAGTCGTCTTGTACATATTTCCACCCGTCCATTATTTTTTTGCCTTGGTACATTTCTGAATTTGTCCCAATGGTTCAAGAGTGGCAGGAAAAATTGTTAGAGTACTTGAGGATGGCGAAACGAACGGCAATAATCAGAAATGTATCAAAAATTATTTCCTGTAGCACAAATGGATGAACTTTTTGCCCTCTTTAGGGAGGCTTTTAATCTTTAATCGATTATTTTATTCTTTTCTTGGAAGCCGCCCAGAGTGGCTGGGGAAACCCAGCCAGATGGGCGGGGTATAAATAATAAATTATTATTATTATTATTATTATTGACTAAAATGAGGTGTATTTCATTGAAATATTTAAAAAGGTCATGCACAAACCGTCTTTAATTTTTTGGTATGCCGTTTTACCGTTTCGTGAAATTGTATTCACAATTCTAGATATATTTTGTATCAAATTTCGACACAACGTCGCATTCCACAATGGGGAGTGTTCTTAGCAACATAGGCTATACAAATGGCACACCTGCACAAAGTAAAAACCTCAAAACTCAGCCAGCATACCCTGCCGGGCATGCTGGGAAAAGAACCGACAGGAGAGGTAGCAAAACATCGCCCTCTAGCGGCGTCTCTACTGTTACTGCAGCTAAAAAAAGCTTCCTTCTGTGTTTGATGACCCTATATAAGGCTGTATTTCTGTATTTTAGTGTTTTGATGGAAGCCGCCCAAAGTGTTCCCCCAGCCAGAGGGGCGGGGTATAAATAATAAATTATTATTATTATTATTATTATTATTATTATTATTATTATTATTATTTACTGTAGAATGATCTGTTTAGTATTTTACCCCCTAATAATCCCTTTTTTTGTTAGTCAGGTCATAGAATCATAGAATCAGAGAGTTGGAAGAGACCACAAGGGCCATCCAGTCCAACCCCCTGCCAAGCAGGAAAAACCATCAAAGCATTCTTGACATATGGCTGACAGCAACGCATGGCCAGGTAAGCTAGTAGAATCATAGAGTTGGAAGAGACCACAAGGGCCATCCAGTCCAACCCCCTGCCAAGCAGGAAACACCATCAAAGCATTCCTGACATATGGCTGTCACGCCTCTGCTTAAAGACCTCCAAAGAAGGAGACTCCACCACACTCCTTGGCAGCAAATCACACTGCCGAACAGCTCTTACTGTCAGGAAGTTCTTCCTAATGTTGAGGTGGAATCTTCTTTCTTGTAGTTTGAATCCATTGCTCCGTGTCCGCTTCTCTGGAGCAGCAGAAAACAACCTTTCTCCCTCCTCTATATGATATCCTTTGATATATTTGAACATGGCTATCATATCACCCCTTAACCTTCTCTTCTCCAGGCTAAACATACCCAGCTCCCTAAGCCGTTCCACATAAGGCATCGTTTCCAGGCCTTTGACCATTTTGGTTGCCCATGTTTTATGATTTGGTTGCCCATGTTTTATAATTTCTGTCTGGACAACTTTGTCAAGAAAACCACAACAACCACAACAACAAACAAGCCAAGGTAAACCAAAGAAGGAAGTTAAAGGTTCAGACTCCTCCTCACAGATTTATCAGGACACAGCCATGATTTCCCTTCTGGCTAATTTTTTATAAAGGTCAAGGTCAAGGGACCCCTGATCATTAGGTCCAGTCGTGACTGACTCTGGGGTTGCGGCATTCATATTGCATTATTTGGCGAGGGAGCCGGCGTACAGCTTCCAGGTCATGTGTCCAGCATGACAAAGCCACTTCTGGCAAACCAGAGCAGCGCACGGAAACACTGTTTACCTTCCTACTTATTTATCTACTTGCACTTTGATGTGCTTTCGAACTGCTAGGTTGGCAGGAGCTGGGACTGAGCAACAGGAGCTCACCGCGTGGCGGGGATTCGAACCACCGACCTTCTGATCGGCAAGCTCTAGGCTCTGTAGTTTAACCCACAGAGCCACCTGCGTCCCACGTAAAGGTAAAGGGACCCCTGACCATTAGGTCCAGTTGTGACCGACTCTGGGGTTGCGGCGCTCATCTCGCGTTATTGGCCGAGGGAATGGCGTACAGCTTCCGGGTCATGTGGCCAGCATGACAAAGCCGCTTCTGGCGAACCAGAGCAGCGCACGGAAACGCCGTTTACCTTACCTATTTATCTACTTGCATTTTGACGTGCTTTCGAATTGCTAGGTTGGCAGGAGCTGGAACCGAGCAACGGGAGCTCACCCCGTCACGGGGATTCGAACCACCGACCTTCTGATTGGCAAGCCTTGGCTCTGTGGTTTAACCCACAGCGCCACCTGTGTTTTTTATAGCCAAAAGCGTATGGAGGAGGCTGAAATCTGCTGCGGATGACCAGCAGGTGGGAGGGAAGAGGTTCACCATTTGTCCCCCACCTTGGAAACTGCCACATCAAATGTTTTGAATTACCGGTACCTGGTTCTGAACGTAGCCCTAATAGTGCAAAGGACTCACCATTTCACCATGACTGCCTTTGTCTCCTTTGGGGCCCTATGTGGAGGAAAAGACATTGATGCACATGTTATACCGAAATTCAACTCACATAACACAAACCTACCGGTAGGTTACGACTAGCAAGTATCAATTACAAAAAAAAAAAAAAAGTAACCGGCTGCTGTAATCAAACACTAATTTATAAACATATAGAATCACAGAATCATAGAATCATAGAGGTGGAAGAGACCACAAGGGCCATCCAGTCCAACCTTGGTTTTTCATGTAAATTATCAACATGTTTTATCTTAAATGAATAAAGATTGCTGAAAATAATAGTATGCAACTAATTTTATTAATTACACAAAATGTAAGCATTTAGTACAATAGTACAATTTATACCAAGTAATTAAGTCTAATGTGAATTTTTAATGCAACACATAATATGAGTGGCGTTTTATTGTTTATGTTTACTTGTTGAGTACACCGTTTGCTTAATTGTTCCATATCATTTTTTCAAAACCTTTGGTTTTTAATGTCAATTATCAACATGTTTGATCTTCAATAAATAAATATCACAGAAAATAATAGTATGCAACTATTATTGCTCTACATAAAACCTAAAATTTATGTTGATTAGTTCATAATTTAACATACAGTACTGAGAATTAAATGGCTCAAATTCCTATGTTTTTATCACTTGTAGTGAGGCAAAATGTCAATCTGTAGGAGCAGGGTCTAAATATTAAGCGACTTGTCCCAAATTTGAAATTTGACTATGTTTATACCATACGCCTGAGATAAGATCAAGGGAGGAAACATCCCCCCCCATTTTTTTTTTATAACTCACCCTATTG